>NC_044328.1:89141041-89442198 GCF_007399415.2 Gopherus evgoodei
ACTTTGAGATGGTATGCTGAGTACATATTTTGCCAATTGATGTATTTTTTAAAACTTAAATCGCTGTTCTTCCCAATAAAACTACAGAAGAATGAAACAAACACCACTAAGGAACAAATTATTATTTACATGAAAAATTATACAAAACAATGGCGAGAAGTAAACTAACTGAAGAACACTATAGTTTAAAGTTAATTGTATTCTCCAATTAAAATTAAGGGACAATTGTTCCCCTGCCTATATAAAACAGCTCCAAATGTGAATGTTGTCTTCCAAGATATGAAAAGATTGAGAGGCTGAAATCCAAATTATTGCTCATCACAGCTGAGAAGCAGGGTTTAGATGTGACGTAGCCTACAAATGTTGCTTTATTTTGACATATTATTTTGCATTAGTTATTCTGAAAAGAAATCTCAGTTGTATTACCTACTAAAAGATTGGCTTATTTTCACCACTTAAAAACATCAGATGCCCTACATTTCAAAAAACACTGCAGATACAAATATTATTTCCTATCTCACTGATGTTTTTACAGTCATGCTGGCACCCTCATCCTGGTAGAGAGGTTCTACCATGTCTGCACGGAACATAAATACCGACCTTCTCCGGACCTGGCCCCAACTGCTTCTTGACCTTCTTGTCCATCCTAATAAATTTGCCTCCTTGTCCCCACCTGCTGCAAAAGGGCAACACCCCTTTTCTTCCAACTAGCCAGAGAAATACCCACTTACATGAAGGTTGCAGTCGGCACAGTATTTTAAATTTCACTGATGCATTTACACTTGATTTAATCAGGCTGCAATTTGTCTGAACAAGAATATGAAAAATGCTGACAAAATCAACTTAAATAACATATTAATAAAGAATTTGCCTTTTGTACATATGGGACACAAAATAGCCAGTAAGTCTATAAACCTTGGGATAATGTTCTTTCTCCTCCAATTTCAAGTTCAATAGCAGTATAATTAAAAAGTGAGTTCTACTCAAAATTAAAATTGTTCTATTACTCTGAAAAGTGCTATGGAGAGTAATACTTATGTTCAATTTGCTCTTTCATAATAAAACTCTTATTAATATCAACACTTAGGAATGATAAGGGATGAAATATACAGAATGTCTTGTCACACACTACCTTGAAATGTCTGAAGGTGCATTTGCGATGATCACACCACTCAGCAAAGGATGAAAGGCTTCTGAAAAATAGCAAAAGGTTTCCTCGTTCTTCGGCACTGTAGAAAAAAAAAAGAACAATCTATGCAGTGACTTCAGGCAGCTCTGGTAAAAAGCATCTATGATGAGTATATATGACATGAGTTTTTTCTGCTAAATAATTTATAGCTAAATTCATTACATTTGTTTCTTAAGTTGAGAACTTGCAACAAGTTGCATAATAGAAGAACCCTCCACATACAAGCTAATTTAAGGCAATGGGTGTCTCTGCAGTGCTTACTGGAGGATAGAGATGTTAGTTTTTAAAATTTCTGTAGTACTACTGCTAATAAGATGTAAACAGAAAATATGAGACTCAAGGAACATACTACCAAATGAAAGATATAAAAACAAATAAGAAAGAAATGTATATAGTTTTAGCATTACATCTCCTCTTTTAGGTATGGTCATTTTTTATTTTAATCTATATTGGATTTCATATTTCTGAACCTTGACTCCTGCCCTCCGCACCCAGCGTTAGGGGCTTTAAGGATTCAAGTAAGATCTCTCTCCTCCTATACTCTCACACACATCTCTATAACAACAGAGACTCTTCTCACTTTCTTGGACCACCAGAATACAGTCTTCATGACTATAGTATATCTGAGCAATAATCAAGGGGTCATTAGGTCATTTTCAACACCATGACATTAGTCATTGCAATATCAATGCAACAATTTATTTTCAGCATAAGTATTTTCCAAGACTTTTAGAAAATACCACCCCCCACACCTTACTTTCTAGTCATATGGACCAATATTTAATCCCAAGACTACTATGATTTTCTCAACTATTAACTAGGCTTTGCACAACTCAACTACATCTTTGAGACACAATCAATATCAAGTTCTCAACTTCTGCGTGTATTATGTTCAACTGCTCAAGTTAGCCTTGAAATTGGATTTTCTATGGAGCAACAAGATATTCTATTAATCAAAACATGCATTTTAACTTAAAACAGAGATGTTCCTATACTTCTGGCATAGTTATATTAGCCTGAGCCTGTATTTCTTCACACCAGGTGTCAGCCCATGCCAAGGCCCCAGGCCTCACTGAACACAGACAAATGCATATCTGGAAACCTGTCTGGCATATCTCTGTGTTAGCATTGTTAAAACAGATGTTCAGTTGATAAGAATGTGTTTAGAATTGATGAAATACTTGTAGAATGCTGCATGTATTGATCTTACCTATAACATCTGTAGCCCATGGTATAAAGTTTTACAATGGAAACACTTGATATACTTCTATAACTCTGTATCTCATCAAACAGGAAAGA
This sequence comes from Gopherus evgoodei, assembly GCF_007399415.2. NCBI lineage: Eukaryota > Metazoa > Chordata > Testudines > Testudinidae > Gopherus > Gopherus evgoodei. Next base: position 89,143,530 of record NC_044328.1, read on the forward strand.
CGCATTAATTATTGTTAAGTGTTCATCCTGCACCCAAGAAAGCTTATTGAAATCAAATGAGCCACTGTAAAGCATCAAAGGACTAAGACTTGGCTGACTGCCTGTGCACATATACACAGAGGAGACAGGTGCCACACTTGTTTGAATGCTGCAGGGAAGGGAATAAAAATCCCTGACCAGAAGGAATGTCATCGCTATACTGCTTGAACTCTAACACATGAAGATTTCTAAGCATAAGTCAGGAGTCTCCAGATGTTTAGCTTGAGATAGCCCTAAAGGAAACAGATGAATGCACATCTGGTGAGTGCACATTTGTAACTACAGTACAGGGTTCAAAAGCAATAGTGTTTAATGTTTGATTTGCCCTGAAGACTTGGGATGCATTCGTGGCCAGTACAGCTACTGGAAAGGTCTGTTAACTTGTCTGGGGATGGAGTGGGAATCCTCCAGGGACATCTCCATGAAGCTCTCCTGGAGATACTCTGAAAGCCTTTGCAGAAGGTTTTTAGGGAGGGCTGCCTTATTTCACCCTCCATGGTAGGACACTTTACCAAGCCAAGCCATTAGCAAATAGTCTGGAATCACTGCAGCACAAAGCATGGGAGCGAATGGTCCTGGGTTTTCACTCTATTCAAGCAATATCTGGGGTATATCTTTCTGTGTTAGCTTCAGGACAGTGATATCATTCATGGTCACCTGGCTGAAATAGGGGAATTTTTGTAAGGGAACAGTAAAAGAACCCCATTCACACTGGGCTGTTTGTGTTTGGCTAAAAGGGAACATCCCTGAGGAGGGTGAAGGGATCATCCCAAATAGCCATGCGGAGGGGTGGAGGGAGGTGTGTGCCGCACATTCACCCAAAAACCACAGCCACTCCTTTTAAATGGCAAACCCAACCACGATAGCTTGCTATGGGAAAGGAGGGTGCTGCAGTTTGAAAACATTCCTACATTTGATCAAGGCGTTGGAAGCCAAACCCGCGTACCTGTTGGCTTACTGTGGCTGTCTGGAAACCAAGTTCTGTTGCCCAGCCGTGTGTGATGTGTCACCATACCGGTAGGCGCTCAAAATAAAAGGAAAAATGCAACCTTGTACCTAAAGCACATGTGCTGTCGGCTGTGAATTGCTTGATTCACTGTGAAAGAATCTCTCTTTTGTTCTCAGAAATGTATCATCTTAAATTTTACTCTCACTTTTTATCCCTCTGCAGGTGCAAATGTTTCTATGCTCCCCCTACCATCTCCGTCCCTGAGGTTATCACAGATTAGAAGGTGAAAAAACCCACACTCGCGATTACATGTTTTCTGAGCTCATGCAGTCCTCCTGCACTGATAGGGCACAGCTGAATGCACTGAGGCATTCAGTGGCAGAGTCAAAGAAAGCATTAAGTGAGTGCAATGAGAAGAGGCAGGATGCAAAGCTGAGGCTAATGGGGAAACAAACGGACATGCTCAGGCGTCTGGTGAGCTGCAGGAAAACCAGCAAGAGCACAGACCACCGCTGCATTCACTGTGCAACTGCCTGCCCTCCTCCCCAAGTTCCATATCCTCCTCACCCAGACACCCAAGAACGCAGTGGGGGAACCCAGGACACCCAGCCACTGCACTCCAGATGATGGCCCAATCAACAGAAGGTTGTCATTCAAACAGCTGGCTTATAGGGAGTTAAAATCAACAAAAGGGGCGGGTTGCATCAGGAAAAAAACCACACACAACAGTCACACCGTAGCCTGGCCAGTCATGAAACTGGTTTTCAAAGCCTCTCCGACGCGCAGCACACCTACCTGTGCTCTTCTATCTAATCGCCTTGGTGTCTCGCTGTTAAAAATTGGCAGCCAAGCAATTTGCCCCAATCTCCCACCCAGCCATAAACATCTCCCCGCTACTCTCACAGATATTATGGAGCACACAGAGAGCAGTAATAACAATAGAAATACTGGTTGCGCTGAGGTCTAATCTAGTCAGCAAACAGCACCAGCGAGCTATTAAATGTCCAAAGGCACATTCTACCACCATTCTTCACTTGCTCAGCCTATAGTTGAACTGCCCCTTACTACTGTCCAGACTGCCTGTGTATGGCTTCATGAGCCATGGGTGCAAGGGGGAGGTTCAGGGCCGGCGCTACCATTTAGGCGACCTAGGCAATGGCCTAGGGCGCTAGAATTTGGGGGGGGCGTTATTTTGCCGGGGGGCGGCACGCGGGTCCGGTGGAGCTCCCGCAGTCATTTTGACAGACGGTGCGCTGGTCTAAAGGCTCCGGCAGACCTACCGCAGTCATGCCTGCGGCAGGTCCACAGGAGCCTTTAGACCAGCGGACCGCCCGCCAGCATCACTGCAGCAGGTCCACCAGAGCCTTTCCAGCAGCAGACTGTCCGCCGGCATGACTGCAGTAGGTCCACTGGACCTGCGGGGGGCAGTGAAATGGCCGTCTGCCTAGGGCGTCAGAAACCCTGGTGCCGCTCCTGGTGCTGCTCTCCAAGGATAACTATTGGCATTTCAACATCCCCAACAGTAATTTTCTGGTCTGGGAAGTAAATCCCTTCTTGCAGCTGCTCAAACAGTCTAGAGTTCCTAAAGATGCGAGTGTCATGCACCTTTCTTAGCCACTCTACGTTGATGTCGGTGAAACATCCCTCGTGATCCACCGGGGCTTGCAGCACTGTTGAGAACTACCCTTTGCGGTTTACATACTGGTTGGCAAGGTGGTCCAGTGCAAAGATAGGGATATGCGTTCCATCTATCGCTCCACCACAGTTAGGGAACCCCACTGCAGCAAAGCCATCCACTATGACCTGCACATTTCCCAGAGTCACTACCCTTGATAGCAGAACATCAGTGATTGCATTGGCTACTCGAATCACAGCAGTCCCGACAGTAGATTTGCCCACTCCAAATTGATTCCCGATTGACCAGTAGCAGTCAGACGTTGCAAGCTTCCACAGTGCTATCGCCACTCACTTCTCAACAGTCAGGGCAGCTCTCATCTTCATATTCCTGCGCTTCAGGGTGGAGGAAAGCTACTTACAGAGTTCCAGGAAAGTGGGCTTACGCATGCGAAACTTTCGCAGCCACTGGGAATCATCCCATACCTGCAACACTATGTGGTCCCACCAGCCTGTGCTTGTTTGCCGGTCACAGAATCGGTGTTCCACTGTATCAACCAGCCCCACTGCCGCCATGATGTCCCAATTGCCAGGGCCCGTGCTTTCGTGAACGTCTGTGTCCATGTACTCATCACAATGATCCTCGTGCTGCCCTTAGCCAGGTTCTGCACATAAAGCAGTATAACGCGCAAGCTGTTTACAATGCTCGCAACAGCAGCAGTGAGCTGAGCGGGCTCCATGCTTGCTGTGCTATGACGTCTGCATGGGTAACCCAGGCAAAAAGGCATAAAATGATTGTCTGCAGTTGCTTTCACAGAGGGAGTAAGGGAGGGGAGAGTGACAATGTACCGCTGCTTGGGGTTCTCTTAAATTTCCCTTTCTTAAATCTTTCAACTTTAACTAGAATTTCTTTCAGACAGAATTAATCCCACTGAGAACAATAGCTGTAAAACAGCCAAATGAGATTATATAATATTTTGCTGCAAGGCCTGCAATCTTCTATTAGCAGTAAGCACAAGCTAGGTAAAAATTTTTGACAATGGAACACAGTGGTAGACTACAAGATGCTCATTATATTTCTAGTCTGGCTTAAACATCTGTTGACATGAAACCCTGAACTTTTTAAAAATATGTATCTCAGTCATTATATGCAGATCTAAATGTATCTTGATTCTGACTAACATATTTAGGCTTGAAAGGATTTGATTTTTATGGGTAAATCTTAGTAAATGTTGATTTCACTATATGCCCACAAACAAATGAAAATATATTTCCATAAATAATACAGATTTATAAATCAGCAAAGTAAGAAAAAAGCTGCTCAAAATTTTAGAGTTTAAGGATACTTATTTTGTAAATTTTGGCATGTGATGTAACTTTTTGAATCACAAGATCTACTGTCATTGCATAATGACCACCTACTGTCTGCCCCTTGTAATTTTGCAAAATGGCAAACATTTAAATTGAAAAAAATCTAGAGCAAACTGCTTAAAAATAAACATTGATATTATCCATTGAAATTATTTTAAAAAAATCTAATTCTGCCAAGCCCACCTACATTATAGGCTGTATGTAGTGTTGTTCATCTTGTCAGTCCCACAATATTAAAGAAACAAAGTAGGAGAGGTAATATCTTGTATTGAACCAACTTCTGTTGGTGAGAGAGACAAGTTTTCGAGCAGGGGTTCTCAAACCGGGGGGTCAGGAGGTTATCAAATGAGGGGTGGCAAGTTGTCAACCTCCACCTCAAATCCCTCTTTGCCTCCAAAATTTATAATGGTGTAAAATATATAAAAAGTGTTTTTAATTTATAAGAGGGATCGCACTCAAAGGCTTGCTATGTGAAAGGGGTCACCAGAAAAAAAAGTTTGAGAGCCACTGCTTTTGAGCTTACACAGAGCTCTTCTTCAGGTTCGGGAAACATTCTCAGCATCATGGCTGAGGTGGAATGGATTGTTTAGCATATGTAGTTAATACATATGTGGTACCACGGTGGATAAAATTTTTGATAAAATGCTTTTTGAGGAAAAAAATCTACCTAAAGATAGTTTTTATTAAGATATGTTATAGCTCAAAGCTATCTCATCATGGAAGAGGATTACAAATTCTAATTCTATACTATGAGAATATATTCATGTAATGTTTAAGAAAAGTTTTGTAAATGAGTTCACATAGTTCACGGACAGAGCCGGCTCCAGCTTCTTTGCCACCCCAAGCGGTGAAGCGAAAGAAAAAAAAAGACAAAGCCGCGATCAGCAGCAGTTCGGTGGCAGCTCTGCTACACTGCTTCTTTCTTCAGCGCCGACTCCTTCGCTCTGAGAGGGATTGAGGGACTTGCCGCCCTTTCCATTGGCTCCCCCAAGCATCTGCTTCCTGTGCTGGTGCCTGGAGCTGGCCCTGTTCATGGATTAGGAACCGAATTTTATGGGGCTCCAGGGGCTTCTCTATAGATTATTTACGCTAATCTTTCTATCTACCCAATGAGATTCTGTGCTCAGTCTAGAAGATACCATTAGAGATGCTTAGTTTTGCAGTTCTCAAACTATGGATTTGTGGCTCCAGAGAGAACATGCCTGTAAAAAGCATAATTTTTTAAAAATAATTAAATAAATATATAGAGAGAGGTGAGAAATAACAGATCTATTGTCCCTCTGCAAATTTGTGTACACAGAGTCAATCCCTTACCTCTCTCTAAAAGTGCAAAGTCTCAAAATGTTCAATGAATACAAGATTGTTGGGGGTGAATAGATGTGGACAAGAAGAAGAAGTCTGGAGATAAATGTGAGAAGGGAGGGACAGGCAGTAGAAACAAAAGTGAAATTGTTTGAGCAGCATATTCCAGAAGTCTTGAGGCCTTTCTGAGTGTAGCCTTCGTTGATTTGAGATCTACCATACCATTCTCTCACTAGAAGGGAAAACCTATAATGGGAGCAGGCCATAAAAGAGACCCAGTTTGGGAATATTTTAATGAAGTGCCTCTACCTGTGGGTAAGACAGGCATGCGTGTAAACTGCAAACAGTGCAACAAAGAAATGCAAGGTCTGGTTGACCGAAAGAAACAACATAATGAGAAGTGTTCCTTCTCAGGAGGAAGCTATGTTGAAGATGATGAAAGGAACATGTCTGAACATGCAGGATCTTCAAGTTGGTAAACTTATTTATTTCATACTGCTTTCTTAAAGACTGTCTTTCTTCCTTCTGCACTGTTCTTGAATTTTCATGATTGAGCAAAAAATAGTTATTCTATAGTACTTCATTTTAGATGCAGTTGTGATAAAAAATAAATAGCCAGATCTTCCTTTGACAATTTTACCTTTAAAGTACTACTGAGTGTCAGTGACTGCAATGAGTAATACTAAATGAGCAGTATGGTAATAATTAATGAACTGCACTAACTTATTTTGTTTAGGAGAATCCATCCTTAACCTACAGGATTCTGAAGACTGTCTACCTTCAAGATCACCATGATCTTCTATAGTTTCAGAGTTATCTGCCAATGATAGTGTTTCAGTCACATCATGTATGTCACACAGCCACACTATATCACCTGTACCAAAAAGGAAAAAAAATCTCGATCATCCACAGAACAACCGTAAATAAGTTTGTGATTAGAATCAGCAGATGATAAAAAGAGGTAATTCATGAAAAAACTGCCCAGTTTGTTTATGCAACGAACTCTCCTTTCCGTGTAATTGAGAACCCACACTTCATTAACATGGTTCAGTCATTAAGACCAGGATACAGTCCACCCAATAGAGCAGATGTTGCAGGGAAATTGCTGGATAAAGTGTATGAAAGAGAAATTGAGCAGTGTGCAAAAGGTCTAGAGGATAAAATTGTTAACCTGAGTCTTGATAGATGGAACAATGTCCACAATGATCCTGTTGTATGTGCTCGTGTGACAACAGAAGAAGGGAACGTCTTCCTTACAGAAACAATTGATACATCAGGAAATGCACACTCAGCAGAATACTTACAAGAAGTAGCAGTAAAAGCTCTAACAAACTATGAACAAAATTCAAATGTCTAGTATGCAACTTGGTCACAGACAATGCTACAAATGTATACAAGATGAGAAGAAATTATTTAGAAGAGAGTGAAGAGAGACCAAAGCTAATAACATATGGTTGTAGTGCTCACTTCATGCACCTCCTAGCCAGAATTCAGTGTTCCAGAAATAAAGGCTAATGTTGTTGAAATTGCAAAATATTTCTGTAACAACCACTTTGCAGCAGCTGCTCTGAAAGAAGTGGGAGGAATAAAGCTAACTCTCCCACAAGACATGTGACAGAATTCAGTAGCGGACTGTTTTGAGCACTATATCAGGAATTGGCCCAATCTGATGAGTTTGTGAACAAAATCAGAAAAAATAGATGGTACGGTCACAGCCAAAGTTCTCAACATTGGGCTTAAGAGAAATGTTGAACACATGCCAAGTACACCCGAAGCCTATTTCTGTTGCCCTGAATAAAATGCAGGGAAATAGCTGTTTTATTGCTGACACTGTTGAAATTTGGAAGGAACTGAGTAAGATCTTAAAAAGAGAAATATGCAATGACAGAGTTACATTACAAACATTAAAAAAAACCAAATGGGACAAGCACTATCTCCAGCTCATTTTCTTGCAAATATTCTCAATACTCGGTACCCGGATCAAACCTTCACTGGATATTACATCGACATCCAGGAATCATCCCTCTGTAATGCTAATTATATTAAACTTCAGAGCTAAGGGTGAACCATTCAAGAAATATATGTTTGCTGATGATGTTTTAAAGAAAGTCACACTAGTGAACTGGTGGAAGTCACTTAAATATTTAAATTCAGAGACTGTTGAAGTGATAATCTCACTTTTAACAGCAGAAGCTTCTTCTGCCAGTGTAGAAAGAATATTTTCTTACTTTGGACTAATTCATTCCAAATTGAGAAATCGTTTTGGACCTGAAAAAGCAGGAAAGCTTGCTTTTCTTTTCCAGATGATGAACAAACAGGAAAATGAAGGTGAAGACAACTGAGTTGGCTGCAGAAGCCAATATTTTAAGTTTCTCATGTTGATCTGGCTGATACAGTCGATTTTAATTTTTTTATACATTTTATTTAACTATTTTAGTTAAAAACAATTTTTACAAAAACAAAGCTGATTTAAAAAAACATGAATGTTTAACTACATTCAAAAATGCATATGCTTGTTTTGTTAAAATATTATATGTCTGCTGTTGAGGAAAAATATCCAGAATACATAATGTTGTTGTTTTATTATATAAAACAATTTAAATGTCTGTCTGGTGATGTTCTCCTCCTAATACAGCATGGTAAGAAAGCCTCCAAATATTAATGATTAACCTGTTGAACTGGAGATAGTTTACCTCCCAATGACTTCATAAATATCTGCTTCAATTACCTTTGGTAAATGAAATAACAAAACAATTATCCATTTTCTGATATAGCTGTAAAACAAATCTGAAAAGTTTTCAAAATAAATCACTTTAAAAATGTATAGTCTGTACCTTCTAAAAATGAAACCTACATCTATCTCTGAGTTGTGAAGACTATGTATTAAGGTTATAACAACCAACAAGAATGCACTTTTATGTAGAAATCCATGATTAAATCGAGTCTTCCTGATTAGTGATATAAATCATTAATTAAACCAAGTTCAACCTGTGTGGTACATACCTATTCCTCTTTTGAAGAGGTGAAAAAGCTTGTTTCTCTCACCAACAGAAGTGTTTCCAATAAAAGATACTACCTCACCCACCTTGTCTCATATAAGCTGGCATGTCACCAATGTTTTGGAAAGGAGTTCCTTCAACATCTCGGAAAATAATAATTAAAACCTGTCACCATCTAGTAATACAGGAAGGAAAGCTTTAGTAATCTCACTTTCTGGCACTTCTGAAAGCATCAGTGTCAGGGAGGAGGAGTGTGAGAGAGAGGAAGAAATACATTTCTTGAACTTTTGGCTTTGTTAGGTTGGCATTAGATAAGTAGCAGCAAATAAACTTGATCGTGCTAAATAGCATTTACATACCCAAACTTTCAACATGGCTAAGTTGGTCATTCAGAAAGTATGTCCTGAAAATATGCATAATACAAGTGGAAGAGGACACAGCCAACAAGTTTTGCTCATACCAGCTAAATCAGAAGAGCTTTTTACTTCAGGATGTTAATTCTCAAGACAAGTTAGAAACAAAAACAACGTACAAAGGAAACAGATCCAGGGCAATACAAAATATAGTTTTACAATCAGAATATAGGGAAGACTCTTGCCCTCAGTACATTTATATCTTATCAAAAGAAAACATGATGCCATTTAAACTTCAACAACATTTAAGATGAATTATATAGAGTACCTGGAAAAATCATCAGAAGTTTTTCCAAAGGCTATTGCAAGAACTTAAAATGTAGATGTGTAATAACTACAACCACTTCCCAAAAGGTGCTTAATACTTAATTACAGCAGCATTAAGAACACTCAGGAGTAAAGAAAAGCCACACAATTGAGAACAGTCTCTCCTGTTGCTGTGGAAAGGTGTGTAGAATTGTCAACAGCAAAGCAGGTGCCAACAACATACAGTATCCATCACACTATTGAATCACACAGTGAAAATGTCTTATTGGAGACATGGTTGAAGCTAAAAACAGAATTACTTTATAAGATGCAAAATAGCACTGATTTCACAATCCAAGTTGACTAACTTACAGAACTAACTGTGCTAAATTATTTGTTTGCAAAAGAAAAATTTTGCTGCAACAAACTGCATCACTGGTGAGGAGTGCTTCCAATTGATTAACAACTTCATGATCTCGTAAGGTTTGTCTTGGAAAGATTGAACAGGAATATGTACAGATAGGGTCAATTACAATACAAGTAAGAAAAAATGAACTTGCTTTTCTATCAAAACAGTCAGCACCAAGAGCTAAATTCACTCATGTTATTCATGGTTTAGACCACAAACTGTTAGTACTGTCATCAACCAATTGTAGTCAAAGCAATAAATTTTGTTTAAAATAAAGCATTAAGTTTCCTCATACACGGGGTCCCTGGTATACGTCTCCCTCTTATCTGTCATTTTGTGTATCCATTGCTCATCATTAGGGGAATGTGTTCCGATTCACATGGTCTCGATCCGTATATCCATTCCTTCACCTTTTGCATGGCTTTTCTTTGGGTGCTTCCCACAGCGTTCGGGAGGTGCTGGGAGGGAGGGGGAGGAGCAGGGATGGGGCACACTCATAGAAGGGGGCGGAACTGGGAAGGAAAAGGCAGTGCAGGGGTGGAGGAGGGTTATTTCTTCTTATGTGTAAAAATTTCCTGGTATCCATCATTTCAGTACTCGTCATCCTTTTCAGGAACACAGCCCCGACGTATACTGGGGACTCCCGTAACAGGTCATTCAGGAAAACAACAGGGAAAGGAATAAAGCCAAGATACTTGGAAGCAGTGACATTTAAAAAAAATAAAGGAGTATGATCAGAGTAAGACAAGTAAAAGAAAAGATCAGAATTCCTGGGGTGGAGACCAGTCCAGGCCATATATCTTCAGAATTCAAGAGCTGGTAGCAGTTTAAATTTAAAAAAAAAAAAAAACACCTCAGACTGCAGGGAACTGGCTCCCATTCTGTGTGGCTAGTGACACAGGTCAAGCACTGATAACCTTCTGGGGCCGAGAGCATGTCTGGTCTCTTCACTCAAAGAGGAAACATAATAGTCTACCTTTCACTGTGGGGCATGACTGTGTTAAAAACAGGATGGACAACAGAGGATATCTAGCTGAAGCAGTGACCTTTGCTGGGGTGCTGCCATTTTCCAGTGACTATGTCCTCCACTATCCTGATTAGAGCAGTGGTCTCCAACCTTTTTATGCCCCAAATCACTTTTTTAATTTAAGGGCAACCCAGGATCTACCCTGCCCCTTCCCAGAGGCCCCACCCATTCCCCAAAGCCCTGCTCTGCTCATTCCATCCCCCCTCTCCATCGCTTGCTCTCCCCCACCATCACTCACTTTCACCGGGCTGGGGCAAGGGGTGGAGGTCCGAGGGGGTGGCCTTTGGGCTGGGGCCAAGGGGTTTGCAGTGTGGGAGGTGGCTCCAGGCTGAGTCTGGGGCAAGGGGTTGGGGTGAAAGAGGGGGCTCTGGGCTGGGTTCAGAGTGTTGGGATGCTGGAGGAGGTACAGGGTGCTGGCTCTGGGAGGGGGGGTCAGGGCTGACACAGCGGGGTGGGGTGCAGGAGGGAGGTATGGAGTGCAGGAGGGCATATAGGGTGCTGGCTCCAGGAAAGGGCTCAGGGCTGGGTCTTCTGGTATGGGGTGCTGGCTCTGAGGGGGTGTGTAAGAAATGAAGGGTGGGTAGCTCCCTTTTACGGACACCCAGCCAGCCAGCTATAAAATCCCTCTTAGTACCTGTTCTCTACTTGCTTTACCTGTAAAGGGTTAAAAGTCTCACTGCTATGCATAGGTAAAAGAAAGTGATTGGCACCTGACCAAAAGAGCCCATGGGAAGGCTAGAACTTTTAAAAATTGAGAAAAAACTTCCCCTTTGTCTGTCTCTGGTTGTGCTCCCAGGAAGAGGGGGACAGAGCAGCAATAGTAAAAAGCTTGGGCCAGCTATGAAGAAATCATCAGTATCAAACCTAGAAACTACTTATTAAACCGCAGATATTTAAGTAGATTAGGAAATGTCTATGAAGACGCAAGTAGGTGTATCCCTTTTATTTCTACATGGTTTGTGGATTCCTCTGTGCTAATCCCAGTGCTTTTGTTTTGCTTGTAACTTTTAAGCTGGACCTCAAGAAAACTATTCTTAGTGCTTAAACCTCATAACTGCTCTTTTAAAATCTAGCAAGAGCTGAGTTCCCAGATATATTTTCTTTCCTTTTTTTTTAAATAAAATTTACCTTTTTTAAGAACAGAATTGGATTTGTGTGTCTTAAGAGGTTTGTGCACATGTTGTTTAATTAGCTGGTGGCAACAGCTGATTTCCCCACAGGAAGGAATTCCCAAGTGAGCTTTCCTGGTCTCTCAAAGGGGTTTTGCACTTGAGTGGTGGCAGCATCTACCAATCTAAGGTCAGAGAGAAGCTGTAACCTTTGGAGTTAAATACAAGCCTGGAGTGGAAAGTATTAATTTTTAGAGTCCTTGCAGGCCCCACCTTCTGCACTCGAAGTGCCAGACTGGGGAATCAGCCTTGACAGGGGGTATCGAGTGCATGAGGTGGTATAGGGTGCTGGCTCCGGGAAGCGGCTCAGAGCTGGGGCAGAAGTGCAGGAGGGGGCATGGGTGGCTGATGCCAGGAAGGGGTGGTATGGAGTGTAGAACAGGGTACGGGGTGCTGGCTCTGAGAAGGGGCTCAGGGATGGGGCTTTGAGTGTAGGAGGGGGTACAGGGGGCTGGCTCCGGGAAGGGATATGGAGTGCAAGAGGGGGTATGGGGCACTGGCTCTGGGAGGGAGTTCAGGACTGGGGCAGGAGCTTGGGGTGCAGGATAGGGTATCGGGAGCTGGCACCAGGACGCTGCAGGTTGGGTGGTGGAAGAGAAATGCTGGTCCAGCTTATTCATGCTACTCTGGGTCTTAATGCTGCAGAGACATTCAGAACCTGCCCATTGAAGGGGGAGGCAGCCCTGGCCCCACGCTGCTCCCGGAAGGGACCAACGTGGCTCCACACACTACCCCTCTCTGCAGCCCCTGCCGCTCCCATTGGCCACAGTTCCCTGTTCCTGGCCAATGGGAGCTACGGGGCGCGGAGACCCCTGCCCCTTCCCCCCCCGGCCATGGGAGTGGGGCCAGGGCAGGCAGAGAGCCTGCCTTAGCAGCAGCCCCCTTGCACCACCGGAGATGCAATCGACTAGGAGAGTCTCCATGATCGACCTCGACCGGTTGGTGACCATTGGATTAGAGGCATGGATGAATCTTTATTGGATAAAGAAGAAAAGTACTTCCTATTTGGTTTGGCCTTCTCCAATTTTAATTCTGATTGTAAATCCAACACTGCAATGCCCTCAGATCTGTCACCTAAAAAGAATGGCTCAGCTATGGGAATCTTCCTCACGTCCTCTGCAGTGAAGACCAATGCAAAGAATTTAGCTTCTCGGCAATGGCTTTGTCTTTCTTGAGTGCTCATTTAGCACCTTAATCATCCAGCGACCCACTAATTTTTTGGCAGGCTTCCTGATTCTGATATACTTAAAAAAAATGTTAGTGTGCATCTTTTGCTAACTGCTCTTCAAATTATTTTTTTGGCCAATTATATTTTTAACTTGACTTGCCAGAGTTTATGCTCGTTTTGATTTTCCTCCATAGGGTTTAACTTCTAATTTTTAAAAGATGCCCTTTTGCCTTTAACCACCTCTTTTACTCTGCTGTTTAGCCATGGTGGCATTCTTTTGGTTTTGTTGCTTGTCAAACTTGAAATTTAGAATAAAGTTTCTAACTAAGAGGGGTGAAGTTCTCGAACAGCCTTCCAAGGGGAGCAGAGGTGGCAAAAAAACCTAACTTGCTTGAAGACTGAGCTTGATAAGTTTATGGAGGGGATGGTATGATGAGGTTGCCTACAATGTTACATGGCCCATCTGCATCTTCTATTAGCAAGTATTTCCAAGGACTAGGGATGGGACATTAGATATGGAGGGCTCTGAGTTACCACAGAGACTTTCTTCCCAGGTGTCTGGCTGATAAGTCTCATCCACGTGCTGAGGCTCTAACAGATTGCCCTATTCAAGGTTGGGAAGGAAATTTCCCCTGGGTCACAATGGCAGAGAAGATGGGGGGGGTTCATCTTCCTTTCTGCAGCATGGGACATGGGTCACTTGCTGATTTGAACTAGAGTAAATGCTGGAGTCTCTGTAACTTCAAGTCTTTAAATCAAGATTTGAAGACTTCAGCAATTCAGCCAGAGGTTATAAGTCTATTACAGGAACGAGTAGGTGAAGTCCCTTCAAGCCTTTAAGTCTATGAGTCCATAAGATGGTTGATCCACTGACAACAAACTGGTTAGCTACTGACAGGTAGCAATCAGGAGTAAGGAGATTCCAAATGACGATAGCCAGGCTGAGGGCAGCTCTCATCTAGGTGTTCTGCTGCTGAGACTCTGGGGCAAACTCTGCACAGATTTCCAGGAAAGTGTCTTAGGACATTCTAAAGTTCTGCCACCACTGCTGGTCATCCCAGATCTACAGCACTATCCTGTCCCACCCATCATTGCTGGAGCACAAAAAGCAACATGTCACCAAGTGAAGTCGTTCCAGGAAAACAGGAAGGAGATGTGTTGCTCAATTTCAGCCTCCTCCTAAGAGGCCCTGTTCCTTAAGTAACTGCACAAATTCAGGTATCTGTGCAACAACCTATTCATATTTACCACCATGAGGATAACAGTGCTTACCAATGCCTCCTCCATGCTTCCAGACAGCACGTTGAAAATGGCACTGGCTCACAAAATACAGATGGATGATGGGATGAAAGAAGAGCAGTCTTGGGAATTACTTAATTTGATCCCATGTCCCAAAATTCCATTGTCTTCTAGTAGGTATCCCACAACAGATATGCAAAAATCCCAAAATGCATAAACTACAGTTGCAGAGCAATGCACCATCGGATGCTAAACCTGAATGCTAAGCACTTGTTTTCAACCACTTTGCTGTGTGGCAGCAATGATAAAAGGCAAATTTACCTTAATCAAGGAGTAACAATGTGGTGCATATGCATTGCTCATGCAATACTTAAGAGTCATTTAACATGTATGGACAAAACATGCAGCAAGTTTCAAGTGTAAACATGCCCAAGTATACACATATAGGTACAAATGTAATGTTTGCTACATTGAGACAGTGAACCACATTACTGTACCAAATACAAAATGAGTATTGGCTTTGACAGTACACATGTAATATAAGTGACTTTCTGCAGTGTCAGAGGGAATGAAGGAAACAAGTACATAAAATCTAAATGTTTGAAGGGTAAGCAGGAGAATCTGAAGCAAAATATTTCAACTCTCAGACTCATTCAACTGTCAAGGTTTTCAGAAGTCTGAAAAACAATGGAAAGTCAATTATTTTCACAAGAAATAATTCACAGCACTGAAGTTAACTAGGCCTCCCCCAACCCTCCATTCCCAGAGTTACTTTGTTCATTCATTTCAGAGAGTGAAATGCCACATTACAATCACTCATTTTTGCCAGTTTGGAAATTATTCTCCAAGTATTCCTAACATTGTAGGAGACCCCTTCATATTACTTGGAGTTCTGATAGACCAACAATATAAACAACAATTTATTGGTTAGGTTTAATAATGATGTGAAGTATTGGCACTACGGTGTTGTGTTTTGTGTAATGATAACTCCAAATCCTGTGTGTATCCTTAAGTATCAAGAACAATTTTCAAAGAAATAGCTAGATCTGTAAGACAGCTCATGTGATTTAAGATTGTTTTGGAAAGAATTTATCAGAACAGAACCAGAATTGATTAAAAAAAATTTCCATTAACTACAGAAAGAACTGGGCTCAAAAGCTATTGTGCATGTGACAGAGAAGTTATCCAAGAAACAGAAGACACATTTAACAACACAATAACTCCCTATCAGGCCACAACAAAATAGTACCTATCCAATTTCTATACTACTTTTACAAAAGTGTATTAATCAGTAAAAACAGAAAGTGTGTAAGAAACAAAATCTATTATAAAAGAAACAGGATCCCTTAACTACTTCCAAAGAAAAAAATTAACTCAGTACAGCACTCATGACTTTTTGCACTAGATATAAAAACAAGAAATGACTCTTACAGCTGTGGTAAGAATGTCTCATGGGGTTCCCCTTCTCTCTCTCACACACACACAAAACCGCAACAGAACACCACCATCACACTATGCATCCACCCACACAACTAAGCCCATGCAAAGTTTAATATAATACAGATGTGTTGTAGATAGAGCACAAAATGCTGCATTCTTCTGACAGAGTCAAAGTTTAACTAGTTAGGAAATACAAACAAAGTTGAAGCCATTCTCAAAGTGTCAAAAATAAAAACCCTGAAAGGGTAATTTATGCAATAAATTAGATTACTATTTCTTGTCATGTGGTCTACTCACTGCTACAGGCACCTCCTCCTGGCCACTCTGGGGTTAGCTGGGCCCTCCTCTAGCAGCCTCTCCACCCAAGGTCCTCTCTCTCCCCTGCTCTCTAGGTGCAGGAGCTGCAGATTTGTGACTGGGCCCCATGGCCAGGTCTCCAAAGTCCTCCCCTTACGTCCTCAAAGTCTTCTAAGGCGAACTGCCCCAGGCAGTCCACTTTCCATGTGTCGTCGGCACCGCTTCCCCAGTGGCTGCTAGGAGAACTCAGGCCCACCCTCTACTCCAGGTTCCGGCTCAGGGGTCCTCACTTCAACAGCCAAGGTCTGCCTTATCCAATTCCTTGTTGCTTTTCCCGTGACCCTTGCCTACCTTTAATTAAGTAATGTTGATAAATTAATTAATTAATTAATGTTGATAAATGCAAAGCAATGCACATTGGAAAACATAATCCTAACTATATATATACACAATGATGAGGTCTAAATTAGCTGTTACCACTCAAGAAAGAGATCTTGGAGTCATTGTGGATAGTTCTCTGAAATCATCCACTCAATGTACAGCAGCAGTCAAAAAAGCAAACAGAATGTTGGGAATCATTAAGAAAGGGATAGATAAGAAGACAGAAAATATCATAATGACGCTATATAAATCCATGGTACTCCCACATCTTCAATACTGTACGCAGATGTGGTCACCTCATCTCAAAAAACATATATTAGAATTGGAAAAGGTTCAGAAAAGGGCAACAAAAATTATTAGGGATATAGAACAGCTTCCGTATGCAGAGAGATTAATAAAACTGGGACTTTTCAACTTGGAAAAGAGGCGACTGGGGGGGATATGATAGAGGTCTATAAAATCATGAGTGGTATAGAGAAAGTAAATAAGGAAGTGTTATTAACTCCTTCTCATAATACAAGAACAAGGGGCCACCAAATGAAATTAATAAGTAGCAAGTTTAAAACAGATACAAGAAAGTATTTTTTCACGCAACGCACTGTCAACCTCTGGAACGCCTTGCCAGAGGCTGTTGTGAAGGCCAATACTATAATGGGATTCAAATGGGCGCTAGATATATTCATGGAAGAGCTATTAGCCAGGATAGGCATGGAGTCCCTAGTCTCTGTTTGCCAGAAGCTGGGACTGGGTGACAGGGCATGGATCACTTGATAATAACCTGTTTGTTCATTTTCTTTGGGGCACATGCCAT
Organism: Gopherus evgoodei; assembly: GCF_007399415.2. NCBI lineage: Eukaryota > Metazoa > Chordata > Testudines > Testudinidae > Gopherus > Gopherus evgoodei. Next base: position 89,160,404 of record NC_044328.1, read on the forward strand.
TGACCATTGTCAGAGGACAGGATACTGGGCTTGATGGACCTTTGGTCTGACCCAGTATGGCCATTCTTATGTTCTTACCTTTCTGGCTCTCTCTCCTCCCTGTGAGTAACTGTAGACTACCCTCTATATAGTCCCAAACACACCTCTCTTCACCCAGGGAGTGACTCTAGATTACTTCCCTGGAGCCCCTAGCTGCTATCAGTTCCTGGGATTTCTACAAGCCCCTTCTTTTCCCATCCGGCTGAGCCTCATCTAATTAATCTCTGCTCCCTGGCTCCTCCTCCAGGTGCAGCCTGGAGATTCAATTGGCTCCTCTGGCCACCTGAACCCCTTTCAAATCTTGTATGGGGTGACACACCATCACACAACAGTGCAAGAGCAGACATACTGAGCATCAGGACTGTGATATCTTAATAAAGATATGAGGAGAGTTTAGCCCAATGCTAGACTCATTACACTTATCTCTAACAAGAACTACTTACACTATACATTTTATCCCAGAGGTACTTTAAAGATAAACAAAATGGTTCTGATTTCTGCTCTAACCCCCCTGATCTCATGGCAGCTGTCTGTTTCTAAATACGATGGTGTAAGCACCAAAGCAGTTCAGTTACTGTGTGTCATACTCCAGCATTGCAATTGGCTACAGAGTCCACTTCTTGAGCAACAGTTCTTGCCACAAATAGTGCAAGTACATGGGACTGATCTAAATGAAGATGCTGGCTCACTACTAGTGCTTGAGACTTGCTGCACTTTCTGCTTTGCTCTCTTCACTTTTCTTTCCCTCAATACCCTTCTTCAGCCTCTTTGACATCCTGGTCCAGCACAGCCCATCACGTGGCCTGTTGCTAGCTGCGTCTTTTCTGTTTACAGAGTTTGTGTTGAATGCTTTCAAGTCCCTCTTGCAAACGTTCATGAATCTGAGACTAGATTGGTCCAGTGGCCTTGGAGCATCCACAAGTTCTCCATACAAGAGATCTTTTAGAACACGTCTATCGTTCATCCAGTGCAATTGATCAAGCCCACAGAGACATCTGTGTTCAAAAACACAATTTTGCTTTCTCAAGTACTTCAGTGTCAGGAACTTTGGTTTCACACTTAATATTTAGAACAGGGGTAGGCAACTGATGACACATGTGCCAAAGGTGGCACGCGAGCTGATTTTTAGTGGCACTCACATTGTCTGGGTCCTGGCCACCGGTCTGGGGGGCTCTGGATTTTAATTTAATTTTAAATGAAGATTCTTAAACATTTTTAAAACGTTATTTACTTTACATACAACAATAGTTTAGTTATATGTTATAGACCTATAGAAAGAGACCTAAAAATGTTAAAATGTATTAGTGGCACGCAAAATCTTAAATTAGAATGAATAGAGGAAGACTCAGCACACCACTTTTGAAAGGCTGTCAACCCCTGATTTAGAACATGATGAAGATTGTGGGTGTAGCGTTTAGCGTTCTCTCATGCCTGCTGTAAGTGGTCCAGGTCTCACCACCACACAGCTGCGTGCTCAGAACACAGTGTAGTAGGCACATATCTTGGTGTTCAAATGGTAGTTTCCTATTATCCCACACACAATTTGGTCAGTTAACCCAATGAGGTAGTTGCCTTTATGATGCAAGAATTAAGCTGAACATCTAGAGATAAGTTATCTGATACAGATAGTGACAAAGAGTCCTGTGGCACCTTATAGACAGAAGTATTGGAGCACAAGCTTTCGTAGGTGAATACTCACTTCGTCATGCGTCTGACAAAGTGGGCATTCACCCATGAAAGCTCATGCTCCAATATTTCTGTTAGTCTATAAGGTGCCACAGGACTCTGTCACTTTTACAGATCCAGACTAACACGGCTACCCCAGATAGCTGAGCTTGTGAACAACTTCTAACATGACATTAGCTATTGAAACGTCTGGTCCAGTCAACACATCTCTTGCCATAACCATAATCATCTTTAGACTGAAACATAGTCCAAGTTAATCACAAACAAGCACAAAGCTATTGCAAACTTGCTAGAGCTCCTTTTCACTGTGTGCAATGAGCACTGTGCCACCACCGAAAAGAAGTTCTCTTCTTTGCTTTTGGATCTTAAACATGCAATGTTGAAGAGATTTCCATCTGATGTTGTGTGGAGATCTATATCCTCAGTGCTAGATGAGAAAACACAACAAAACAGCACAGAGATATACCAAAAAGTGTCAGTTCCAAAACATCTTCCTGTTTGAAATCACTCTGGATTTCAAAACTGCCAGATTGATCACCATCATAGTGGACTATAGCCTAAGTTTATGCAATCATGGAAGGATCAAATCAGACTGAAGAGAATTTGGGAGCAACAAATTCTCTCTAGCAGTTGGAAATTCCCTTTCTGATGACGAGGTCAAAAACCTTTGTGAGATCTCTGAAGGCCACATAGAGAGGTTTCACTTTGTCTTGACACTTTTCTTGTAGTTGCTTTAGTGCAAGGACCACATTGACTCTTTGGAGAGAGATATATATATATCTCCAGCAAAAAATTAGTCTTTTGTGAATGACAGGTACGAGCACCTTGCCTGCCACACTAAAGACAGAAATTCCTGTAGTGGTTCCTCTGTAGAATGCTCTGTAGTTTTTCAGTCACTCCAATCTCCTTTGTTTTCATACATTATGATGTTGGCATTGTTCATGTCTTGTGGTATCATTCCTTCCTTCCTACAGGTAAGCAAGATATTTTACAGCAGTTTCAGCTCACCTTGTCCTCCGTGTTTCAGTACTTCAGCTGGAATTCCATCTTTTCCTGCAGCCTTTTCTGGTGCTAAGGAGGTAATTTCCTTTTCAAGCTTATTTACATATGATCCTATATTAAGTTCTTTGATGGTCTGGAGCCTGGGGACTACATTTAGTGCTGCTTCAGAAATAGTGGTTACACATGGATAGAGTTTGTGATAATGTTACGCCCAATATTGCATCTGTTTGTCTTAATAAGTATGTCTCCATTAAGAGATTTGAATGGGGTAGTCTTGTTAGCTGAAGGACCTATTGCGTTCTTGATTTCATCATACATACTTCTTAGATCTCAATTCTGAAAGAACATGTATTTTTTCCATACAGACTGAGACAGTATTATTCAGCTCATTGCCTCTCTCTTCACTGCAATGAGCTCTTGGCCACTCTGAGGTTAGAACATGTCCAGGACAATGGTTCATGTGTGATGGAGATATGCCGTGCATTTTACATCAATAACTGGAAGCGTTTTTTCAGCATATGCTGCAAACCAATCTTTATCTTGTACGTTCTTTTTACCAAAAGCAAAGATTGTAGCTATATGGATATTCAGTCTAAGTGTGTTCCACACTGCATTAGCAATTAGGGGAGGTGGAATGCAGGACACAGCTTCCCGAAGATTTTTAGTGAGTTGAAGACATCCTCCTTGGTCTTTTGTGTTGTTGATGTTAATGTGTAGGCAAACAGTTTTGTTTGGTATAATAGAATTTCCTTAGTGAAAACCTTATTTTGCAGCCTGGTCTGTGTCATAGTCTGAACTGTAAAACCAGTAAGTATGGAGAATATCCTGTAGGTGTTTTCTGTGGGTGACAATTAAATCCAGTTGGTACCAATGGCCAGATGTGGGATGTTTCCAGGAGACCTTCTGGCCATGACTACCCTGGAAGTGTTTATAGGCAATGCACAGTACTTCTGTAGTGTTTGCCCATTGTTCTTCATTTTTACTACTCCATGGTGGTCAGGGCATAGCAACCACATCTTGTGATGAGAGGCGACTCTAACATTGAAATATCCCAATAGATATAGTCACTCACCCAGTGGTAGTTTGCTGGTGACACTGTCTACCTGCTAATAGAACAAGACCTTCTCTTGAAAGGCGGAATAAAGTGCTAGGGCAGAGGTAATGATGATGTTGGCAAAGCTGCCTATGGAAGATATTCTTAGAGATATAATACATCCTCACATTGCAGTGAGACATTCAACCCTGGGTGCTAAGGAGTTGACTGCAAAACCATTCCACGTTTGTGATAGTCGTTTGCTTTTTCCGTGCTAAAAGAAGGCGTAACGCATCTCGCATAGAGAGCCTGCATCAACTAGTCTGACTTCAGAGAGAGTGGCTATGTCTATGTCAAGCTTCTCCAGCTCTCTGTCAATGATAGCAACCCTTCTAGGGTCATTGATCTCACTGAGGTCATCCTCACAGTGCAAACTGTCCTCACATTCCAGCAAGCAAGTTTGAAGAGTGCAACCAACATACCCAAACCTTTGGCAAATACACCTATGCAGAAAAATAAGGAGGCAGAGGCTTGCCTTAGGACCAAATCCTCCCTCCTGGTAATACTGACTGGATCAAAAAGGCATGAAACACCAAGATATTTGGAAGCCAGCACCAATGCAGGAGATGCTAGAGAGCAGAACTGAGTTGCAATGCCAACCACTTAACACTTTCTCCCCAGTGAATTCAGTTGAGTTTTCTCTCCTAGCTTTTGTTCAACCAAGAACTGTCTGCAAGGAATCAACACGAGATGGAATGACTTCTTTGTGGATATTTATCAGAGGGGTAGCCGTGTTAGTCTGGATCTGTAAAAGCAGCAAAGAATCCTGTGGCACCTTATAGACTAACAGACGTTTTGGAGCATGAGCTTTCATGGGTGATGCATGCATCTGAAGAAGTGGGTATTCACCCACGAAAGCTCATGCTCCAAAACGTCTGTTAGTCTATAAGGTGCCACAGGATTCTTTGCTGCTTTTGTGGATATTGTTCTTCTTTCCAATGGGTATCTGGCGACCCCACCACTACCAATCAGTAAGTGGTGGGATTCCCAGTTAAGTCATCAAGCACCTGATCCATGGCAGGTAGCACTAGATACCATGGCTTAGCTGGTTAAACAACTGTCTAGTAAACTGAAGATTGTGGGTTCAAATGCCAGTGGTGCCTCTGATTACTTCTCATCTCTCTGATTAGAGTGATAAATATGTAGTATACTTAACAAGTCACTTCAACAAAAAATATTAAACTTGTTTAAAATAAAAACACCATTGTAAGCAGGGCTGCTAGCATGACTGTGACGTACTGGGGTGCAATCCAACCAAGTGAGGGGCTGCTCGGCACCTTGCAATGCCTTAGTGCAGTAGCTACCACCTGTACCATACTCAAGCAGCCTACCAGCATGCAAATAACACCCTAAATGTCTGTATGTAACTGCAGCCTGCCAGCCACACTCTGGCTTTTACCAGCCTGGGTTCTTTCTGCAGAGTTGACCCCAACATACTACCAGTCCTGGATTTTCCCCAAAATATATGTATTGTACTGAGCAGCCCTCTCTTGGACAGTCCAGAGATATTAAATCTGTTGTACCTTTAAGGGAATAATACACAACAACTTGCCACCTTAAATAGTGTTACCCAGACAATTTAACTTAAACACACTGGATTAGTTTCAATTAAAGAATAAAACAAGTTTATTTAACTACAATGAGATTTTAAATGAGTACAAGCAATGAGGCAAAAAAGTTAGAAATGGTTACAGGAAAAATAAAGTTAAAACACTTCCTAGGGCCTAACTTACACTATACTTGATTCTTACCACATCCTTCTAACAGAATTACTGACCAAACTTTACAGGGCAGGACCCCTCTCCCAAAGTCCAATGGCGGTTTATTTTGTCTTCTAGGGTACAAAGAAGGAGATGCACAGGAAGAGATATACCTTTGGGTGTTTGCCCCTCACTTTTATAGTTCAGCCCCCTCTAAGTTCTATCCAGCTGAGCAGAAGGAAACAGAGTCTAGTGAGGAAAGATGCTACATGCTGTTTTCTGTCACCTGTGTGTGCTGAGATGCAGATTTTCTTCATCTTCTTTTCTTTTCTCTCTTTCTGAAGACATTGTTTACAGCTTATATGCAAATTGAGATAACCACATATCCCTTTGTACAAGACTGCTTGACCAGTTGTCCCTTAACTAGCTAGGAATAAGAAACGGACTCCTATCCTTTATGAGGGTCATTCACCAAAGGGAGATGCAATCGCACACATTTTGCCCATGTATAACAATGTTGGAACAGAAAAGCAGTCCATGAAAGGGTTTCTTACATATTAATTGAAATTAGTTAAATTATCTCTGGACTAAGCAACACAAAGGTTCTAAAACACATTACAAGAAAAATATGTATTCCGTTTTTAATATGGCTTCATAATTCATAATGGTACTTTTCTGGCTTTAAAAAAATCTATGATAATCTGATCTGCTCACCTACCATGACAAAAGCCATAGAATTGCTTCTATTAATTCCTGAATAAAACCCAGTAATCTAAAGGTGTTTAAGAGCCACTGATTACAACATATTACCAAGCAAAGAAAATGACACAGCTTTTTCAGCAAATCCAAAGAATCAACCCACTCAATACTTTCTCTTGTACAATGAACCATATCAACTATACAAAAATAATTTATTTATCATAAACAAAAAACTTACCTGGACACAAACTTGCTTAAATCCGAATATTCACCACATTCCATTATAATGCTAAGGTCGGTAACAGCAGCAGATATGCTTTCATTACTCTAGATTGGAGAAATTATTAAGAAAAAAGGCAGATTAATTTATAATTATATATAAACTTGTTAGTTACAAGAGATCTTAAACACAGATTTTAAAGTGAGGTCTACTTATATGAAAAATCTTTGATGATACACATAAGTAGTACAAAGGTAACAACCTATTGGAATAATGCCTATGCTTCCTTGAAGAGAAATGGCAATTTTTAAGAAGTACAAGATGATGGTGCTTGATATGCTTCATAACATGGGGTTGCTTTCTGTTTAATCTATTACTGTCCCATTCTCCTCATTCCCCAGCATGACTTCAACAAGTAATATTAACAAATAAACAGAACCCAACCATTGTGTAACACAGTGGTTTTCAATCAGAGGGGTCCGTGAGCAGGTTTCAGGGGGTCCCTCAAGCAGGGCCAGCTTTAAACTTGCTGGGGTCCATGTCTAGTAGTAGGATTTTATGTTTGTATTTTGTATGATTTAGAACGAAGGATAAAGAATAATGAGATAATAATGCAGCACGTATTAAATTTATTGGCGTCTGATTTGATTATATCCTGCCAGCCACCCTTTTTGAATAGCAGAAAAGAATGACTTAACGGGCCATTTGGTAAAGATGCATTAGCTGGAATCTGTGTCTGGGCTGATTTCAAGGAAGTAACAGATGGTTTTAAGGTTACTACTTTGTTGTAGGGTTAGGATTTTAAAAGAAGTAAAAGAATTCCATGATTGTTTTCTTGTGCATTGTAACTTGATGTTCCTGTTTAAAATGTTCTGTGTAAATTAGTTCTGTTTTGTGTGTGCATGAGGAATATATGTGTTAAGAAATACATGTGAAGGCCATTGCTGAACTAGATATAAGAGGGAGGAATGAAGGACTGACACAAAGGCGCCATGAGGCTATAACACACCCTTATTGAAATGTCAGAAGAGGGCAGATTGATGACTGTAAAAATAAGACAGGCACCTATCAATGGGGACAGGACAGCTGTGATAAAGAATGAGAAGGACAATATAAGAAAACAAGCACTTGTCAAACAACAATTGATTAAAGCATGAGAGTGCAAACTCATTGATCCCACTGAAAGAAAATCACTATATAAACAGGGTGCCTTGCCATGAAACTTCAGATTCATCCTGCCAAGACTTTCCTGGAGCATCGTGTCGTGACTGATGGAACTTGGCTCCTTCCTACCCATAATCAACCTAGCTGGCCACTAGATTGATCCAGACTCTGGATTAGTAACTATAACATCGACTGGTGGTACAGAGTGTGTGTGGGGCGGGGGGTGATAGAATGCATATGCTAATTGTTGTATCTTCAATAAACACGGTGTATTGCCTTTTCCCCTGAAAAAGATCCCATGTGCTTCTTATAAGCATAACACATGGCAGAAACCCAAAGCCCTGTCACCTGGGGCACTGAGCCCCACCACCTGGGGCTGAAGCCGAAGTCTGAGCAATGTAGCTTTGCATGGGTCCCTGTGGTATGGGGCCCCAAGCAACTACCCTGCTTGCTACCCCCTAATGCTGGCCCTGGCTTTTATATGCAGAAAACCAGTTATTGTAGCACAGATAGTTATTGTAGCAGTTTTTATAGCATGCTGTGGGGGGGGTCAGAAAGAAAAAGGTTGAGAACCCCTGGTGTAACAAATAAAACTTAGTCATCCAGCCACTCAATAAATAAAATAATGTAATGTGATCTAAAGAGAGGAATAAGAAAATCATTTGTTTGCTCTATAGTTCTGCTTGTGTTTTATTTCTTGAATTTGCTTCATATTTCATGACATCCATTTTGCCTTAATTTCATTTTAATTCACAAGAATATGTGTATACAAATATATCTGCATAAATAAGTGTGATTAATGTGTATTCCAAATTAAAACCTCAAACAACATATGCAATTTTAGCTTTCACAAAGACAGAGTGAGAAAGTAGGTTCAAACAGAAAAAATTTAATACTTTGTATTATATGTTTTAAAACATGCCAGAGCAGTTAGCTTGGGAAAGGACAGAGGAAAGATTAGAAGTTAGAACACATCACTTGGAAAGACATCATGAAACAGGCAGCATTAATACTTCTCATTGCACTGGGGCATACAACACTGTTTTTCCTATTCCAGCTAGTATGAACTCATGGGAAGGTAAGGTAGAGAAAACAAATGTAATGGGAATGCTGGAGTCAAGTGAAAACATATCATGACATTCTGCAGCATTGCATGGACAGGGACATTGCTAATGTTGCCATGACTAGAGTTGGAGGAGGCATGCCAAGATACTTTATAAAATTCAGGAAGTTGAATAAGCACCATAAGGCAAGAAAATCAATTAAAACATATAGCAGAAGACGCAGATCTGGGCACAGAGCTGCAGACAAGCTGCTAGCACAGTTACTGGATGTAAGCAATTGTATCTTTACAGAAAACTGGCATCCCAGGAAACTGACACTACCATTTTATGCCCAGATGCCATCTTGTGGTCCACTGGCTTAAAGGGAAAAAGTCTTCTGGAAAAAGGCAATTATAATTAATTGACCACTCCCTCAATGTTCTTGAGATTTGACGTGGTAGAATCTAAAGTTAGTATAAAGCTAAAATTGCATATGTACTTGGAGAGAGTTTAAATACAATACGGCAGAATCTCATGGTATTTTTATGTCAAACTTCATCTTCCAGTAAAGGATCTCTGCTTTGGCACTTGGGACTTAATCTTTCATTGTTAATGACTTTTAGCACCAGTACAGGCCTTTTTAAAAAAAACAATCTAGAGACAGAAGTAAAAACCCTTTGCTGTGGTAAAACTTTCAGATTTCTGTCAAGAACCTGAGGAAACAAAATAATTTAACTCATTAAGTTGCAAGATGAAAGGAATCAGATGAAATCTATGCTGTGGCCATTTTATATATCCCCAAAACAGGTGGGAGAAAAATAATCCTAATTTATCTTTCATCCAGTTCTGGTCTATTTGTTCCTAATTGGGCATTCCTCAAAAAGGGGTTTGGGGGGAATAGTAGCAGGAGGATTAGAGCTATATTTTTATTCTAAGGGTCTCAAAATACTTTACACATATTAGTAAATCTGTGCCCCAACACCAATGTCCTAGGAAGTAAAACATTTATCATCCTAATTTTACAGGTGGAGAACCTAAGGAACAGAAGTTATGGCGAAATTTCCAAGTTTTAAAATTGTGGACTAAAGACCCAATCCTTCATTGAGAAATATGGGCAGACGCCTCCATCCATGCAGACCCGCAATGACTTCAGCGTTTTCATTGCAGGCTGGAGACCTGTCTTGGATAACATCACACAGGAAGTCTGTAGCAATACCAGGATTATCCCCATCTCATAACTTCTAATCTTGTGTCTTAATCGCAAGACTACCATTATTTCACCATTAGTTTGAAAAACCCAAACAATTCCTTGTTTAAACAAACGTTGTTATGCACAAAAAAATTCACACACAGCCTCTCGTTTATGCTGCTGAAGTAGCCAAATAGCAGTGTGTGAAATATTTTCATAGAACCTCCAACATACCAAAAACACAAAAGGATATTTTCTTTAGTTGTGGGGGAAAAAAAAGGATTTTTTTTTTATTCCCCTAACATACAAAATTCTGAACTACACTTCTGGAAAAAAGTTAGTACACACATTAGCCACATACAAAAATCTGAACATCATAGTAAGCATGCTGCATTGTCGATTTCTTTAAAAAATAGAAATTAAAAGCAAAATATGTCCATTTGCTGTGTTCATGAAATGTTGTGTTGACATTTTACTACTGTAGCTAAATGATTCATAGATATCATTCTCACAGTGAATGTAATCCAGTCACATTATAAATAAAATCTTCAAATTTAACACCATATATAGTAATACAGTGCATGCAAGGAAGCTGAATTATAATTGCTATGGAAACCACAGCTTTAAATTTCGTGACTTGTGTATGTAAAATCTCCATCATATTACAAGACCATATATTTGCATTGTATTTAATGACTGTACAAGTAGATATGTGCTATACTCATTAGAGTCTGTATGTGTAATTTGCTCTATGCTAGCGGATGCTTATATAACTCCATATTTTTAAAGGCATGAAATATCAGAAACTTAAAATGTATAATGCAAAAGGGAGGGGAAAACAAAGCCAGAAAATTAATCTCTCTCTGCTAGCATTTTAAATTATAATTGACACAGGTTTTGGTGGGGGGGTTTCCGGGAAATAACCAATCAACAAAACAAATTCACATAAAAATAACAATTTCTCTGATTTAAAAAAATTTATTTAAATTCAATAATCAGTCAGTAAATAGTGAAATACTGCCATCTAATGGCATAGATTTAAAGTGCACAATCAACATGGATTTTTGTTTATTAGACTATTAACATGAAATTCTGCATCTTCACTTCAATATGTTAACTGCACGATGCATTAAAAGAGGTCATGATTCTGTAAAAACAAACTAAGGTGAGTAGTCCCTTTGACTTCAGTGAATCTTTTTGCACAAATGACGAATGCTCAAGTGAGCATAGTTTTGTAGGATTCAGTCCTAAATTTAAGTCCATGGGTCTATAACTGTGAGTAAAGTTACACAAGTGATTTGGTGCTTGCAGGCTTAGGGTCACAATTATGGCTCAAGATTGCCTATATCAGAAGACTGAAGGGGGAGAACCAAACTGTTTTTGAACTAAGATGAAAATGTTAGAAAAGTAAAAAAATTATAATCAGAATATTTTAATTATCTGTAGCTCAAGAACAAATATATTCACTTTCTTAGATTCTGCAGAAACAATTTCCTTTATTTTTAGGGTAAAAAAGGCAATGCTCAGGCTAAGCCATAGCTTTAGGAGATTAATATAAGGCTTTATAATGGAAGCTGATTAGTAATGTCTCTCATTAATATGTAGGGTTCTTGTGCTACTAAAACATGTTCACATTTTTCTTACATTTACCTTAAGATTTTATATATTATGAGACTTTTCTACCCATTAAGGCAACAAGTCATACCTATTTTTGTAGAGCGCCAAATTCCACGTTTTTGTAGAGGGCCAAATTCTTGGCCGCGGCAGCTCGTTAGTAAGTTTTCCTTCTGCAAGTTATCTTGTCCTTCTGCTAAAGGTGCACAGGCCTCATTATTTCTGCTTTAGACCAGTTAGAACTGTTGCAACTAATAACGGCTGTTACACCTGGCCTTTTAGGTCGATTAAAGTTCAAACATGGAGGGACTCTTGTCTGCTGAGGCCTAAAACCAGGAAGGCTCCATACCCTTGTGGCCTTCCACCCTCCCGAGTTACTTAGGGTTATGCTTAGTGAATTTAAAAAAAAAAAATTGGGTTCTCTTTATTTGTCTTTTTGTTTTTCAATCTTTAGAGTGAACTTGCATTATGTTTTTAAGCGTTTCCCCTTAGCCATGATGCTTGTAAGCTTAACTTTATTTAAAAGAAAAGTGGAGATTTTCATTTACCCCAGGAGTCCAAGAGTTGGACTTCTATGAAAAATACGAAATATCATTGAGGAGTCCTTGTGGCACTTTAGAGACTAGCACATTTATTTGGGCATAAGCTTTCGTGGGCTAGAACCCACTTCATCAGATAGCTTATGCCCAAATAAATTTGTGCCACAAGGACTCCTCGTTATTTTTGCTGATACAGATTAACACAGCTACCACTCTGAAATGAAATATCATGAGACTTGTGACAAAATCATAAAAGTTGGCAACACTGGTTTAACTACACGTGGAATTTGGCCCTCTACAAAAATGGATATGACTTGTTGCCTTAATGGGTAGAAAAGTCTCATAATATATAAAATCTTAAGGTAAATGTAAGAAAAATGTGAATATGTTTTAGTAGCACAAGAACCCTACATATTAATGAGAGACTTTACTAATCAGCTTCCATTATAAAGCCTTAATGCACCTGCGCTTACGTAATTGCTACAGGGGGAGGAAGTGGGGGGGGGGGGAGAAAGAAGAAAGAGAAAAAAAACTTATAAAAAGGGAAAAGCCGCTTGTGTAAGGGTGCTGGATCTGAGGCATGTCAAGTCTCCCAGCACCGCTTTGAGATCTCAAATAAACTTTGCTTGCTTCTCTACCCTGGTGTGTGTTCACTGGCGCTAAGCACTCCAGGCACGAACCACTGTTGCTTGCCTCGGGCACCCTCTGTGCCTGCAACAAAATCATGACTCATCTATGAACTCTTGAGGTTGGCACTACTACAGTCTATACGCTGCTTCATAAATTTAGTCTTACACTCTACCCTAAGTCCACAATCCACTGATATCAATGGAATGATTGATCAAAGATCTAAAGTAGAATACAGCCTTTACATGGCAATTCAACTTTCAGATATTATTCTCTGTTCAACTGCATTGACCATTGTTCAGCGGGAAAATGTTTTCAGCCCAGGACCACAGCTATTTCTGTCTTATATCTTTCCTTTTCCTATCCTCCTTCCCCTGTTTCTCTCTCTCTTCTCTTTCTTCACTCTTTTCATGCAACAACTCTAAATTCCTCCGTGTGCTTCATTCTCACCTACCATTTCCCTATCACAGCTGATAGAATGAACAGCAGTCAAATAGCAATTTTTTACATGTCATCATTAACATTAAGTGTGAGAAGTAATATTCTAATGAAATTAATGGGGGCAAGGAAGATCATGACTCAAAGCATTATAGTTTCACACTGTCTGTAAACTGAGTACACCACCAGTGTGTAACAGTTACACTCACTTAGCACTTGGAAAGTTACTATGAAAGCTAAACACTTAGTTATATTTTTTAAATGAAAGCTTTGGTTCTGCAGAATCTGAATATACCATGTTGGTTTCAAAAAAAGCACATCAAATGGTACTACTTCAGATAAGTACACATCTGGAGGACTTTGTAAGAAACCATTTCCTCCCAACCTCATTCTAGCATGTTAAACACTCTTCACTTCACAGACACATCTGAGTGGCTAGTTTTCTCTTAATAAACTCACATTTTTTCTTCCAAGTTGTCAAAACTCAATTCCTTGTAGTTATTTTTGACCAAATCTTTCAAAACTAATTTCTCTCTCTTCAAGTAGACTTGAACCATTTTTCTTTTACATATTCATAAGTATGTTTATTGAATAACAATATCTGAGAGTAAGTATATCCTCAGCAAAAAATGAAGACATTGGCACATCAGCAAAAGTACAACAGAAAAAAAACTTGAAAACAACAGTCTAATAACTGATGCTTACAGAAATGAACACACTAAGTTTTATGTAATAAAAACAATGTATTAAAACAGTATAACTCCCTAAAGAGGACAATATAGTCTTTTTTTTTGAAGCATGTGCTTATTTCTGATTAATGTTAATGGCACTTATATGCCCTGTTTAAGACAGTAACAGACTTAAAGATATAATATGCCAAATATTTGGAAAATAAATGTTGAATCAGAAATGTAATCTGAGAAAGAACCACCAGATCATCTAGTTGATATTCTATTTATCACAAGCCATAACACCACCCAGCACCTGCATACTAAACCCAACAACCAAAATTAGACTCAATTATTACAGCCCACTGGAGAATAAACTATTACATGCCACAAGTAGAGAATAGAAGGTGCATCAACGCCCGAGGCCCCTGCAGTGGCAGCAAATTGATTAAGTGAGACATACTCAGATAATCCTGGCAATTAACTTGCACTCCAGGCTGCAGAGGAAGACGAAAAAATCACAAGATCACTGCCAATTTGAACAAGAGGAAAATTCCTTCCCGACCCCACATATAGCGATCAGTATATGTAATATCGATCTATGACAATCTGATAGTATGTCTGTCAAATTAATTTTTCATTAATAACATTTATTGTCATCTTTGGTGTTCATTACAACTTCCATTTTGTAGCAGGAATGGATTAAGTCTGGGAAGCTGACATAGGGCCATCAAGGGACAATCAACATTAAGGGCTTGTCTACACTGGCAATTTACAGAGCTGCAACTTTCTGGCTCAGGGTGTGAAAAAACACACCCCGAGCGCAGCAAGTAGCAGTGCTGTAAAGCGCCAATGTAGACAGTGCACCATTGCTGGTTGCCATGCTCTCAGCGCTGGTAGCTATGCCCCTCATGGCACCGCAACCACGGAAGGCAGTGCTTTAACATTGCCAGTGTGGACTATCGCTAAGTAGTTCCACTCTGGTAGAGCAATTGGTTTGCTTTCAGTAGAATCGTTGACTTTTAAAAAGAGTCTACCGAGCAGCCAACAGGAAGGTTGGAGCAAGGTATATTCTCAGCAGGAGGACAGAAATAGAAAACGTGTCAGAGACTGCTTTTAAAACAGACAAGCTCTCCAAGCAAGCAAACCATCCCATCAATACAAACAGCCATCACAACTGGAGGAGTGGAGGCAGGAGAGGCTTTGTCTACCTCCAACAACACTGATCAAACCCAAGGAATCTCAGGAGTGGTAAAAGACTCTAAGGACAGGATTGTATTCAGGCATCTATTGTTTTGCATAGATCTGTAACTCTTTTATGCTAAGGGCATGTCCACATGAGGACAGTCAGGAAAATTAAAGTGAATCAGCTAAAAGGTATGAAATCAATGTGCATAAAATAAACGTTTCCATCACCACCACTCATGCACACACATCCCTGTTGATGGTTTCATTCAGGAGTAAAGTGGAATTAATTTGCTGTAACTTAATCCAGTTTAAATCTGAATGTCCCTGGGCAGGCAGAGCACTAATAGTAAAATGTGTATTTTAAGTAGTTTCTTTGCAGAGCCTGTTTTCTTTGCTTGAACAACCATGTGGTCCCTGACAAAGAAACTGTAAACCAGAGCAACCACAACTAGGTGGAACTCTGGCAGAATGTGCAAAGTGGCTGAAGAAGTTAGGACGGTCTTAACATTAATTTTGGGTCACATTGTAGTTGGACTGCAGAGACTCTCATACCAGTAAGGATGCTAGACAAAAGGCCTAACCAGGATAATGTCTTAGGAGACCTTCAAATGGAAGCAGTGCCTAGACTCTGCAGATCCAACTGGATTTGATGCATATAAGATTAAAAGGTGGACAATTATTATAGACCAGTGGCTGTCCACCAGGGGGACTCAGCCAGGACTGACAGTAACTATTCCAAAAATTCAGTTTTTCTTCTATAATGACAAATTCAAATAATTATGGATTTGTACTTCCTCACCCCACCCCAGAAATATCTTGTCATTACCTGTATTTCTAGAAGTTGAAATTCCATCTGAAAAGGCAGTGAATAGCAATTTCCTGATAATCTGTGCTTCTGTATAGTTTTGTTTTCAGCTATAATGAAAGTAATTTAAAATATTTTAGATTTCTGATCACATTCAATAATTATTCTGTCTCCCCATTAAGAAAAACAAAATTAAGCTATTAATTTGAAGAGTGGGCAATGTATTATACACAATATAAATCATAAAATTAACCACATAAGTGAAAAAAACTTTCCTACCAAACTGATTAGAAGTTCAAATTAGATCTTCAGTGTATCTCCAGCCATATATATATAGGCAACATTCTGTCTTCTGTTATAACTTTGTAATGCCATTGAGTGTAAAACCAAGAATCATTTGGCAGTATGTACAACATCACAGAATGCCATTCACCAGCAATTACTGTGCTAGTGTTTTATCATTTCAGAGCACAAGCTTTTCTGCAAATGTTGAATGCTGAGCCATAATCTGCAACTGCAAACAAACTGTGACAAAATGTTTGTAATAATGTTACTAATAGGCACACAAATGCTTACTTTTTTCCACTGTTTCCTTGGAGTAATTTGTGAACCAAATTCCAGTGAATTTCATTAAAAAAGAGAGATCAGATTCTAAACAATCAAGTTCAGCTTTCAGATCCGGTGGAGATTCATGTTGCGTAGATTCTCCTTGGAGTGATTTTCTAGTATTGAAAAGATCCATTAACAGTCTAAACAGAGTTGCTCTAACATGTAAACGTGAAGGTGGTTCAGAAATTTATGATTTCAGTTATACTTTGAATTCAGTGGCACTACTCATGTAAGCTCTATTCCACGTAAACACTTTATGTTCCCTGCCATATACCAACAGGCTAGTGGTTATGGAAAGCACTCACACAGCCGCAAGAGCATTCAGTAAAATGAGTTTTGGCAGCTTATCTGCATTTTTCCAGTTATGATAATCAAAGCAACCCCTTTTGCTTCGAGAAGGTATATTTTACTTTGTAATTATAGATTTAAATCAGAGTTAAAAAATTAGCAGCTTGTCAGGATCCCGAAAGCCACATCAAATTTGATATAGCAAATCACTGCTATCCTCATTTTTAATATAGAGGTGCAGCATGCAACAGAGAAAAGACAACAGAACAGTGCATGATAGAATCTGTGACCTCCACAGGTTTACCTCATATTAAAGAGGGCAGCCAGAGGTCACATTGTAAACTTCTGAAGGCTACACTTTAGCCACCTCTACAGTACCATGTGCATTTCTCAATACCTCTCATTCTTTTATTGCTAAAATGTTTACTTTATGAAACAACATTAAAGGGGGTGGACATTTAAACCTAAAGAACAATGCTGAACATACATTCATAAACCGAGATTAATCTGAACATATAACATGCATACATGCATATTTGTATCTCTTCATCAGAATAAAATGTAGATTCTTGTTTGTTTTCAAACTTTTGAGTTAACAGTTCAATTTCTTCTTCCAAAGAATGAATTTCATCTTCATAAACTTGATAAATGTCACTCTCCATTTCTCAGATTCAATGTTACTAAAATGAAATAAAATTTTGTAAATAAGTATATTCATTTTAACATTATTAATGTTTGATCCTATTTATTGATTCAAAAACTATGAAAATATGTAGAACAACATTACAGTTTCTCGGTCCCCTTTTTAAAAATTACATGATTCAGCTCACACAGTTTAGCAATTCTGAAAACTAAATATTTTAGATACAAGGGGTTTTGACTATGAAATACATGTCAAACTAGCAACAGAATAATATTAAAATCAAAGGAATTGTAGACAATGAGCCATAATTCCCCTCTACTGTGAGGTTTAGAGGAAAGCAAATGACTTGAGTCTTGAACAACTGAAATCAGTGGGATTTTTGTCATTGACTTCAAAAGGCACAGGATCAGGCCCATACTGAAGTGGAAAATCTATTGTGCTATCAGAAATGGGAACAAACTGATTCCCCTAAGACTCCACAGAAACCCCTCTTGGAATCACTCTAAGATTGGGGATTGAAACATTCTGCGATTAGGGATAGATCAAAGCATAATGTCTGCTCCTTCTAGGCTGCATGCTCGCATTGGTGTTTGTTTTATAAGCAAAAAAACCAGATGGCAGTTAATCCTGCTGAAAGCATAATACATGCCCATACAACAGCTTCCAACTCCTATGCCACCCTATGAGTTGGGCTAACACAGAGTGGAGGAGACGACAACCTGATGAAGGTTCTAACTTTGTGTGTTCTTTCCCTATACAGAATTTTTCACGAAAGGGGATAATAAAACCCAATGCAACAAATACACAACCCTGTAGGAAATAATTGGCAATTCCCGATGACCCTTTTAATTTCCACTGAATTTAATATTGGTCTCATTTAAATACACAGATTTCATGGTAGTTTCCAAGTCCAGGGGTGTAATCCTGGGTCTACTGAAGTAAACTAAAGTTTTGTGATTGACTTCAACAGATCCAAGGTTTCGCCCAGAAGGAGGGGAAGGGAGTGGGGGTTAAGTACAGTAAGTTGCTATACTGAGGCAAAATATTTCAATCAGCAGTAAGAACTCATAGAAGACCTAAATCAAATATGGCAACAATGCTGAGATTTGAACAGTTCACAGCTCTAAATAGTCTCTGAAATGAAGAAACTACTTCAGTATTTGACTCTTATGATGGCTTGTCCATCAAATCAGCGGCTGGCAACAAAGATACAATGGAAATGTCCACATACAAAAGCAATTTCAGTTTCTGGAAAACTAAAGATTTTGTCAGCTTCTTACACACCAAATTCAGGATTTATAAATTTGAAAGATGGTTGTAGAGATTACAAAACTCAATATGGATAAAAATTGTGAATTTTATTCTTATTGAAATTTTTAATTGTTTTATCTCAATTGTGTTCTTTCAAACCTAGTCCTTTGTTGTTTACGTATGTTCCTGTTTGTACTGAATCCATATTAATAGTCCTGTTTGCCAACAGTTTGTTTCCTAAACACAGCACAACACTCTCTAAACCAAAACATTTCTTTGCCTGCCATCCTGTGTTTGCTTCTCAGATGGGCTGCAAGGTCACCAAAAGTAACACACAGTGGGTGAATTAATTCTGATGTTAATGTAGTTACACACCAGAAATAAACTGGGCACATCATGCTTGAGAATACAAAACAGTTTAATGTTTACATTTTCCAGAAACAGATGTGTATGTTCTCTGCTTATGTTCAAACAACAGAAAGATTGTGTACAGCACACAATGTATTTCAGATATAAGTATGCACTTTTGAGACTATGCGATCACATCTCTTTAAAACAAAAGACTCAAAATGAGAATAAAACACAATGTAAATTTTTATTCTAAGAAAACTAACCACAATTAGTTTTTAAATGCTCAAGTTTCCAAATCATTAGCAGTATGTATGTTTATTAAGTCTAAATATTTCTCTTTCATGTACCATCTGATACAAATTCCTGAAGTAGAGTGTTTGCTCTCCAACACCTACACTGTCCTCCCTGCACGATTTCAAGGGGTGTGATCATAGAATGACCTACCACTCAAAATTCTGCAGGAAATACGATAATTGATTTTCAAGTGTTTTACTCTAAATGGTTTGTAATGTTTAAGTCTAAAAACATTGCTCCTAGAATACACAGTGCTCAAGACAGGCCAGGGCTGGTCATTTTCCTTTTTGATGTTAATCTACTATATATTCAGATAATTATCAGATATGCACAGATCATCAAAGGGAGGACTCCCTTATAAACCCAAAAGAAAATATATATTCGTGTAGCTCCCAGACTTAGGAGCTAAAACCACAAATGGCTGGGAGGATACAGGCCCCCGAGTCTCAGGGAAATCCCGTAGACATTTTGCGTGGATTGCTTGTTTTCAGGGGGCCACACCGGTCTCCAAAGGGAAGAAACAGAGCCAGCTCCCTCCAGCAGCAGCCTCTTCTCCTGACCACTGTACTTGACTCCTGACAGTGGGACAGAGAAGGGTTGAGGTCTGTCCCTTGCTGAACAGACTCTGCTTCCCCCTCAGTCACCAGGAGTCCTATATGACCAGGAGGGAGGAGGCACTGTCCTCCCCAACTGTAAGATTCCTCATTGTGTGAGGGAGGAGCCGACTGTTCAACACCCTGTTATCCAGTGGTTAATTTGTGTCAGGACTGGCCTGGGCAGAGCTCTCAGCACCTCTGGGCTTGGCAGGTCATAGCCCCAGCCCCTCTGGACTTACTGCATCAGTTATGAATGTAAAAAACACTGCTTGAGCTCCAGACACCTAATTGCTGCAGCCCCAGCGCCCCTTTCGTTACAAATACGCCCCTGTACCCCCAGTTCAATAACCCTTCCCCCCACGCCAGCCTCCGCGGGAGGACAGAGGGGACGACGCCACTCCTACCGGCAAGGAGTGTGATGACAGTACCACAGGGGGCAGCCCAGCCTCACCTGCTACCCCGTCCCCTCAGGCCGCGGTGAGCTCGGAACCCGCGCGGTCTCTGCTCTGGAGCCGGAGCTTCGAACCGCCCGCCCAAAGGAACGCTCGCTGCGCTCCGGGCGATACCACCGGGCCGCCGGAGCAGCTCACGACACCTTTCCCAAGCCACACGCACACAGCTGGCCAGGACGCCAGTCACACGCCCGACTCGACTGTAACCCCGAGCCTCCGGGCAACAAGCCCAGGCCTTTGTTTGTTTGTTTTCCGGGCGCTGCCCTGAGTGATACCCCCCGCGTTCTGGTCCCTGTGGGTGAGCCCGAGCACAGCTCTGCGCGAGCAAGGGGCGTGTGCCAACTATACTCGGCCGGCCAGGAACAGTGAGCCGCTTGCGGTGCGGTATGCGAAACGGCTTTGACGGAAGTGGTGGGGGCCAGACGCACTAGGAACCTTGTTTTCCAGTGTGTCCCGGAAGCGGAGGGGAAGCTGAAAAGAGTCGTATCCAGAAAAGCGTGTATGGGAGAAAGGAATAGCTACGTTTCCTGGCTGGACATGTGCGGTATGTGAACCTGTTGTGTGTCCGCCCACGCTCAGTGTAGTTCCCCTCGGGAGGTCTCCCCGGAGAGTAGTCGAGTCCTTAACTCGGAGGTCAAGCTGCTGCAGTGTCTTGGTTAGGAATTGGGGGCCCGCGCTGGAAGGTTCTTTAGAGAAAAGTCCTGGTAGAGAAGCTACCGAGACCAAAAGGGGCCTGGAGGCCTTGTTTCGTCCTGGAACTGGGTGGCCCCGTCTCTGTTTTTCCCTCTGCGCTCCTTCCTATTCTCGGGCTCGGGGGGCTCAAGTCTCTGTTCTTTCCTCCCGCCCTCCTCTTTCCTAGACTGATTTTGTTTTCGAGTTGAAATTTATCACAATGTAGTGGGGGTAATGCGGCGAAACTCGTACAGCTAAAGGTTGTGTTACCTCTGATGTTTAGATAGATGTGTAGTTTTCTTTCACACGCACACATACCTGTTTTTTCTGACACAAATCATAAAAAACTGAGTTTTTATTGTTAGTAGTTGCATGTGTCAACACTGGGCTGTCTGAATATAATGAACATTCAATGACATTGCATGGCTGCAAATCTAAAAACTCATAAAAAGAAAAAAAATTTGGTATATTTATTAGTCTAGCAGACTCTTTGAAATAAATTGCAGGATTGGACATTTCTCCAGGGTGTTGAAAAAAGTAATAGGATATTTCTAGTAATAATGAGACCATCCTCCTGTATATGAGCATGGGGGCTTTAAGTGTAGTGTTAGGCAGGGACATTAACTCTTCAGAGCACCATTCTCTAACCAAGAGTTGTAGAAAGAAACTTCTCCAAAGGGCAGGATATTCAGTAATCAGTAATTGCTCTTGTCAGGGTTTCTTGCACCTTCTTTGAAGCATCTGGCGCTGGCCGGAGTCGGGTCTAGATTGACCATTATCTGATCCAATATGCTTATATTTAGGCACCTAAATACAAGTGGCCTTATTTCCAGAGGTGCTGAGTACCCACAAATACTATTGTAACTAATGTGGTGTTATCCATAAATGCCCAGCATATGTGAAAATCAGCTCACTTTCGCTTAGGTGCCTAAATATGGATTTAGAACCTAATTTTAGTTACTCTAGTGCAGGGATTGGCAACCTTTCTGAAGTGGGATGAAGTCTTCATTTATTTACTCTAATTTAAGGTTTCATGTGCCAGTAATATGTTTTAACGTTTTTAGAAGATCTCTTTCTATAAGTCTATAATATATAACTAAACTATTGTTGTATGTCAAGTAAATAAAGTTTTTAAAATGTTTAAGAAGCTTCATTTAAAATTAAAATAAAATGCAGTCCCCCCCCATACTTGTGGCCAGGACCCGGGCAGTGTGAGTGCTACTGAAAATCAGCTCGCGTGCCGTCTTTGGCATGCATACCATAGGTTGCCTACCCCTGCTCTAGTGCTAATAAATTCATAGCAAAATCATCTAATAATAATGTGGACTTTTGTTGTTTTAACCTCATTCTTTCTACTTGACATATTCCGATTGTTAAATAAATCATATTCTGTTCTGTATAAGCTGCTTTTATTATGGGTCACAACTCCTAAAGAAGATTTCTTAGCAGGGATCAAGTCCTGTCGGACTTGTTGAGTTAATATGGTTGGTGAAACAAGGTCTGATAGTCATGTCGAAAAGTGGGCTGAATTGTAGGATTTCACTCTGAGAGAAGTGCAGGTTTAGGGCCAACACTTAGAAATGCCCACTGAATGACTGAGAAAGAGATCACAGGTGCAGCTCTCCCCAGAACCACAAAAACCATTAATACTGATTTTTTGTTGTTGTCTTTTTACAGAAGGATAAAACATGCATACTAAATGAAACAGTCTGACTTTTTATTATGGAGAAAAAACAAGTTTTAAAACGTTTATATGTTGGAGGACTTGGCCATACAGTGTCTGAGGCTGAACTGCAGGAAAGATTCAGCAAGTTTGGAAATGTTACAGATGCGGAAATTGTTATCAGGAAGGATGACCAGGGTAATATTTTCCTTTAGCTCTTTAGAAGTGTAACTGTTCTTTACTTCAGCTAGTGATGAAAAACAGTTTTCATTTCAAAACTGCTCTTTTTCCTTAAGCACCTGTAGAGAACACATGCTTCAATTTTTTAAAATGAAAAAATTATAGTTTTTTATATACAAAAGTAACCAAATGTTTCTAATTATTGACCAGGGAACCCTATGAAGACTTTTGCTTATATCAACATTAGCATTTCTGAAGCAGATCTTAAAAGATGTAAGTACACAAATTATATTTGTTGCAGTTTAATTTAGTCCCTGTAAACTAAAGATGTAACAAATACCTGAACTTGCACTTACCTGCTTAGACCACTATTGAAGGAAAGGACATAGCTTTTTTGTCTTCATCTATACCTCTTTATTTCCCTTTCCCATTTGCTATTTCATTCTTCAATTCTATTTAGTTCAGTTACTTTAGAAATCAATGTTTATGGAAGATGCTCTTCAAAATAATGTATTTTATTGAAGTATCTGTGTTTTTATGTTACGGGTTGGAGGCAATGGTCTTATCAGAATAGCCTAGTGGGTTGGGGGGGAGAGGGTGAAGTGCATATGTTAGCCCCTTAGTGAGAAGGTTTAGAAAATGAGTTTAAACATATTTTCTTCTCTTTGATACATTGATACTTGTATATGACATTAGAATTGACTGAGACTAAAAGGAATAAAGAACGATGGATTAAGCAAAGTTTATTTTCCTTAAAGAGGAATGGAAATATAGATTCCCAATCTTTTCTGGTAGGCAGGTGAACATTACAAAACTTCAACTCCTGTGTAATTTGCAATCAACCAGTTGAGATTATTTCAGCATAATCATCTACACCTGAAGACGGGGGTTGATAATGTACCTTTGAAAAAGGACAAGGGAAACCTTCTTTTTAAGGATAGGCCATCTTATTTAAACATAATTAAGAATCAGCCTAAAACTTTGTGCTTCCCTTAATCTCCTTATATGGAATAAGGACTTTCCTCCCAATCTCCATCTACCAGTATTGCCAATGTGTCTGCCAGTGCATGTAGGATCTGTTGAGAAGGAGAGAAAGTGTGAAAGGCCTGGATAGAGAGGGAAGGGAACCTAAGAATGTAGATGTATCTAAATTTTTGAATCCTTATTTGGAATGAGCTATTTAATCTTTCAGTGTTTGTTTATTACTGGCTAACTTACTGTTAGTCAAAATAGGGTTTGGATTTTGAAAATATCTTGTCTTTTACTTTTCATATTAGACCCTAAATTTGCTACCCATAATCAACAGAGTAGTCATTGGGTTCAGGAACAGTCTCATAATGCTCCAAATATATAATATTTAAGCAATGTTTTTAATCATGTCTCTTTTTGCTATATTTTGCATGTGGGTAATAGTCATTTTCTGTCTAATGCTTGTTTTCTAGGTATGTCTATTTTAAATAAAGCAAGGTGGAAAGGTGGAACCCTACAAATTGAATTGGCGAAAGAAAGCTTTTTGCACAGGTAATGTTAATATACAAATGTATATTGTTGCTGTTGAACTACTTTGCCACATACTGTCAAGTACTATATATATATATATGTATATGGCCCTACCAAATTCACGGTCCATTATGGTCAATTTCACAGCCATAGAATTTGAAAATTGGTAAATTTCACATTTTCAGCTGTTTAAAACTGAAATTTCATGGTGGTGTAACCATGGTGATCCTGACCCAAAAGGAGATGGGGGTGGTGGTGTTGCAAACCTGTTTGAGGAAGGTCATGGAATTGCCACCGTCACTTCTGTGCTTCCTTTAGAGCTGGACTCTAAAGGCAGCAACCGCAGAGCTTCCTGCTGCTGTAGGATGTTCCCGGAGGTGTAGGTAGGTCTGATCATTTCCTCCCTCCCCACACCCCAAGCAGCTGTGCAGGGCAGGGACAAGTCCTGTCCCTCTTGTGCCCAGCCAGAGCTAGAATCCCCCTTTGCTGGGGCATTTACAGGAACAGGGGGACATCAAATTTCACAGAGAGAGGCTTATTTCAAGGTCTGCAACACTCTTTCACAGCCGTGAAATTGTTAGGGCCCTATATATATATAATGTCTGAATAATTCACCCTACCAATTTTAAATGTATATGGCCTGAGTTTTTACCTTTATATTTGTCAAATACTGTATTAAGTAAACTTTTTGACTCCTTGTTTGTAAGAGGGTTCTAATTAAAGAATGCTCCTCTATAATGAACCTGCAAAAGCCACTGGATATTGCTTTCCCTTCAAATCCAAGTAAATGGGATTTTAACAGACTTAATAATAAAGAAATAACTTTGAAGAAGATAGTTTGGGTACTACAGTGTTTTGTATTTTTTATACTTGTTGTTTTGCCCATTTTGCAGTTTTCTCTTATCCTTTTCCTATATGTTCTCCATTAGCTGCTTTAAATGTTCATGTATTTTTCATTGAAACTGATAGCACTCTGGTACATTTGCAGCACGCTTATCATACCTGCTATGTTCATCTTTATTAAAAAGTTAGCCTGGGGGAAGCCTCGTTCCTGGTTTTAATGAGAATTGGCAAAACATATCTTTGATATGTTCCACATTGGCTCAGAGTGAATGGTTGTCCATAAGTGTAAGAGATCCATCGCTAATGATGGCTTTACACAAAGATACTTTTTTATGTTTGCTTTTATGTCATGGCAAGCTTAAACCATGCACTGCCTGATACAGATTGGCGCAGGAAAGACAAGAAGCAAGGCCGAAGAAGGAAAAGCCACATACGGATGGCAAGGGAAATCTGTTGGAATCACTGAATAAAGCTGGAGTTGTGAATTTTCATATGAAAGCAGTGCCAGGAACAGAAGTACCGGATCATAAGGTGTTGTGGGGTATCCGTTCTGCTGAGTTAAGAGAACTGCATCAAGCACCCTTTTAGTTAGCTTTCTAATAAGCTGCCTTCACATTAAGTTTACTTAAGATTTGTGTATTTGATTACAGGAGACAAAGATACAATTTGACTCATACAAATTAAGCCTCAGTTTTATAACCCTTATAAAATATTAGCGTAGATATCGGTTTGTTTTTTAGGAGGGGATAGTGCTGGCTATCTTTGTGTGTGTGTGTGTATTGTCATTTAAAGTTCATAGCAATGTCTAGAATTAGCTTTAATAAAACATGTAATTCTTGTATATGAACTACCTTATACAACACACTCATTTTGGGCCCTGTCGTCAGTAGGAGAGGATAAAGCTTAACTGAAACTACATCAAAATTTACGCAAGTAAAACAAGTATTCATTTAACTAGATGTTTCAAAGTTTCCTTTTTAGTGTTCAGCTTGATCATGGGGTTTTCTGTTTAGCTACTGAGAGAGCAGAGTCAGTTAATGTTGGTGTCTCTTCAGTTAAATTAGATTTTTTTTGGTCTCTCTACGATAGTCTGTCTGTAACCTGACAACGAGAATATAATATTTGAGATGTTCCCTCCTTTCTAGAAAGAAATTAGCATAGTAGTTTAATACAGAAATATGACACATAATAGAACGGCTAGCTATGGGCAGATTCCTTTTACAGTAACTCCTCACTTAACGTTGTAGTTATGTTCCTGAAAAATACAACTTTAAGTGAAACAATGTTAAGCGAATCCAATTTCCCCATAAGAATTAATGTAAATGGGAGGGTTAGGTTCCAGACAAATATATATATATATATATATATATATATATATATATATATATATATATATATATATATATATATATATATATATATATGCACACGCACACACACACACACTATAAGTTTTAAACAGTTTAATACTGTACGCAGCAATGATGATTGTGAAGCTTGGTTGAGGTGATGAAGTCAGAGGGTGGGCTATTTCCCAGGGAATGCCTTACTGCTAAATGATGATCTAGCATTCAGCTGAGCCCTCAAGGGTTAACACGTTGTTCTTGTAGCCTCACACTCTACAAGAATGGAGGGAGGGGAGACACCATGGCAGAGAGAGAGAGACAGAGAGATGCGCATGCCCCTTTAAGTATGCTGACACCACTCTAAGTACACCTCTACCCCGCTATAACACGACCCGATATAACACGGGCTCGCGTATAGTGCAGTAGCAGCGGGGCCCTGGCAGCGCTTTAAAGGGTCAGGGGCTTCGGCTGCTGCGGGGCCCGAGCCCTTTAAAACACTACCGGAGCCCTGTCGCTGCTACCCCGGGGCTACAAAAGCGGGCCTCCACTGGCGATTTAAAGGGCCTGGGGCTCCCTGCAGCAGCTGGAGCCCGGAGCTTTTTAGATCACGCTGGAGCCCTGCCGCCCCTACCCCGATATAACAGGGTTTCTGCTATGACACGGTAGGGATTTTTGGCTCCCCACAACCGCGTTATAGCGAGCTAGAGGTGTACATTGTCTTTTTAAGTAGATCAGGAAGTTGAGAAAGCAGCTGCGGACAGCAAGCTCTCTCCGTCATGAGCCCTGTTGTGTTCCCACCCTGCCATGTATAGAGAAAGGGTAAGTGGGGGACAGGAGGGGGGGAGGGGGACACCCTGACATTAACACCTCTCCTCCCCTGCACAGCAAGCAGGAGGCTCCCAGGAGTAGCTCCAAGGCAGAGGGCAGGAGTGGCACATGGCAGTGCAGGGAGGGACAACTGAATTGCCGGCAATTGGTAGCCTGCTGAGAGGGTGCCACACAGGGAACTTAGGGGAGCAGGGAGCTGATCGGGGGGGGTGGGGGGCATTTGCCAGTCCACCCTGCTTCCAAGCCCCCACCAGCTAGCTGCAACAGACTGCTCTTCCTGCAAGCAGTGGACAAAGCAGGCGGCTGCCAAACAATGTTATAAGGGAGCATTGCACAACTTTAAACAAGCGTGTTCCCTACTTGTTCAGGAATGAAACAACGTTAACTGGGACGACTTTAGGTGAGGAGTTACTGTATTAGTATTCCTGTCATTCAGAATCCATTATGTTTTAGGACTACCTTATTTTTATTTACTGTGATACATTTAATCCCTATTTTTTTTCATTCCAATATAATTTTTTTCTCTCTGATATAATTATATATTTTTCTTTCTTACAGGATTGGGTTGTTAGTAAATTTGGCAGAGTTTTACCCATCCTTCACCTTAAGGGTCGACATAAAAGCAAAATATCCTTTTCTACTGCTTGAGTAAACATTGAATGATTATAGAAACAGTTCCATTATTCTCTTCATTTGTTTACCATCTTTACTGAGGGAAGGAGATATTTGCTTAACAGTCTTCATATTATTGATACAAAATACAGTGTAGTTACTGTCTCTTTCTTATGTGGAGGTAATTAAAATGTTATGCTTGGCAAAGAATGGGTATATATTGACTGATTGATTAGAATTCCAAATCTTTCGCTTGCCATTATGGAAAGGATCAGAGTGCAAAAAACAAATGGACTCACCTTAAATATATTTTTGCTAAAAAACAGAAAAGTGTTCCTCCGGTGCTTGATTACTTGCCACAAACTTGCATCAGTTTGATGGATAGTTACAGGTTGCATGTAACTCACTTAAAAAGTTCAGAAAACATAGCTTTAAAAATAACCATCTGTGATGGATGTGGAGCCGCTATATAAATACTCAGATGTAATAATTTTATGAACAATGTATGTGACCTGGTCGGTAAAGTGAAGTTATTGTATACTGAGTTATAAGACTCATCTACAGGAATATATTGATCTAGCTTAATAGGGGGTTTTAGGGGGAAAAGCAAGGAAAGCAACACAACAGTTACAGATAACCTCCTACCAAACACTGGAGGGCAACTGCATAATGTGGGAGGCAGCAAGGAGTTATGAGCTTAGAGGATTCTATGTCTTGTCTCCAATGAAGATGCAAGCCTTGTTTTGACGGGCTGCGAGCCTGGAGATCAAAAGGAAACGAAATAGTTAAAAGCTATTCTCAGGAGGCAAAGGGTGGGGTCAATACTCAATGGCTGAGAAACAGGCTGACACACACACAGGCTCTCATAAGGAGTTGGGCCTTTCCCAGAGCCAAGGAATAGTAAGCGTTAGGGAGAGGCAGGCATGTGTATACACTGCTTTATTGTTCTAAGAATTTTTTTAATGCTTTTGTTATAAAATATTATTTCCTTTACAAGGGCTAATGGTTAATTAACACCCCTGTTATTGCTCCCAAATGGAAGAAAACTACCAGGTGGTGAACATAAGGTCTGTTCACGTAGTCACAATTGATCACAGGGGACTGGATCCCAAGGCCTGGTCTGAAAGTCAGCGAATTCTGTGATTCCTCTCCTGCAGGGGGATGATGGGTGAAGCTTGAGATCTAAGGGAGCTGCTCTCAAAGGAACCAGGAGGGTTCAGAGATTCAGTTAGTCCAGTAACTGTGACAACATCTATTGTCCTTGTCACTATAACTTAAGTTGTTACTTGCTGAAAAGTGGAAGCTTCCTTGGCTTTATTTTTATTCCTTAACTCTAGCTATAACATAATGAAATATGACCCATCAAAATATTGCCACAACCTTAGAAAGCTGGAGCAAGACTTGACTGACATGGTTCCCATATCCAAACTCACTTGGCAGTTGGAAGGTGGAGATGACAGCATGAGCAAGAAACGACGAGGAGAGTTCCCTGAAATTAAAAAAACACCTAAAAAAATGAAGATACAAAGTAGTGAAGATTTAAATAAAACACCAGGTCGCAACTTGCAATCAAAAAAAGCAAACTTAACACAAACAAAAGTAGTCGAAATGTCAAACTCCAAATCAACTGGTCTGTCTAAATTTCTTCAGACTCCAAGTGTTAATAGTATTGACAAGAAAGAGAGAGGCTTAACATCAGATGCCAGGTTCTTATCCAGAAATAATTCTAACAGGAATACAAACAGCATTTCAGACACTGATGTTGATTCTGAAGAAGAAATCAAGGCAATGATGGAGAAAGAAAAGGAAATACAGAAAGCTAAAACAAATGTTGAATCTGAAAGTGATCATTTGGAAGTTGTGGGGGATAATTTTGAGCTAAAATACAACACTCACTGGTCTTTAACCAATCCAAATATTATGAAGAAACTGAGTAAGGGATGTAACAAACAAGGAAAGACAATTGATAATGACACTGATTATGATTCAGCAGATACAGGTGAAATTATTGCTGTGACTAAAACTCCAGATAAAAACAGTGTGAAAACTAAAATTCTAAGAGATTCTGAGCTGGTGAAAATGCAAAGGAAGGATAATGTTAGGAATGAAACTTTCAAAAACAACAAAAGCTCTGATTCTGCAAATGGTTCCTTTGTGTTGTCACCAGATAAGTTAAGAGAAAAAAATAACAAAAAAGCAGTGCATAACAAAACAGCAAAAGCCCGGGCGTCTGAACTACAGGACAACAGAGTTGACAGCAAGTCTGGTTCTACTAGTTTTGATTCAGAGCCTGAAGCAAGTGAATCTGAAGCTGACTCTAATTATGAAGACATGATGCAAAACTGTTACCGCCTAGATCTTACGTTACCTGAGTTAGAAGCACTAGCCACTGCAAGTATTGAATCTTCACAAGGAGATATAGAAGCTAAGCAGAGGGATAGTCAGTGCAAAACTGAAGGTAATATTAGTAACACCAAGTGTAGTAAAAAGACTTATGAAATTGCCTCTACAACTAAAACATCTATTAATCCTGAAGATATAGTTGCTGCCATTTTAGAGGGAGAGGAGAGTGCTGATGATGAGAAGCCAATGGAAGATACCTCCAGTTTGAAATTTCAGCCTTTCAGAGGAATAGGGTCATTATGTGAAAATGAGAATTTTGAGGAGATGAGCAGGGAAGGTTCTTGCAGCTGTAAAAGAAAATATAACCAGAATTCCTCAAGCCTTGTTGATTTGAAAAAGAAATCTTTGGAAGAGGTTTCAAAACCAAGCTGTTCTTGTTATGGGAAACACTCAGCTCCCAGACAGTCTGGTTGTTCCATATTATGTTCACTTGAAGACAGAAGTGTGAAAAAGAAGCAAAATACCCTCAGCAACCAGCTGAAGAAGGTGTCAGATTCCCAGTATGCAGAAGGTGGAAGCGAAAAGCCTATTTGGAAACCAACTTCATTACGAGAGAATAACTACTTGAATTCTCATGCAGAAGATCAAACAGAAAACAGAGGAGACAGTGAGGACTGCACCATAACTAGTATCAGTGGAAGCGAGGAGGAAAGCACTGACACAGATAGTGTTTTATCTGTCACACAGAAACACATTAAATGTGAATTGGAAGGCCCAGAATCTCTTCCTGAGAAACGAAAGAAGGATGCAAGCAGTAAAAGTTCAGCCTCTAAATTTCAGAAAAGTGAGAACCATAAGAGAAGTCTTCACAAAAGTAAAGAAGAGTTTTGCATTCCTACTGCTATCTCAAGTGAGTCAAATGAAAAGGAGAAACAACTGCAGGATAATCAGAAGAGGCTGGCAGCTCTACAAGAGAGACAGAAAGAGAGAGAATTACAGAAGAAACTTATTCAAGGGGCTCTTCTGAACCTGGTAAGTATGCTTTCAAGTGGTCTCTGAACAGTAAAACAGTACTGAAAGAATACTGGTTTAATAAGTATCTCCAGTATGCATTCTCTAAGATGTTGCTGTGGTTTGGATTGTGATTGAGAGCAGAGCCTATCTTCTTTGCCAGATTGATTTTTAGGATATGTCCACAAAAGTGTATACTGGGATGTCATGGGATTTTTTCCAGAAGACACAATAGATTGATTAATTACATTCTCTACTGTTGTAAATGTGCCCAGCAGTAGTTCCCACAGTATATAACCATTATTTGGCATGTTAAACTGAACAATGTCTCTCGTTTTCCAGGAAAGCCAGTCAGCAAGCAAACATAAGCACATTGTATTTGATTCAGATGGAGAAAGTGAAGCTGAAGTAGAAGAGAAGTCTAAGGAAGAAGCGACTATAGGAAATCTGCCTGGAAAAGTAAGTGGCTTAGAAACAAGTCCAGCCTAATTTCTGAAAGGGCATTCACCTACCCAGTTTGCTAGTATGTATTGTACTGAAGAGCAACACCTACTCATATTCAGAGTTCGAGATCAAATCTTGAATATTGTCCTTTGTACTAATGGATATAAAATAGATGACACAAAATAAGTGGTGCATATTCGTGGAGTTAAAACATGAATTTATAAATTAAAGACAATGCAAATTTTGGAGTATCTTTTTGGTACCTTAAAAAACCAAGCACTCTACTGGATGAAATAATTTATGTAAATTTATTGCAGTGTAGTGTTCACACAATATCACAACTCACAAACCATAAGAGCAGTGGTCTCATGGAGAGGCGTATATGTGGTTATGCTAGAACTCCACTTCCCACTGTTGTCAGTTAAATAAAAGGAAAAGATCTGAATTGCCCAGTGTTGTGCAGAGAGTAAGTGGTGGAAAAAGGACTGGAAATCTGAAGTTCTAGATTCTATCATTTAACCACTAGCCCTCGCGCCATCCCAAATAATGTAACTCAAAAACCAACAAATAATGACACTGAAATACACAAGCTAGGTTATGCTTCTTAAAATAAGTCAGAATGTCAAGCCTGTCTTGCATTCCAGTTTACTGAGCCTTGTTTTAATTTGGTATTGGTAACTGAGTAGAAATGTATTTTATTGTTTTTAACTGTAGTGTAAGATTTTGACTGTAGACTAGACGAAAATGGGCTTTTGCTATCTGAACAATAGACATATTCTTTTATATGCTACACGCTGTTCAGAATGCAGAGGGATTTTTGCTTATTAATTGAGCAACTGTGGTAAAATTACATCTGCCATGGATCCTTTTCATTTATTACCTATAAAGCAGAGGATAAATTTTAAATTGGCCCTCTTGGGTTTTAAAATGACTGATGGTGTAGAGTTTGAGTAAATTTTGAGAACTTCACTTAATCAGTATCTTTTGTAACGCCACCTGTCTTCAGAGGTTCCACCATCGTGCAGTAGGTCAGCAGCTGATGATGCGTTTGATGGGAGGGAACTTCCTCTCCCTTGACATCTTTCAGTCTATCCACTTTTAAAACCTGAACTGAAAGCTTCTTTCTTTTTCAAAGGTGTTTTAAAATTAGGGCCACTCTCAATGTTAAATGTAAAACACCCTTTCTCCCTCCCATCTCTTTGTTTTCCTGACTTCTGTTTAGAGGTTAGTGTACTACGTTGGGATCCTTGCTCCACATTGTGAGTTGTTGTACAGTGGCCCAAACTCTGTGGTGGGGAGCCATAATTGTTCTGGAAGACTTGGCTGTGACATTCTTGGCTGCTGCTGCTGAGAGTATCACTTACAACTGCATTACATTTGTCTTGACTTTTATCATTTCAATTATATTTGTCAAGTAACTTCCATTGTATTGTAGATTTCATAAAGCAAAAGGCAGTCTGTGAAGGCTGTTACTTAAAAACTGATACTAAAACTTTCCTAGAATAACATCTTTCAAAATCCAAATTAACTTTTTTATAACAGCCTAACAACCACTGTGAAACCTAGAGAAAAGCAAGTTTAACTGGAATACTGCTTCATAATAAGTATCAAACTGTTTTTATTGAATATATGGATTTGAGAGGGTAAAGTGTCATCTGCATCACCAGTTAAACACGTTCATTAAAGGCATTTCACAAATACTAAGCAGTTCCGTAGTTGCAAGAATGTGAAGTGTATAACTGTGACCATGGTGTCTGGAGGGGCTACACTGAGCACGTTTATTCAGGGCAAACTGCAAATAATAGAGCAGACGATTCCCAAAATTGGTGGTTTATTTTATAATGAGAGTTCACCAAGCCAGTAACCATACAGCATCTGTAATACCTTACTGGTTACCAAGAAGCCAAAATACAATCCCCTTTGGTTCCCACCCACACAGCCAAGTTTAATATAGTGAGAATTTACTAATAACAAGAAGAAGAGTTGCTGTGGTTAAAAGATCAATATACATAGAGATATGAACAAAGTTCTTAAATCAGTTTCATAGCAGAGATGGTGAGACTGCTGATTTGTAAAAATCCTTTTATAAACAATTTAAAAGCTGATAATCAAATAGGCAGTCCATGTGCAGAGTTTGTTCAAATGCTTCCATGAGACTTGCAGGGTTAATCGAGAGTAGACCTAGAGGCCTCATTCTTGTAGGCTTAGACTTTCCCTGTCAAAGTTTTAAACAGATCTGTGATAAAATAGGATCAGGCCCAACACTTTCTTTATAGCTGAAATTAAGTGGATAAGCCTTTTGACAGCAAATGATCACAGCTGGCCTTCCTTGAATGAAGAACAGGTAATGTACATTGTTGCTTTAAAGCTAATCTGTGTTTCCTAGGTATACACCGGTAACTAGTTGTATTTATTAGCATAAGGCAATTAACTATCAAACGGTTCACAAGTAGTTTACTACAAATTTCAATGAGAAATGTGGCCAATAACATTATTATATCACAAGTCCTATCTAAATTATAATTTCCCCTTTTGAACTCTGAATCAATAGAATTCAGGTATGAAACATAGACAGCTAATTAGCTCACATTGTTAAACTTCTAACAAGATATAGTTAAACAGACATATGTTTAGTATTTATTCTTGATTCTCTAACAATATCAAAGATTCTAGTCAACTTGAAATGGCTTTGATAATTATCTACAAGGAATGACCATATTTACCATTTCAATACTCTTCTAATATGTCCTTAAAAGTTGCTTTCAGGTCATCCAAGCTGCTGGTTGTTTAACTCTTGCTGGCTCAGCATCACAGTAATTTATAAGATAAAATCATACGGAAAAGTACAGATACAGAAATGTGCTCCTGCCACACTTGAATGATCACAACTGTAAAATAAAATTACCAAAAGGATTGTCTCAGAACATGTAAAGCAGCTGTAACATCTTTTTACAAGGATTCATGGACATCACTAATTAGTAGAAGTAAATGCGATATCATGAAAGGGTGTTGGCTTCCAGCTGTATTGGGAGAGTAATACAAAACAAGTGGGTAGTAGTGTTCTTAGAACTACTTATTATAACTGTTTCCTCAGTTTATTTTGCTTTTTTGTTATTAAACAATTAAGGAATTTACTAGTAAAATTTCTGGGACGTTGTTTGAGAGCAGTGACGATGAGCAAGATGCTGCAGGTGAAGATGACAGATTCCAAATCAAACCCCATTTTGAAGGCAAAGCTGGTGAGAAGGTTAGTGAACCTGTTTAATAATATCTGCAGATACTTGAATAGGATGGTGTTGGCAAAGTTATGGTAATACATGAGTTGGAAAAGTCCATTTATATGTAGAGGAAATAAAGTTTTCTCCATGATGTAACTGCTCTTTCCCACACCTCCCAAGCTGAAGTCAAATGGTATTTTCAAAGGAGATTTATTAGCGTTTCTCAAATGTGGCCGTCGTGGCCAAGTGCAGCCACCAGGGACTTTCCTTGTGGCCACAGCCTCCTGAGCTGGAAGGGCAGGGGCCAAGTAGTGGCTCCTCCCTGTTGCTCCTGGATGCCCCACCTTAGTGTTGGTTGCTGGGGCCACTAGCGGGGGTTGGGCCCTGTCCTCTTCTCTTCCCTCCCCCCCCCCCCCCCATGGAGACACCTTGGGCACAACACTGGAGAAGCAGGCACCCAGTGAGTTTCCCCACATTCTCAGGGGGCATTGGGCTCAGGCTTTGGGGTTCAGCCCTAGGGTGGCAGGCTCTGGCCACAGGACTTTGGGCTCCAGTCCCAGGCTCAGGCTGTGTGGCAGCAGGCCCCAGGCTCTGGTGGCAGGGCTTCAGGCTTTAGCCCCCAACTGCCTCCCCTGGCCCTCCCCACCCCCATCTAGGGCTTAATTTGTCCCCAGACTTGCCAGGGCTGAGTAAGCCCATTGTGAAAAGTGATACTTGTATGTTTAATATCACTTTGCACAACAGACTTACTCGCTAGCAATGAATAAATTACAGTGATTTGGATGTGTATACGTGCATATTTATTTGCTTTTCCTAAAGCTAATTAAATATTTTAGGAAAAAAATGTGAGAACTGTCACTAGCAAGAGTTGGTGACCGCACTCTGAGTCCACTAAAAAATTTCTCCTGAGACCCTCTACAGGGAAAGCTTATGTTAACTCATGACCATGATTCAAGTTGAAACTGTTACTGCTTGTCTGATTGTTATAAAGTTGCTGGACTGCATACATTTAATCTTAATTTTTTTGTTTTGTTATCATTGTAGCTCATGCATTTACAGTCGCGCTTTGTTACAGATGAAAGATTTCGTATGGATTCTCGGTTCCTTGAAAGTGGCAGTGAAGAGGAAGGTAAACATTTTCTCTTATTTTCAAGGGGTTACTCTTCCATAGCAATTTGTAGTCACAACTAATTAGTAATAGAGAGGATAATGGGTGTAAGTTTTTGAATATTTAGAATTACTTATTACACATTTCTCTTCTCTGGATTTAGCTTCATGGGAAGGTAGTGTAAAAGTAAGTAGTACTGGCATCTGTAATTTAGAGAACATATTTATAAAATGCCCCATTTAGCTACTGGAAACTCTAGTTTGGGGTGTATGTGGGAGTGTATTTCCTTGTTAGAAGGTCAACATTTAAAAAAAGATCTTTATTATAGGATGATACCAAAATAAATGTATCTGCATCTTTCACAAGATAAGGGGATACTGTTAACCAGAGTAACCTTGCTTGTTGCTTTTTTATCCCTTGGATATACTTGAATTTTATGTATCTTGCGGAACCATGCTATTCAATAACCACAAGGGGGAATGTTGTCAATTGAGCTGGTTGAAAATTGCAAAAATATTTTCCTTAAAAGAAAACATTTTGGCAAAAAAAACAAAGCAAATACATTTCAAACAAACCAACCCTGTTGGAAAAAAAAAACCTCATTTTCAGCCAGTCCTACTTCTGATTCCATTTTTGTCTATAACCCAAGAAATGTCCCTTAACAGCCTTAAATGACAATAACTGGGTAATGATTATAAAATAGAAGAAAATCATGGGACAGAAAATAATTAAACCTCTATCTTTCATGTTAAATTGATGCCCATGCCTCCTCACAAACAAAGCTTGGCCATAACTTGAGGGAAAAACAAAATGGATTGTTTAAAAAGTTTTAAAATAAGGAGGAATAGAGAACATGGCCCACACCTTTTAGTGTAAAGCTCTGTGAGCTTCTTAACTAACTTCCTAGTGGTCTAAATATTGGAAGATTGCTTCAAGGAGTCATTTCATAGAGGTTTTTATATATTTTTCCTAGAAGAGGCAAAGAAAATGAAGACAGATGAGGAAGAAGAACTTGCTGCTGAGAAAAAGAAAAACCTGGAGATATTGGGAAGTCTCTTGGAGATCAATTTAGAACATACTAGATCAAGCAAACTGGCAAGAAATACCAAAAAATTTAAGTATGGATCCTGCTTTAGCACCTTATCACATGCATGGAAAGTCCCCTTTGAATTCAGGCTTCCCATCCCAGTATGACAATAGATGTTATTGGTGATCATCATTATTTATATAGTGCCATTGTGCATGAGAATTTATGGGTTAATAAAATGATCTTCCTGCCCCCAAACAGCTTAAAATCTGCTTGTGCTTCCTTATTTTCTTTTCCCCTCCAAAAAGAGACAAACTCAAAATGGCTAATTATACTGAAAGGTTGAATAGTGGGTTAATAGACTAGACTGATTTCTGGAGGCTGCGATGGATGTTACTAGCAGCACGCAATTGCCATTTCTGCTCTTCATCAACATCAAATTTATTCCTAGACAGAAGTGTTTTGTGAAAACAGATTCTCATTTATAGCCTGTCCTTACTACTGTAGGAATGTTTGTTTCTTCTGTGTGTTAGGAGTGGATTCTCTACCTCCATCCCACATGTTCTAACCTTCACTGTCTGAGGAAGCCACAATTTCTAGATACGATGCATTTAATTTTACATTTCAAAAATTGAACTCTTATCTATATCTTTAATCCATACATTTGGTGGAGCAATTCATCTGTGGGCTGAACTAGTACAAGAATGATTATTTTTAATGGTGGTGTGTTGAGGTACTTTGCAAATAGTATATTTTCAATTCCAACTTCCATTATTGGTGTATAGCCCAGTTTGGTAGGCAACTGTTACAATGCTTATTTTACAACTGTATGAATCCTATAAAGATTTTTATGTATTTCCTAAAGATATTCTCAACAGATTGAATGGCCTTCTTTCCTGGTATTTTTCTTGACGGAAGTCAAATCACCCATTTTGAGTTGACTTCTGTGATAGCATAAATTAACAACTTTTAATTTCACAGGGCAAGAGAGGCCTGTGTGGGGAACAGAATATTTGGTTGAATATTTTATATTGTCTTTAGGCTGGATGAAATATTGCAATCAGGCTATTTTCCTCTGATCTAAAGTTTGGTCTTCATTAGCTAATTTCAATAACATTTTCAATTTTGAAAAGGAAAAAATCTCCATTTTTGGTATATTTGGAAGTTAAGGAGAAATCAGAATCTCTGTATATAATAACCATAAACTCAATTAATCTCCAAATGATAAAACATATCTATGTATTAACTTTGTTTCCTAAAGAACGATGGGCAGGTGTTTAATGTTGAATATTTTAATAATTTGATGTGAAGAGTGCTGCGTGGAATCCTTTTCTTCATGGTACAGACTGTACCACACACTGATCTGCTCTCATAATGTTAATAATTTGTTTTACTGTATAAAAACAAATGTAAGTTTCAATCTGCTTGTGAACACAAATAAGATGAGCCGAAAATGTCATTGCACTTGTCAGGTTATATTTTATTTTAGACATTTAGTTACAGTATCACTAAATTCTTATTATTCCTCTTATTCTTACAGAGATATTAATACCTTACGCTATGACCCCACAAGGCAAGACCATGCAGTTTTTGAAAGGAAAACAGATACTACAGAAAAAGAGAGGTAATATCTTCTCACCTCTTGATAGTTATAAGACAAACTTTCTTTGCCTTGCGGGCTGATTTTCAAAAGTATTTGGAGGCCGCAAGCCTGTCACTCTCCTTTCTTACTCTGCTGTCCCCTTTGCAAGTCTCCCCACCCCTAGTAAAATGTAGACTCTATAAAGATTCCTTCTAGTACAGCACTGATGTTGCTAGCAATAGATCAGAATTGTCACCAGTCTCTTAAGGTCAAATGTGAATTCTTCCCTTCTGTAGATTGTGTTTATCTGTATGATCCGGAGAGAGGAAATAGTTGAAAAATTAGCTCAAATTGATGAGACTGGGATATAATCCTTTAACTTTAGGGCATCCTATTACCAGAAGCTGAAATTACAAGAAAACAGGAATGTAGAATAGCAAACTACTTGCTAGTGGATTCAAATATTTCCCTAGATGGGAGGTCTCCTGTAAGTAATACAAATAATCCTCAAACATCAGCCAAAAGAATACCCCATACCTTTCAAATGTTTGTCTGGTGCATAATTGTGTTTTTTTTTTAAATAAATATAATTCCAGTAAAGCTAAAAGAAAGAAGAAAAGAGAGGAGGCAGAGAAATTGCCTGAAGTATCTAAAGAAATATACTATGATGTTGCTGTGGATTTAAAAGAGGTATTTGGATCAACAAAATGTGCAGCTGAAAAAAGTGAAATAATACCCTGGGACAAACATGATGCTGTGAAAGAATCAACTTTGGCTGACCAGCATATATTAAGACTTAATGTTGGGGGCAATGTAGAAGAAAAATCTAGTGGTTTCAGGTTTTCCTTTTTTGGTGATGATATGAACAAGTCGGCTCTGAAAGAAGGTAACATTACAGATTTTAGAACTTTTCTAATAGTTTGCTTGTACTGGCATTTATTTGTTTTAACATTTGAATCACTTAAGATTATACTTTAATAAGATGATATACCAGATTGTATGAAAGCTGACAAACAGATTAAACAAAACTCATGGACAGATCTGAGCAAAATTTAAAGCAAATTTTCACAATTCAGCAAAACGTGAATATTTCCAGTATCAGAGGGGTAACCGTGTTAGTCTGGATCTGTAAAAGCAGCAGAGAGCCGCGTGGCACCGTATAGACTAACAGACGTATTGGAGCATGAGCTTTTGTGGGTGAATACCCACTTCGTCTTGCATCCTACGAAGTGGATATTCACCCACGAAAGCTCATGCTCCAATACGTCTGTTAGTCTATAACGGGTCGGCAACCTCTGGCACACTTGCCAAAGATGGTACACGAGCCAATTTTTAATGGCATGCGGCTGCCTGCTGGGACTCTGCATGCCGTTAAAAATCCTGCCTGGCGCAGCAAGCCGCAGGGTCCGCGGTCCCAGGCTGGAGCACCGGGCCGAGTGCACCAAGCCGCCGGCCCCTCCCCCGCCTTCTCCCCTCCCCTGGAGCCCTGCCGCCACGCGCACAGAGCTCTGGGGGCCAGGGCTGCGCAGTCCCGCAGGGCAGCGTTTGGCTCCATGGGGAGGAAAAGATGCTCCCCAATCTCCCAGAGCCCTGCCGCCATGTGCGCAGCACTCTGATAGGCAGGGCTGTGTGGGGTAGTGTATCTGGCTCTGCTTGGAGCCTCAGGGTAAGGGGTCTGGGGCTGGGAGGGTGGTGGATAAGGGGTGGGGGCAGTCAGGGGACAGGGAGCAGGGTGGGCTGGATAGAGGGTGGCTAGGGGCTGGGGTCTCTGGAGGGGGGAAGTCAGGGAGTGGATGAGGCATGGGAGTTCTGGGGTCTGTTAGGGGCAGGGGGTGCATGGGGGCAGGGCATTCAGGGGACAGGGAGCAAGGAGGGTCCTGGGGGGAGGGGGCAGTTAGGGTGGGGGGCTCTGGAGGGGGGTGGTCAGGGGACATGGACCTGGTGCAGTTGGATGAGTTGGAAGTTGGGGTGTGGGGGGCTGTCAGGCAGGGGTGTGGAGAGGGGTTGCGGCAGGCAGGGAGCAGGGGGAGGGTTGTATGGGTCGGGAGTTTTGGGGGTCCTGTCAGGGGTTGGTTGGATGGGGCATGAGGGTCCCGGGATTCTGTCTAGGGTTGGGGGTGTTGATAAGAGTTGGGGCAGTCAGGGGACAGGTAATGGGTAGGGTCCTGGGGGGGCAGTCAGGGGACAAGGAGCAGGGAGGCTTAGATAGAGGATGAAGTCCTGGGGGGCAGTTAGGGGCAGGGGTCCCAGGAGGGAGTAGTCAGGGGACAAGGAGCAAGGGGGTTGGGGATTCTGAGGGGGCAGTCACCCAGCCCTCTGCCATGAGCCCTGACCCCCTCCCCCAACACACGCACACGCACGCACACACACACACACACACCCCTACCTCTCTCTGCTCTGGGCCCTGTACCTCCCTCATACAAACCCAGACCTCTGCTTGACTCCTTCACCGCCCCACGAACCCAGCCCTGACTCTTGCATCCCCGCACATCCCTGGCCCCCCCACATCCCATGCACCCCCCAACCCTGAGCACCAACCAGGAACTCCTGCACCCCTCACATCATATGGGAGCTGCCCAGGTAAGTGCCCCACACCCAAACCTCCTGCCCCAACCCTGAGCCCCCTCCCTCATTCTAGCTCCTGGCTAGACCCTTCACCCCCAGCCCTGTGCTCAGTGCACTCCCACCCTCAGCTCAGTGCAGAGAGAGGAAGAGAATGGCCCAGATCAGGGAGAAAATAGGTACCCACTGTATGTGGACAGGGCTAGGACCCCAGACTGGCAACCAGGTGAGTGGATCTGGCAATCAGGATCCCGGCTGGCAGGAGCCGGCAGATGGAACCCGAGTGGCAGTGGGCTGAACCGCTCAGCCCACTGCCGGTCTGGGGTCCCAGCAGCCGGCCACGCACAGCCTGCTGCCAGTCTGGGGTTCTGGCTGCCGTACCCTTGCCAGCCGGGGTCCCGGTCGCAGGCCCTACTCAGGCTGCTGCCAGCCTAGGTGAACCGCAGACCAGCAGTGGGCTGAACGGGCCTGCAGCATAAGATCAACATTTTAATTTAATTTTAAATGAAGCTTCTTAAACATTTTGAAAACCTTGTTTATTTTACAATACAACTGGAGTTTAGTTATATAATATATAGACTTATAGAGAGAGACCTTCTAAAAAATATTAAAATGTATTACCAGCACGTGAAACCTTAAAATAGAGTGAGTAAATGAAGACTCGGCACACCACTTGTGAAAGGTTGCCAGTCCCTGGTCTATGAGATGCCACAGGGCTCTTTGCTGCTTGAATATTTCTTTACAGCATGGTATACAGACATTACAAGTAAGATTAATACATGGAGCAGCTTACAAGAATTGTAAAGAATCTGAACATATTCTTGCAAATCTAACATCTATCTTGAACACAATTAACATACAAGTGAGCTGGTCTACTGGCATCACAATCTGCATGTAAAGAATTGCTTTCTACTTGGAATTTTGTGCTGTTGGTTTTGGGTGGTGGTCTTATCCTTTTCTCTTCTTTGACAGATTGGCAAAGGTTGAGAATTCTACCTAGGCACTATGCTTATCCTCAGGATACTTAATAGCACTCTCCCTGGCCAATAAGGAGTAACACTGACTGGCTTCAGAGGAGATCTGCTGTTCTCTCCTTAAGCCAAATGATACTGACTAGATTTTGAGAATGGACATATAAAACCTAGAAAGATAGGTGCCATCGGAGAAGATAAGGTGCCACTGGACTCCTTGTTTTTATAGAAGGATAGGGAACATCTGCATATTCTTCTGAAAGCACAAAAAGGGTCCTTTCCAAATCAGATATTTCACACGTATCTAAACAGAAGTTTCACTTTGAAGTCCAGGAAATGATCCGTTTTTTTGGTGGTACTATTGCAGAGCCCTATGTAATTGAAACAATAAGACCTGCAAGAATAGCATGGCAAGAGGATCCTCGTTTCCAGGACAGCAGCTCAGAGGAAGATGATGAGCCAGAAGCCTCTGAAAGTGAAAATTGCAAAGAAATGTAAATCTGGTTTTATATTTTGTGGCTATTAAATACTTACCAAATATCAGGATTTATGTGGCAGCTAGGAAAAAAACCTTTTATTTGGCTCTCCACCCCTCCCCCCCAGCATAAGAAGCCATCATCAAGTGATCCATCCCGTCACCCATCCCCAGCTTCTGGCAGACAGAGGCTAGGGATGCCATTCCTACCCATCTTGGCTAATAGCTATTGATGGACCTATCCTCCATGAATGTATCTAGTTCTTTTTTGAACTTGGTAACAGTCTTGGCCTTCACAACATTGTCTGGCAAAGAGTTCCACAGATTGACAGTGTGGTCTTGGACGAAATACTTCCTTTTGTTTGTTTTAAACCTGCTGCCTATTAATTTCATGTGGTAACCTCTAGTTCTTCTCTTATGAGAAGGAGTATATAACACTTCCTTATTTACTTTCTCCACACTAGTCAAGATTTTATAGACCTCTATCATATCCCCCTTTAGTTGTCTCTTTTCCAGTCTGAAAAGTACCAGTCTTCTTAATCTCTCCTCATATGGAAGCCCTTCCAGACCCTTAATCATTTTTGTTGCCCTTTTCTGAACCTTTTCCAATTCCAATATATCTTTTTTGAGATGGGACAACCACATCTGCATGCAGTATTCAAGATGTGGGCATACCATGGATTTATATAGAGAAAATATGATATTTTCTGTCTTATTATCTATCCCTTTCTTAATGATTCCCAACATTCTGTTCACTTTTTTGACCACCGCTGCACATTGAATGGATGTTTTCAGAAAACTATACACTATGACTCAAGATTTCTTCCTTGAGTGGTAACAGCTAATTTAGACCCCATCATTTTATAAGCATAGTTGGGATTATGTTTTCCAATGTGTATTACTTTGCATTTATCAACATTGAATGTAATCTGCCATTCTGTTGCCCAGTTACCCAGTTTTGTGAGATCTATTTGTAGCTCTTCGTAGTCTGCTTGGGACTTAACTATCTTGAGTAGTTTTATATCATCTGCAAATGTTGCCACCTCTCTGTTTACCTCTTTTTCCAGATGATTTATGAATATGTTGAATAGTGCTTGTCCCAGACCCCTGGGAGACACCACTATTTACATCTCTCCATTTTGAAAACCAGTTACCAATCGCTGAGAGGACCTTCCCTCTTATCCCATGACAGCTTACTTTGCTTAAGAGCCTTTGGTGAGGGACTTTGTCAAAGGCTTTCTGAAAATCTAAGTACACTATATCCACTGGATCCCCCTTATCTACATGCTTGTTGACCCCCTAAAAGTATTCTAGTAAATTGGTGAGGCATGA
Source organism: Gopherus evgoodei (assembly GCF_007399415.2). Classification (NCBI taxonomy): domain Eukaryota; kingdom Metazoa; phylum Chordata; order Testudines; family Testudinidae; genus Gopherus; species Gopherus evgoodei. Next base: position 89,204,319 of record NC_044328.1, read on the forward strand.
TTTCCCTTTACAAAAATCATGTTGATTCTTCCCCAACAAATTATATTTATCTATGTGTCTGACAACACTGTTGTTTACTATAGTTTCAACCAGTTTGCCCGGTAATGAAGTCAGGCTTACTGGCCTGTAATTGCCAGGATCAACTCTGGTGTCACGTTAGCTATCCTCCAGTCATTTGGTAGACAAGCTGATTTAAATGATAGTTTACAAACCACAGTTAGTAGTTCTGCAGTTTCACATTTGAGTTCCTTCAGAACTCTTGGGTGAATACTATCTGATCCTGGTGACTTATTACTGTTTAATTTATCAATTTGTTGAAAAACCTCTAATGACATCTCATTGTGGGACAGTTCCTTAGATTTGTCACCTAAAAAGAATAGCTCAGATTTGGGAATCTCCCTCACATCCTCAGATGTGAAGACGGATGCAAAGAATTCATTTAGTTTCTCCGCAATGGCCTTATTGTCCTTGAGTGCTCCTTTAGCATCTTGAATGTCCAGTGACTCCACTGGTTGCTTAGCAGGTCCTGCTTCTGATGTACTTAAAAATTCCTTTTGCTTTTTGAGTCTTTGGTTAGCTGTTTTTGAAATTCTTTTTTGGCCTTACTAATTATATTTTTACACTTCACTTGCCAGAGTTTGATACTTTGTATTTTCCTCACTAGGATTCAACTTCACTTTTTAAAGAATGACTTTTTGCCTCCCACTGCTTCTATTACTTTGTTGTTTAGCCATGGTGCACTTTTTTGGTTCTCTGTTTTTTAATTTAGGGTATACATTTAAGTTGAGCCTCTATTATGGTGTCTTTAAAAAGTTGCCATGCACCTTGCAGGGATTTCACTTTTGGCAATATATCTTTTCATTTCTGTTTAACTAATTTCCTCATTTTTGTGTAGTTCCCCTTTCTAAAATACATGATTGGGCTGTTGTGGTGTTATATTATGGTTGCTCTTACCGAGCGGTCCAGCTATAGTGACCTCTTGGACCAGGTGCTCCACTTCGGACCAAATCAATAATTGCCTCTCCTCTTTAAAATACTTAAGTGTTTAGAAAATAATTTGCCTTTCATGGAGGATGATTTTTGGTACTTGGAGTAGTGTTTGTTCTTCTGCCTGAGACTAAAATTTCTTTATCTTTCCAGGTCTCAGTCTTTACCACAGATGAAGATGAGTAGATTTTTCTTCTTTTCCAAAGATGATGAAAGATTAAGAGGTACAACTGAACTTATCCAAATTTTTCCTACAGCATGATGGAGTTTAACAAAGATGCATTGTAACAAATTATATTATAATTAATATTTAATATTTAATTCATATGGGATGGTATAAGGATTAATTAGAATGTTTCAGTATTTCAATATCTGGTCCTGGTGACTTATTACTGTTTAATTTGTCAATCTGTTGAAAAACCTCTAATGTGGGACATCTCGATGTGGGACAGTTCCTCAGATTTGTCACCTAAAAAGAATTAGAAAGTCCTGTGTTAAAGCTACATTTTGAGAACCGTTCAGGCAATTTACGCTGTAAAACCAGCCATCTGCTTGAGGATCAATTGCAAGGCTCTCCTACTTACCCGAGCATTATTGGAAAAAGTGACTTAAGTTTGCTTTTTCGAAAGGATTACATAGTGTGGAGTTTCCATTGTCTTGGGACATGTATGGGTTTTTTTTAAATGTATGGTTGATGCACCTACGTGGTTTGATAGGTGCATTATAAATAGACTGCTAGAAGCAGGGTTTAAAGTGAATCAATCTAAAAAAGGCGACACAAGTCCATATTTTCACCCATGGTTTGTTATTAACATTTGAGCTAAAACGGTGTGTCTCTTATACATTCAAAATAGCTTGTCCTGGTAACTTTGCGTACACAAGTTCAAATTACTATATATACTCGTTCATTAGCCCGTTCCTTTATAAGAGCGCGCGCACACACACACACACACGATGATTAGGTAAAAATAGCAAAAACTATATGACCCTTTCATAAGTTGACCCTATATTTCAGGGGTTGGCAAACTTTGGCTCCTGTCCCGTTAGGGTAAGCTGCTAGCGGGCCTGGATGTTTTGTTTACCTGGAGTGTTCACAGGCACAGAGCCCCTCAGCTCCCAGTGTCCACGGTTTTCCGTTCCCAGCCAATGGGAGCTGCGGGAATCACTTGGCTGGGAATGGCAAACACTGCCACAGGGAGCCGAGGGGCTCCATGCCTGCAGATGCTCCAGGTAAACAAAACAACATTGTATTAGATATTCAATTTAATGATTCCATAGAGTTTAAAATCATCAAATTTTGGCATAGACCCATTTATAAGCCGAGCCCAGCTCTATGCATCATTTTTTTACCAAAAATATTCGGCTTATGAACGAGCCTATACAATAATTTACAATGTTACTACAATTTTTTCAAACAAAAGCTTATAAGAAGGAAAACGGTTAAGTTGTGTTTGACCTGGCTAAAAGTTATTCTAATGCATCTCTTGTGTAGATGGTCCTAAGCTATTCTGCAGATCATCAAACCTCAGTGAAGAAAAAGATAATTGGGAAAACAGACGTAGATTGTTACTTGAGGTGAGTGATTTAAAGCTGTAATTCGGTAACAATTGAGAGAGTTCATTATGATGGGGTAGAGGGGGGAGTTGCTTGTGAAAAGAAGTGGCTTATTTTGTTCATTTTAATAAAAATGAATTATTTGGACTTTCAGAATGGCCCAATATCATACCAAGACCAGGAATTTTGTAAAATAAAAATTAACTGTGTGTATAATACGTACAATTTGTGTTTGATGTCCACTTAAACTGTTGATTCCTTATATCTGCCAGAGCTGGCTAATTTCTGTTAAATATAAAAGCAAAGCAGATTTAAAAGAGCAATTTGTGAGTTTATAAACTGCATTTAATGCCATTTAACATTTAAATATTTCCAGGAATGCCGGAAGAAACATAAGGATGCAAGAAGAAAAGTTAAAGCAAAACAATAAGTTTGACATGCTAGCCAGAAACGTTTTTTGATAAATGTGTATTGAATTACAACAAAATGAAAATGTCTGGCTTCAGACTTGTGGTCTTTCAAAACTTGAACAGGGAAAAATATTGCAGCTGAACTGAAAATAAACTGTTAGAAACTTTTCAAATTTTGAACAGCTGTCGAGATAACAGGTCTGTAAATGTGGCCATTTTTATCTGTACAGTTGCACTTCTACTGTTATGTGGGGATATCTGTTAATTCAAAGTGTGTGTGTGTGTGTGTGTATATATATATATTATATAATCTCTTGAAAATTGGTTCAAGTGTAATGTTGCTGCTTTATCGGATACTCTTGATGTTCAATGCAATGTAATTTGTATTTGGCTAGATCTTTTATGTTCTCTGGGTCCAGTCCTGCAAGAGGCTGAGAATCTACAGCTGTGATTGAAATGGATGGGAGTTAAAAGCATTCAGCTCCTAACATAGAGGTTGTCAGCAACTTGTGGGATTGGCATTCTGAGTTTAGCAAGATACAGAGCCTTTAAGATTTTTTTTCGCTAACATTCAAAATATTTACTGTAATTACCAAAGTAAAAAATTGTACAGGAAGTTCATGAAAATGTGTAAGTAACTAGAAAGATTTATAAAATATATACGGACTTCTAATCCTTTGCACAAATCCTGCCTTTCCATTTTAAAAATAAGTCTTAAGATTAATAAACCTTCAAGACAGCTTTTGGTGGGGTTGTATTTGCTCTTGAGTGATGATACATCACATACAATTATATAGAATATAGGCTTTTAAAAGTAGTGACTGCTTTTCAGGAATTTCAAATTACTATCAGGAATCTAACTCATTTAATATAGTGAAAATTGAGACACAGAGCATCCTTGTGCTCTGACTAGAGACAAATGGCTTGGTTTCAATTCCTAGTTTCTTTCTGGACTGACAGAAGATAAGGGACAGCTGAAGGTCTGCAGCCTGTTAGGCAGTGGCAGTGATAGACTAAAGGGAGAGCCAAGCAAGCTCATTGTGGCTGGAATGTTAGAGGCCAGGAAACAATCTGGCACTGGATGAATTAAAGCAATAAAAATCAGAAGCATTGTCAGGTATGCCAAAGAACCCAAGCAGAGGGAAAGATACAACAATACTTAATTCAGACTTTGAAAGGAGAAATAATCTCCTACTTTGTGTGAGATTGTGGTAGAAGGAAGAGTTATTTGTAGTGGTTTTTCCACTAAGGGAATGGCTATATCCCATGCTAGATTTAAATCACCTGATATACAAATATCTATTTCTAACTTCTATCTTGCATTGTTGTGCATTCTGGAAAGATAGCAATATAGACACTTTTTTCCAGAGTACAAATGACTTATAAAGATGGCAGGTAGGGTAAACCATCTTGGGATATATTTCCAGAGTGGTGTAAAATGAGCTGCTCTGAGGACTGAATCATGGCTCATAGTTACATGAGAATAAGGTATGTGAATAGGTTCCATGCCTGCTTTCAGAAATAAAAGCAAAATGTTCTTCTGATTTGGCTTCCCCTTAGTTTCTTCAAACACAACACAACACACCCAGTTGTATAAACAAATTAATAAAACCCTAGGAAGTAACCAAGCTATTTCTCCTACAGCTGGAAAGAAATGTTGTTCCTTTGTTTTTAACTATATGGTACACAGTACCTGGGAGGCAGTTTGATATTGCAATGCCTGGAGGTGGGGGCATGTAAGTTCCTGAATAACTAGAATCAATAATGAACAAGTCAGGCATGTTGTGGTCGCTGCATGGGAGTAGTCTACACATATGCCACATCAGCAGTTTCAGAGTCCACAGCTGGAGTTGGCTGTCAAGAAAATTGTTAAGAAGGTGTGCAGCTTCTTTTACAATGAGCTGTGAAGAGCCAGGGCTGGCTCTAGGCACCAGCACTCCAAGCATGCACTTGGGGCAGCACTTTCCAAGGTGTGGCACTCCGGCTACTGTTTTTGTTTTGTTTTTTTGCTTGCGGCACAAAGAGCTGGGAGCCAGCCCTGAGCGGAGGTGAGCTGCAGCAGTGAGGGGTGCGGGGAGGGCTGCAGCTCATCCTGGGAGGGGCCGAGGAACAGCTCTCCCCCAGCTCACCTTCACCTCCTCCCCCGAGTGTGCCGCCAGACCTGGGAGGTAGGGAGGGGAAATGCGGCGTGCCTGGGGGAGGAGGCAGGGCCAGGGATTTGGGGAAGGTGTTGGAATGGGGCAGGGAAGAGGCAGGGCTGGGAGGGCACTAGAAAATTTTTTTGCTTGGGGTGACAAAAAACTTGGAGCCGGCCCTGTGGAGAGCTTCCCTGATTACCACAAAGTCAGAAACCACTGAGCAGGCATTTTACTTCTCCGTTAACACCCAGACACAGATGCTGCCTATTGCCTGCAAGGCAGCATGTTGGTCAGAGCAACTACAGTGATGACTCTGATAGGTGGTTCCCTTCTCACAATGCTACTAGTACTTAGGGCTTGTCTACATCAGAAAGTTGCAGCGCTGGTGAGGGAGTTACAGCGCTGCAACTTTGAAGGTGTACACATCTGCAGGGCATCACCAGCGCTGCAACTCCCTGTTTGCAGCGCTGGTCGTACTCCCGTTTTGTCTCGGGTGTAGAGGATCCAGCGCTGTAATCCAATGTAGACACTTACCAGCGCTTTTCTTGACCTCCGTGGAAGGAGGAAGCCTCTGGTAATCAAGCTGGTCTCCTTTCCCGGTTTGCTCTCTCGTTCCCGGAACCCCGAACAAGCAGGTCACCTTCCCTGCGGTTTGCAGGGTGGTTCGGGGAACGCGAGAGCAAACCGCGGCGAAGCTGGTCTCCTTTCCCGGTTTGCTCTCTCGTTCCCGGAACCCCGAGCAAGCAGGTCTCCTTCCCTGCGGTTTGCTGGGTGGCTCTGGGAACGCAAGAGCAAACCGCGGCGAAGCGGGTCTCCTTTCCCGGTTTGCTCTCTCGTTCCCGGAACCCCGAGCAAGCAGGTCTCCTTCCCTGCGGTTTGCTGGGTGGCTCCGGGAACGCGAGAGCAAACCACGGCGAAGCTGGTCTCCTTTCCCGGTTTGCTCTCTCGTTCCCGGAACCCCGAGCAAGCAGGTCTCCTTCCCTGCGGTTTGCAGGGTGGTTCGGGGAACGCGAGAGCAAACCGCGGCGAAGCTGGTCTCCTTTCCCGGTTTGCTCTCTCGTTCCCGGAACCCCGAGCAAGCAGGTCTCCTTCCCTGCGGTTTGCTGGGTGGCTCCGGGAACGCGAGAGCAAACCGCGGCGAAGCGGGTCTCCTTTCCCGGTTTGCTCTCTCGTTCCCGGAACCCCGAGCAAGCAGGTCTCCTTCCCTGCGGTTTGCTGGGTGGCTCCGGGAACGCGAGAGCAAACCGCGGCGAAGCTGGTCTCCTTTCCCGGTTTGCTCTCTCGTTCCCGGAACCCCGAGCAAGCAGGTCTCCTTCCCTGCGGTTTGCAGGGTGGTTCGGGGAACGCGAGAGCAAACCGCGGCGAAGCTGGTCTCCTTTCCCGGTTTGCTCTCGCGTTCCCCGAACCCCCCTTGAAGCCGCCCAACAGCGCTGCAGTGTGGCCACATCTAACACCACTTGCAGCGCTGGTTGCTGTAAGTGTGGCCACTCTGCAGCGCTGGCCCTATACAGCTGTACTAATACAGCTGTAACAACCAGCGCTGCAAAATTTTAGATGTAGACATGGCCTTAGTGGACATGGAAACAGTTTAGGCCTTACTTGGGTTGTTTATTGGGGGGGGAGGGGTTGTTGGTTAGTTTGAGCGGGGGGTAGGGAGTTGTTTTGTTTTGCGAGGGTGTGCTACTTGGACTTTTCCACACCCTCCTTGCATCCCATTACAGAGAGGTGATTGTTACATTAGTTTAACTTGTAAATGGCATTATTTGCAAAAGGTAGAATCTGAACAAGGTGGCAAGCTGGAAAGACAAGAAGTGGAATATGGACATTTTTGGTTTTGAGAAGCTATTTTTTCATCTTGTACTTTGATCTCTGGTGTTTCCAACTTTTACATCCTCTCAGTTGTTGGTACTGAATTATGGCTGTTTCTTATCCTTCAGGTGCCTTGTAAAGAGTGCATGGTAATGGTGTTCTCATCAGTTATCTCCATCAATCTTAACTGAAGTGTGACCCTGCTCACAGAGGAAACAGGATCATGCTTGCTACAAAGTTTAGACAGACGCATAGAGAGAGAGTGCACAAGTCAGTGATAGAATCAGGATGAGAACCTGGGGCCCAGATTTTCAGAAGCACCTAGTGATTGTGGTGGACATCTAGAAACTAAGGCAAACATGACACCTTAAAGAACGGAAACTGTCCAAGTAACGAGCAACTGCTGTTTGAAAATTAAAGCCTATTAGAGTATCACAAGTTTGGCATTAAATTACAGGCTAGATGTGAAGGAGATGAAATTGCTTTCTAATCTAATTTGAAGCTGACACTGAAAAAAGGGCAAAGCAAAACTTTAAGAGCAGATAAGTTTTAAAAGGAATAGGAAAAATACATCATCTTTACAACATATGTCAATGTGTCTGTCTGGGGCTGGCCATGATGAGTAAGCATTATTGGGAGCTCCCACATTGAAGTTTTTATGAAAAACATTAAGAATTTGTTTTACCTGCTGTAATTCTGCTCCACTTACTTAATTCAGCTTTATATCTAGGAAGATATCTTTAGAGGTAACTTCAGAGCATTGGTCAGTTCCTTTAATCCTTTAGCTAACTAGCTTGCTTTATTTAAAAAAAAAAAAAAGGACAAAATGTAATCCTAGAAAAGGGCTATGTTAAATTTATTCCGTTAAGTATAATTATATTCAGTAGCGATGGGATCGTGGAATTTGTTTTCTTTTATCAGAATCACTATCTGCTACTTAGTGCTTGTCTACACTTAAAACTCTGCAGCAGTGCCACTGTAGCACTTATGTGAAGATTGTACCTATGCTGATGAGGGGGGGTTCCCACATCAGCATAAGTAGTCCACCTCTGCGAGAAACAGTAGCTAGATTGATGGGAGTTGGGATCCACCTCTTTGCTGACAATGCAATGGAGTACTAGGCCATCACAGTACGATAAAGGTACTGTACTTTGGGTAAGAATATATCTAGTAATAATTATATTAAAAAGGGGTGTGGGAGGGCAGTGACTAGGGTCCTTCAAACATTTACTACAGCATCTAGTGTCCTCTAGGACAGGTGAGCTCACTGTTTTCAATAGAACTACTCACAGTAGTGAGCATTTCAGGCCAGAGTATGTGTTTTTATGGTCATGCCCTTATCTTAGTACATGTCCCTGCCCTTAAGAACTTTACTTGAAGGCTCCAATCCAGCAAACAGATCAGGATAGAGGATACCTGCAGAGATCCCCAGTGACGTCAGTGTGGCTGCTTGCAAGTGCAAGCATCTGCACCATGTGCATGCTGGTGCTGGATAACTTGAAGTTAGAAGAGAAATTCTTGGAAGGAAAGAAGGTTAATAGGTGATTTGAGAGAGGATTTCATTTTCCGCTGGAGTGTCATATCTACCAGTTTCTGTTGGTTTACAGGAAAGAATGTAAAATCTAGTGGCACTTTGTGAAAAAAGGAGCAGCACACTCATCCTTTTCGCTGTAAATGCAGATGTTTATATAAAGATCTGCATGAAAGTGATTACTGAGCACAAAATGGCTGCCTTCTCTACTAACACTGCCCTACCTGAATCTAACACCCAACTCATTAAGTTGTTTAGATGTTTGAGATACTTCAGGCATGAAGTGTGCTATACAGAACCACATACTATTAAAATCTGGTAACAGGAAAAAAGCCTGACCTAGCAAGTGTTAATGACACATTGGATGTAGGATTTGGTTTATTTTAAAATGAAGAAAAGGGAACAATTCAACATCTTAAACCACATATTGTATTTTTCACATGATAGTTTGTGATACTTGAGCATTACAGACATGGCTCACACATGTTCAGAGGTTTTATTTGGACACATTCCCCTTTTTTATAGTACTTCTCCCCTCCTCTTTTCTTTTGATCAGTAGTTCCTTTTGCATTATTTTTAAGTCAAATGTATACTATATTACATGTGTTCACTTGTCTGATATGGGAACTTCAGATGTTTCATTAGAAACACTTCTTTGTCAATATTAAGATATCAGTCTTTTGTTTTTCTCCTGCTGCAAAGCTGGAAACATTTTACTTGATGGGAAGAAGTGGGTGGGGTGATGTACTAATGTCTCCCTCATGATGGCACCATTGAGCAGTTTTCACCATAGGAACCGTGATGCAGAAGGAAAACAGATGTCAAGAAAGCAGCAACCAGACTGGAAAAGCAGGAGGGGGTGGGAGGTAGCTACCAAACTGCTAGAAATAGTGAGCCTAGTATGATGCAGTACGCCATCGGCATTTCCACAGCTATAAATTCCAACTCCTAAACCCAGTTGTTTTTATTGATTTCTCAAATTTTGCCAGTCCCTGCAGGGATCACACTGGAAATATGGAGGCACTAGCATGAAAAGATTTAGCTATGAGTGTTTCAGAGCTGCTGTGCATAAGCATCTCTGTGCTTGGAGCCATCTAACACCATCTTGAGGATTTAACATGTTTTCAAGCAGCCTGTTTGATTTTCACTTTTAATTGGCTTTATTGCATCTGAGCTCTGTGCACAAAGACAAATAGGCAATAGGCTAAATTTACAAGATTTCTATATTATTCTCTAAACCTGAGTCTAATGACTATAAGTCAGGCAGTTAATGATAATAAAACTACCAAAACATTACAATAAAATCCTCCCATTTTTAGTTCAGTCCATGTGATTTGTTGTATGGTTCCTAGGTTTTTAATCACTGTAGTGGAAGATGGGGAAAGGAGAAAACAAAACAGGGTAGGAGGTAGCATGTGACAGCTGAAGAGGGAGGGTCCAATTCTTGCTTGGATATAGCTTCTAGCTCCATGTTATAATAATAGTATTCTGAATCCCCCACCGCCCCTGTCCCTCACGCACATTCTAAAGGATTTGTAAATGAAGTGTCATTGTAAAATCAGTTGAGGAGCATACCTTCTTAGGAACTGCCTCATTATCTGTCTACAGAAGCTGCCAATATTCTCCTTTGGAAAGAAAGAGATTTTTTTTAACTTGGTATTTTAATACTGCAGATTTATCAACATGCAGTTTAAATAACCCAGCAAATTATAAAGAATTTTATAACTATGACACTAGTAAATACATTATCATCAGCAAAAATCCTCAGTGTGGTACAGTGCCTTGTACTAAGAAGGAAGATGACAGCTGTAGTTTTGTCATCTGAGAGGCTGTTCTTTTACTCTGTACTAAGAGAGCCTTCTGAAAGTGAGAAAAGTGAGGTTAGTTATTGTCAATTTTCTCATGCATTTTCATTAGGGGGCTATAGCCATTCTCTATGAAATTGGGTATCTTCGCACTCCAACACATCCAGTATGATGCAACTTACTGATGAGTTCCAGCAGGAGACTTCAGCTTTGTCTTTTCTGGGGAAAAAAAAAAAAAAAAAAAAAGTTTTTTTAATATGTTAAAATCTTAACATAGACCAAGGCAGATGAAGTTTTAATGTGTTAGCTGGTCGATTTTAAACCCTGTGCTCATCCTTGGATTTTATCTCAAACAGTTCGTATGTTTGAACTACAACTGCCGCATCTACACTAGAATTTTAACACATGAGCTAGCCTTTTTCTAATATAGAAATGGTCTTTGTGGGCAGTAGAAACACTGAGAATGGCAACATAAAGGTGAGAACTGGGGAGATATCTAGATATCTATTAAAAGAGATGAGAAGAGAAAAAAATACATTTATAGAATTACCCAAAATCTGTTACCTAAGTGAAGCCCCTTGAGAAATTCTGTAAGAATGTGAAATGAGAAAGGAAGGTGCCAATTTCTGTTCAAAGGCTGCAGTCACACAAGGGCAGCTATGTTTTATGTTATTTTCACACAGGTTTTTAAATTTGCCAACCAAAATGCTGGCACAGAGACAGAACTCCAGCTCCCATATTTTCCTGCTTCATTTGTAACAGCACCAACTAATTAAACACAAACTGCACTCTGGAGCAAAACAAAATTGATTTGTTGCTTCCCACTGCCAGAAAAAAAGTTTGGCTAGAAGAGAGGCTGCTCAAGGGGCTTGGATTTGTTTTCTGAACTTCCTTCCCTTCTCACTGGTGGCTGGTGTGTCACTAACTCCCCTCCTTTTTCCATTGGGTTCTGCATTTGCAGCTCATGGCCTGGCTTTGTGACAATTCAAGCACTTCCTTTTCCCCACACCCCCTGATCAGCCAATCGGGTGTACAGAACTAGCATTTGTCAGCTGCCTTAGAATCCAGTTTTACACATGCAGTGCCCCTGTTTATATTCAGGACCTTGTTCTTAAGCAACTCATCATGCTTGCACCATAGTTCAGTGAAGGAAACCAATACTGTTAAATCTCAATGTTAAATCAGCTTAAATAATAATGGTGCTAGAGTGAATGCAGAATGGCTTGAAAATTAATAGGGTTGGCAAGTTCTGGAGCACAACATTCTGGTGGATAGGTTATACTAAATGATTTATTTGTAAGAACAGGAGCCAAGTGATTTCCACTCCTACGAACAATGACTTCAATTATTTCTGTTTCCCAGCATGGAATGTTTAGTAACTTCCAGCCATGGCATGTATCTTCTCCTCCTCTATATATTTGTGGTTTGCATTTTCTGTTACTAGTTATTTTATGAACCAGTATAGCTGAAGCTGCAGCTGCTAAACCTTTTGTGTGCAACTTCCTTCTAGCCCCTGACCCCCAAGAAATCCACTAGTCAATCACCACTTTGGCAAGTTTTGGAATATCTCTGTTCTATAGAAATTCATTTCCCCCATGGCCACAGTCAGACTATTTATAATGATTGTGAGTACTGGGATAATAAATCAGTATCAATCCCCCAGGCTGTAATTTAGCAGGGGATTGGTTGCATTTTATCATTAGTATTTCCATTAATGCTGCATGATTTTTAAAGTGTCCTGCTCAATTGCATACATTTTAAAAATCTATTTATATTTGCTGGAGTGATATTCTTTAGCAAAACTTTTTAAGGTTAAGATAAATAATCTTTCCTCTGGTCTCAAAAGGCTTCCAGCTTCTGCAGGATTTTAACGGTGGACATCAGCAGGTCTGACTATCTATCTTGCAATTAGCAGGCCTTCCTAGTGGTTAGGAAGGTAGCAGTGCAGCTGTAGATTCTTCTGATCTGCTGAACCCTAGTAGGGTTGCTGGGTGTCCGGTTTTTGACCGGAACGCAAGGTTGAAAAGGAACACTGGCGGCTCCGGTGTGCACCACTGACTGGGCCATTAAAAGTCCAGTTGGCGGCACAGTGGGGCTAAGGCAGTGGCTCCTGGAAGCAGTGGCATGTCTCCCCTACAACTCCTATGCATAGGGGAATCCAGGGGGCTCCGCACACTGTCCCCACTCCAAGCACTGGCTCCGCAACTCCCATTGGCTGAGAACCACAGCCGGTGGGAGCTGTGGGGGTGATGCTTGCAGATGGGGCAGTGCGCAGAGCCACCTGGCTGCACTTCTACATAGGAGCCGGAGAGGGGAACTGCTTCCGGGAGCCGCCTGAGATAAGTGCTGCCCCTACCCCAGCCCTGATCCCCCTCCTGACCTCTGAACCCCTCCGTCTCGACCTGGAGTACCCTTAACCCCTCATCTCCAGCTCCCCATAGAGTCTGCATCCCCAGCCCAGAGGTTTGAATAAGATTCCATAGTTTCAGGAGGATTATCTGAATGTTCTGCAGTGTGCACAGCACTAGCATTTGTGCCATGTTACTGAGAAGAACCTAGTGTGACGTGTGAGTCTCCCATACGATATTTTATGTTAACATGTATTATAAACTGAAGCTTTTTCCCCTTCTTTCACACAGATAGTACCTGTTAAACTTTTTTTTTTTTTTACCAGATCAAAGTAACTAAGAAGCAAGTAGAAAAAAAAGATACAAAGAGGCATGTTTTCAATGCAGTTGTTAATGCAGGTTGAAGGGGTTGGGAAATATTAGGATAAGGCATTTAGTAGACTGAATGATAGCTGTTTCTGCCAGTAGTGCGTTGTGAGCATATCAATCCTAAGGTTAATGTTTAATTTGGTAACCTATTTATTTTACTTGCAAGTTGTACCAGACTATATAAACCCTCTCACAGTCAAGGACCTACAAGCTAGGAACAGGTAGCTCTACCATTTGTTTTAGTAATATGATATTATTTTATCATATTCAAGGCTATATCAACAGGCATAAAGCCCTTAAAAACTGCAAGCAGCTGAATGAAGATCATTTACAAAATCAATTTTAAAGACAGAAACAAGTTTCAGAGTCCTTCAAGACATGTAGATAAACAGCAGATCCTTATATGGTGCCTTTACCTAAACATTTGACCTATTGATTAAACAATATATACATTACAAATGCCATCTTCGGGGTAAAAGGAAATAGGTCTAACTCATATGTATTGCTTTAGTCAGTATCACTTTAGACGGCTGTTTGGCGGCGCTTAGGATTTTCTGGGAGGGAGGGGAAGGGCTGGAGACGCAGCGCTTTCCTGCTTCTCCCCCTCCCTCCCAGTGTTTCCCTTCCACCAAACAGCTGTTTGGCAGCGCTTAGGACTTTCTGGGAGGGAGGGGAAGGAGTGGAGAGACAGCACTTCTCTGCTCCTCCCTCTCCCTCTCAGAAAGTCCTAAGTGCCGCCAAACAGCTGTTTGGCAGTGTGGGAAGCACTAGGAGGGAGGGAGAGGAGGCGGAGAAGCAGAACTGGTGCAATGCTCCCTTGTAAAGTCGCTGCTCTTCCACAGAATCTTACAAGCAGGCAGCCAAACGACATTAAAAGGGAGCATTACACAACTTTAAACGAGCTTGTTCCCTAATTGAGCAGTGACGTAACATTGAAACAATGTTAAGCGGGACGACGTTAAATGAGGAGATACTGTACCTGCTTTACAGAAGTTTAAGAGAGTCACAACTGTGTTTTTCCATGTCAGCTAGATGGAGAAAATATTTACAAAAGCTTTTAAGAGTAGACCCCAGGAACTGTGCCTTGTGGTCTGGTTTTGGTGAACTTTGGAGGGGGAAAATCCAGCCACTTTGCCTTACCATTTGTTTTTATGATGGCCTTTTCGTTGGCATTTCTATATTATTGCTTTGGTAACAACATACTTAGCCTTTTGCAAGATGTAAAAGACAACATGTTTTTTATAATGTTAACAGGTACAAAATTATTTGAGAGCAACCATGACCCTATTAAGTCAATTGGGTTTTGCCACCTACTTCATCTAGTTCACAGTTTGATCCTTTACACCCTGTAACTTCCCCATTACTCTCTACCAAAAAACCACAGTCATACAATGCCCTTACCGATTACCTAAATGCTGGGGCGTGACAGCTTTCTGGCATCTCTCACAAGCAATTTAATTAGAGGCTGGTATTCACATGAAAACATTTAAGCTCCATTCATGGTGTTCTTTCCACAGGCAGGCCCTAGCCTGATAGATTGCAGCATACGCTGGAGGGAGTTAAAGGTTATTTGCTAAGAAAATAACACTTTACTTTTGTTCATATCACCAGAAAAATTACTTACTCATATCTCCACCAGCACATCCCAAAGCTTGCAGGAACATACATAAAACTCAGATACAAAACATACAATTTGAAGAAGCTTATGATGGGTCTGAACTAACTTGAAAGTGTTAACAACAGTGCAGACAAAATAAGGTTAGTGGGCAAATTGCTTCCTCCTGTACAATGAGGCATCAGGGAGTACTGACCATCTAGTTCCACAATTATTCCTATATTCTGCCCACAGAACCATATGGATTCCACTGGTTTCAAAGAGAGTCTCATGTACATGCAAGGGCAGAATTTGGCCCCTCTAAAACACTATAGTATTGTACAATAATGGCCCTTGACACTGTAACTTAAAATAGGGTTATTGAAGATTCAGTTTGGCAGTCCTTATCCAATTATATTTCCCATGTAGAGTTAGCTGAGTGAGGAATTATGCCTAAGTAAAGACTGCAGAATTTGGACTAGTAATAACATTATTGAATGGAGAGTTTAAGTGCTTTGTTTGCACATGCAGTTTCTTATTTTGTTGTTCCATATTTGTGGGGGGGGTTTCCCCAGGTGCAGTACATGCATACTGGGTGCATCTTTCATATACTTGCTTTGTGTCGTGGGCCCCGGTGACTAAGCTACTTAGTGGCAGGCAGGTTACTACTCTTTTTAGGTTAAGGGTTGTGTGGAGAGTCTTTCCTTTAACTGCAATGGGACTGGGCCCTCAGTGCTGGAGATCTTGATTCAATCCCCACTCATGACCGGTACCTATATACATGCAATCATTGGTTCTTCTTCGAGTGATTGCTCACATCCATTCCAGTTAGGTGTGCGCGCCGCGCGTGCACGTTCGTCGGAAACTTTTTACCCTAGCAACTCCAGTGGGCCGGCAGGTCGCCCCCTGGAGTGGCGCCGCCATGGCGCCCAATATATATCCCTGCCGGCCCGCCCGCTCCTCAGTTCCTTCTTACCGCCGTGTCGGTCGTTGGAACTGTGGAGCGCGGCATAGCTGTCCTCCACGTCCCTAGCTCTCCTAGTTTCTATCGCTTGTTTATCGCTTATCTCTAGTTCTATATATAGTTGTTAATTAGTATTGTTAAGTAGATAGTTTAGTAAATAGCTGTTAAGTAGTTTCTTGCCGGGGGCTTAGCCCTTCCCGGCACCGGGCGCCAGGCTCATGCCTGTTTCGCCAGGCTTCAAGCAGTGTGCGGCCTGCAAGAAGCCCATGCCTACCAGCGATCCCCACGAAGCGTGCCTGAAGTGCCTCGGGGAATCGCACAGATCGGACAAGTGCCGCATCTGTAAGGCTTTTAAGCCGAGGACAAAAAAGGAGAGGGATCAGAGGCTCCGAACTCTCCTAATGGAGGCGGCACTTGACCCGTCGACTTCGCAGACCGTGGTTTCGGCACCGGCACCGGATCGCTCCGGCACCGAGAAGACTCCTCGGCACCGACCTTCTCCGGCACCGGAATCAGAGCCTAGGCCGTCGAAGTCTAATGCTCCGGCCAGGCAGACCCGGCTTGAACGCCCGGCCTCGACATCGGCCGCGGCGCCGCCGGCACCGTCAGCACCGTTGACTCCGGGCCCGGCGGGTCTGTTGAGTCCGGTGCCGCCGAGCTCCCCCATGAGATCTGGGGTTGAGATAATGGTCCCATCCACACCGGAGACCTTCGCCTCGGCTCGGGACCTTATTGCCCTGACGGAGCCTACTCGGCTGCCACCCCCGGTTCCTCCGGTGCGGGTCACATCCAGAGGCAAGCCCATGATGTCGGCACCGCCCACGGACAGTCGTTCGCCATCCAGGCCCCGACGTCTTGGGCGCTCCAGATCCCGACGCCGCTCGCAGTCCCGGCACCGCTCCCCTCAGCGGTACCGGTCGCACTCGCGGCACCGGTCGGCATCGAGACGGTCGCGGTCAGGCTCCAGTCGACACCGGCACCGCGACTCCAGGAGCAGGTCCCGACGCTACTCGCCGCACCGGTCGACCTCCCGGCACCGAGCTGGTGGCAGGTCCCGGTCCCGATCTCGCTCGACCTCCCGGCACCGAGCTGGTGGCAGGTCCCGGTCCCGGTCGATCTCCCGGCACCGAGCTGGTAGTAGGTCCCGGCACCGAAGCGGCGCCCGGCACCGTGACAGATCCCGGTCCCGAAGCAGCGCCCGGCACCGTGACAGATCCCGGTCCCGATCCCGGCACCGTTATGACTCCCGGCACCGGTCCCCGGCACCGAGACGATCCTCCGTGCCGGCCCGCGCAGACCCGTACCATCCGGGGTCGGCCCCGCCGTGGCCCTCCAGGCAGCCGTCCGTGTCCTCCCAGACGGACAGCGGCTATGCGCTGGGCACCGACCGGCAGGCGGCGCTGTTTGCTGATCCGCCGCTGCAGGACCAAGGCCCCCCACAGTGGGGATTCTGGACACCCTGGGCGTACCATCAGGCCCAGGGCCCCCAGCAGCTCCCTGCTAGGCCGGCGACTGCGGAGCGTAGGGCCCCTGAAGCCTCCTTGTCTCGCCCCCCTCCCTCCCCGGAAGGGGACGAAGGGTCCAAACAGCAGGACTCCGCTGGGGCTCCGGAGACAGAGGCGAGGGCTGAGGAAGACCCTCAGTTGGACACTATTGTGCCTGGGGTCTCATCATCCTCCTCCCCGGATGAGGCGGTGGCGGGTACCTCCTCCAACAGTCCCCCCCCGCTGGATCTCAGGGCGCACCAGGACCTCCTCAGGCGATTGGCTCAAAACCTGAGTCTGCAGGCAGAGGAGGTCTCGGAGATAGAGGACCCAATTGTCACCATCCTCTCTTCCGATGCTCCCACCAGGGTCGCCCTGCCGTTTATACGGACCATTCAGGCCAATGCCAATACTATCTGGCAGTCCCCGGCCTCCATCCCTCCGACAGCGAAAGGAGTCGAGAGGAAGTACATGGCCCCTTCTAAGGGGTACGAATATTTACATGTTCACCCGACTCCCGGTTCACTGGTAGTGCAATCGGTGAACGATAGGGAGCGTCACGGCCAGGAGGCTCCGGCCCCCAAATCCAGAGAAGCCAGGCGGATGGACCTCCTTGGCCGTAAGGTGTATTCGGCTGGGGCGCTGCAGCTCAGGGTCTCTAACCAACAGGCCCTGCTGAGCAGATACGCCTTTAACTCCTGGGTGGCAGTGGACAAATTTAAGGAGCTGCTGCCACAGGATGCTCGCCAAGAGTTCACGGCCATCTTGGACGAAGGCAAGAAGGTCGCGCGCACGGCCTTGCAAGCCTCCTTGGACGCTGCAGACTCGGCTGCCCGTACCCTCGCGTCAGGAGTTACGATGCGTCGCATCTCCTGGCTGCAGGTTTCCGGCCTTCCGCCAGAGCTCCAGCACACGATACAGGACCTTCCTTTCGAAGGCCAGGGCCTGTTTTCCGATAAGACAGACCCCAGACTTAAGAGTTTAAAGGACAACCGGGTCATTGCGCGGTCCCTCGGGATGCACACCCCCGTGACACAGCGTAGACCCTTTAGGCCGCAACAACAACAGCACCGTCGGCCGTTTTCCCAGTTCCGCCAGCGGCAGGACCCTTACAGGCGCCGCGGCAGGAACGGGAGGCGCAGGCAGTCGGGGAACCAAGGGGGGCAGAACCAAGGCTCCTCAAAACCCCCGCCTGGTCCTAAGCCTTCATTTTGAAGGTGCGCTCGAGGGCGCAGTAACAGTTTCCCCTACGGATCCTTCCCCTCCGTTTTCCAACCGCCTTTCGTTTTTCCTCCCGGCGTGGTCCCAAATAACATCGGACCGCTGGGTCTTGAGCGTGGTGCAGACGGGGTACCGCCTGCAGTTTGTTTCGTTCCCTCCTTCCCGCCCTCCTTCCTCGTCCCTCTTCAGGGACCCCTCTCACGAGCAATTCCTTCGGCAGGAGGTGCAGACGCTCCTCAGCAAAGGAGCTATAGAGGCGGTTCCCGAAAACGAGAAAGGCAAGGGGTTTTATTCCCGCTATTTTCTGATCCCCAAGGCCAAGGGGGGCCTCAGGCCTATCCTCGACCTGCGAGAACTCAACAAATACCTCGTGAAGTTGAAGTTCCGCATGGTATCCCTGGGGACCATTATTCCATCCCTGGATCCGGGAGACTGGTACGCCGCCCTCGACATGCAGGACGCGTATTTCCACGTTGCCATTTGGCCACGCCACAGACGCTTCCTCCGCTTCGTTGTGGGGGCTCGTCATTATCAATTTGCGGTCCTCCCGTTTGGCCTGTCCACGGCCCCGAGGGTGTTTACAAAATGCATGGCAGTTGTCGTGGCGCATCTTCGGCGCAACCGTGTCCACGTGTTCCCTTATCTGGACGATTGGTTGATTCGGGGCACGTCGGAACAGCAGGTGTACAGCCATGTCCGCGTGATCACCGGCATGTTTACGAGTCTGGGCCTCTTGATAAACACAGACAAGTCCACCCTGAGGCCCACTCAGAAGGTGGAATTTATCGGGGCCGTCCTGGACGCCACTGTGGGCAGGGCCTCGCTGCCTCGGCAGCGGTTCCAGACCATGGCGGCGATCGTTCAACGCTTGCGGTCAGCCCCGTTGACGTCAGTGAGGACATGTCTAACCCTGTTAGGCCACATGGCGGCGTGCACTTTTGTGACCGACTACGCTCGGCTCCGCATGAGGCCTCTCCAGCTGTGGCTTATCAGTCATTACAGACCAAGGCAACCGCTAGACATGTTAATCACAGTCCCCCAGAAGGTCTTAGATTCCCTCGGCTGGTGGGTGGACCAGTCCGTATTGTGTGCGGGTCTTCCCTTTCACCCGTCTCAGCCCTCGGTATCCCTGACAACGGATGCCTCAGATCTAGGCTGGGGGGCCCACCTAGGGACCCTGCGGACGCAGGGCCTATGGTCCCAGGAGGAGGTGGGGCTACATATCAACATGAGGGAGTTGAGAGCGGTCCGCCTTGCTTGCCAAACGTTTTGTCATCAGCTTCAGGGTCGTTGTGTAGCCGTGTTCACGGACAACACGACGACCATGTATTATATCAACAAGCAGGGCGGCACCAGGTCCTCCTCCCTGTGCCTCGAGGCGATACGACTCTGGGACTTTTGCGTAGCCCACTCCATTCACCTCAAGGCTTCCTTCCTTCCCGGAGTACGGAACACGCTGGCGGATCGATTGAGCAGATCCTTCCTGTCACACGAGTGGTCCCTTCGACCGGACGTCGCTCTCTCCATTTTCCGGAGGTGGGGTTATCCCCGGGTGGACCTCTTTGCGTCCAAGGGGAACAGGAAGTGCCAAGCGTTCTGCTCCTTTCAGGGCAGGGAGCCGGGGTCGATAGCGGATGCCTTCCTCATCCAGTGGTCGACCCACCTGTACTATGCGTTTCCTCCGTTCCCTCTGGTTCACAAGGTCCTCCTGAAGGTGCGCAGAGACAGGGCTCGTGTTATCATGGTGGCCCCGGCATGGCCCAGACAGCACTGGTACACCATGCTGCTAGACTTGGCCGTAGCCGACCCAGTTCCCCTGCCCCTTCATCCGGACCTGATTACCCAGGACCACGGGTCCCTCTGTCACCCAGACCTGCAGTCGCTGCACCTAGCGGCGTGGCTCCTGCGTGGCTAACTGGTTCCGAGCTGCGCTGCTCCACGCCTGTGAGAGAGGTGCTCTTGAGCAGCAGGAAACCATCCACAAGAGCCACATATTCGGCAAAATGGAAACGCTTCTCCTGTTGGTGCGTAGAGAGAAATCTCCGCCCTATGGAAGTTTCGGTATCCGAAATCTTAGATTATGTTTGGTCCCTCAAAGAACATGGTCTGGCCTTATCGTCGTTGCGAGTCCATCTGGCAGCTATCTCCACCTTTCACCCGGGTGCGGACGGTCGCTCCGTTTTTTCTCACCCGACGGTGTCGAGATTCCTTAAGGGGCTGGAACGGTTATTCCCTAACGTCCGTCCCCCTGCTCCAACCTGGGATCTTAACCTGGTGTTGTCCCGGCTCATGGGGCCCCCCTTTGAGCCGTTAGCTACTTGCTCCCTGCTTTACCTCTCTTGGAAGGCTGCCTTTCTAGTAGCTATCACCTCAGCTAGACGGGTGTCGGAACTCCGAGCCCTTGTGGTAGACCCCCCATACACGGTCTTCCACAAAGACAAGGTGCAGCTTAGACCACACCCTGCCTTTCTACCCAAGGTGGTCTCAGCCTTCCACGTCAACCAAGAGATTTTCCTCCCGGTTTTTTTCCCAAAACCTCACTCCTCAGGCAGGGAGCAGCAGCTCCACTCGCTGGATGTCCGTAGAGCTCTCGCGTTCTACATAGAGAGGACCAAACCCTTCCGCAAATCCCCCCAGCTTTTCGTGGCGGTAGCGGACCGTATGAAAGGGCTTCCTATCTCCTCCCAGAGGTTATCCTCGTGGGTTACGTCCTGTATCAGGACCTGTTATGACTTGGCCCATGTCCCTACGGGCCGTGTGACTGCGCATTCTACCAGGGCGCAGGCGTCGTCGCTGGCTTTCCTGGCCCGTGTGCCCATCCAGGAAATCTGTCGGGCAGCGACCTGGTCATCGGTCCACACCTTTGCTTCCCACTACGCCCTGGTACAGCAGTCGAGAGAGGATGCGGCCTTCGGAACTGCAGTGCTCCATGCCGCGACTTCTCACTCCGACCCCACCGCCTAGGTATGGCTTGGGAGTCACCTAACTGGAATGGATGTGAGCAATCACTCGAAGAAGAAAAGACGGTTACTCACCTTTGTAACTGTTGTTCTTCGAGATGTGTTGCTCACATCCATTCCACACCCGCCCTCCTTCCCCACTGTCGGAGTAGCCGGCAAGAAGGAACTGAGGAGCGGGCGGGCCGGCAGGGATATATATTGGGCGCCATGGCGGCGCCACTCCAGGGGGCGACCTGCCGGCCCACTGGAGTTGCTAGGGTAAAAAGTTTCCGACGAACGTGCACGCGCGGCGCGCACACCTAACTGGAATGGATGTGAGCAACACATCTCGAAGAACAACAGTTACAAAGGTGAGTAACCGTCTTTTGTCATACATACACTATGTTCCCACCTTTGAAAATTGACTCCCTAATGCTATTATGTTTGAAGTGTGGTGATTGATCATATTTATCCAGACATCCTTATTCATTTATTCCCTGGTTTCTATGTAGTTTGTGTCACATTGCCCAGGCTTAGTCACATGAATGTTTTCCTCATGTCAGATCAAAATACACCAGTGACTCTCGTGACCCTTCTGAAGTTTCATATAAACAGCCTCAGATATCTGTATTTCTCTTGATATACATTTAGTCCTCTTACTAGATCTTTGTTGTTTTTTCAACATTCAGGCACTCTGAGTCTTACTTGATTAGGAGTAGAAGAGGAAGTGTGTTAGGTTTTCCATTTCATAGCTGAACCAACAGCAATGTGTCTCCTCCCCTCCCTAGCCAAGGCCTACCCTTGACTTTCCGCAAATATAACAGACTAGGGGAAGCAGCAGCAGCAATGTTAGGCACTCAGGTAACAATTGTACCAGTGCCAGTTTTACTATGTGTGTGTCACATGAAATAGGGAGAGTTGAAGTGCATTTGCTAAGCTACTTTCCTGTGTTTTGTCTGCTTGCTAATTTCAATTCAGAATGCTTGGAAATAGTCTTTTCTTGGCCCTGTCTTCCCCTCTTCCAGTGATCAAGCAGCTTCAAAAGAATTTTATCTGATTATATATCAGCAGGTATTTGAAATGTATTCTTCTGCTGCTCTGGAAACATGAACTAAAGCAAGATCACTTTGAATGGTTTGACATAAAAGGTCCATACTTCAAGGGTTTTGCTTATAACATAGATAGAGCTTGAATTAATATATTAATGTGTTTTCAGGAACATCTGTTAAATAAAAACATTTTTAAAAATCATGGAAGGAAACTAGTCACTGGGTAGTTCAAATCACGTAGAGTTTGCAACACTGCTGCTTTGTATAACAGAAAGGAAATATGCATTTTAGTCAGCTAGAATGTGTGTGATTATTAGGTACTGCACAGAGATTGAGTTTGTCTGTGTAGCAAGAGCTTTTCTAACCAATCAGCATAAAGTTAAAGTTGGAAGCATTTGTCTCATTTCCTTTTCTCCTTTTAATCTGCCTGTTTTTGTCCCCTCCTCCACTTCAACCTCAAGGAATTAATTATGGTTAGAGTGTGTTTTGTGCTATGGAATTTAAGCACCATATAGAAAGCACAGTCAACAATTCAAGCCAAACTTTAGTCTTTCAGTTGTGGCCCACGATGTCTGCAAGGTGTAAGACTCTGTGTGACTTACCCCGCCTGCCCTAAATTCCCATGCCCTGCAAGCTGCAGGGGTCAGCAAAGTAATGTGCCTAGAATTTCATGCATGCATGTTTGTCAGAGGAGGTAGTGGATGAAGGTTTTGATGGCCCTCATTGCAGCTTCCCACTCTTCCTGATTTAACAAGGCTACAGTTAGGGGAGAGAGCCTGACCCCTCTATTGCAACCTATTGAATCAAGAGACATGGGAATTTATGTGCCACAAGAACAAACTCATGCCTCACACCATATGACAGTGGAGCATGAGCAGTGAACATACCACTAGCTTCAGTGGGGTGACCCACCACAGTGGCCCCTGCAGCCGGAGGGTTAGTGCAGTTGGTCCTCACAGTTATCCTTGCACTGGAAGGAAGTGAGGCAATCTAGGAATTGAGAAATGCAAGTTCTAAATGTTTGTGTTGGGAAGTTGTCTGTTCTTAGTGTCACGTGCCTTGTACTCAGGGATCACATAGACAGGCATATGCGCTCGAGAAGGCGACTGGAGGAGCCCTGAGTCCCTTCATCCAACCACACTAGTTCTCGGACAGAGATAAAGTGATCCTTAGCTTCTAAAAAAAAAAATAATAATAAATAAATATTTTCAGTTGCTCTCAAAAATTCACCACATACACCTCTTCACTCCACCCCCACCTTAATTGTCAGAATCATTTGACAAGCAGCAGGTAGCAAGTCTATTGATTCTTTGCTTCAGTAACAAAGTCCAACCTTGAGTAATAGTAGTTGACTTTTCAGAGAGGATCTCCATGTTATCTCTTGAAACAGACAAATTGTTAAATAGATACCCCCGTACGCTGCCCGTGTAACATGACCTGCTTTTTTGGCAAGGGTTTCAGTTCAAGTATGAGATCTCTTGCCCCATATATCCGTTTGCATTTGTTTTAAAAAAGTGATTTGTCCCAGAGATTAAAATGGCAGCCTGCTGCTCAGCCAGCCAGGCTTCAAAGTGGGTGAGAATAGCATGGTTGTGACTGAGCATAATGTGCTGCTCCTGATTTGTTTGTGAGAAGTGAACATTCCTCTTCTCTAAAGAGCATGTTAATTGAAGGTTATGAGCAATGTTTCTGGTGTTTAATTTTCTATTCAAATACGCTGTAGTTAAGTCCTTGTGTTAATTTCCTTCAGTAATATGGGATGTTGCATCACTCTTTAAAAATTTCAATAGAAAGAGTAGCCTTTTTTTAAATGAGCAAATGAAATTTTTCATTGTTATCGTGGAAAAGGACAGGCAAGTAGAATTTTTTTACCTGGGCTTGCATGTGACATTTTTGCAAGGCTGCATTTATAGACACATTATTTCAAGCAAGGAAATAGGTTGACTTGTAGTAGTGACCTGTAATTCAGCATGATTGTTGTTGAGAATACCATCTTGCATTTCCTTCATGTCAGAGTTCTCAATAATCAGCAAGGCCACTAGGAGAAGATGAACAGATAACCACATGTGATATTACTGACATGCATGAAACCACACTGTACTAATGAAAAGGAAAACGGCCATTTTATATCCACAATGAACATTACATTCACAGATGTTATAAGCCAGACAAAATGCTATTAGTCTAAATGAACAATAATGTGAACTGAGTATCAGAGACTGCAACATAACATAATATGCCAGGTTTTACTGTGTTAATTTAAGTGAGGTGCACTCTCTAAAAGCAATTATTAATCTAGCATCAGGACTTTACATCATGGGGTCTAATATTTTGCTGGCATTTGACTGATGGGCTCATCAGTGATTGAAGATTAGATCTTTTAGTGTTTACAAACTGCAGTAGCTAGCTCCACAATGCATCTCCTGCTCTGGCTGAAGCGTGTCTGTTTTTTTTCCAAAGGAAAGCCAGTTCTGCCAAGTGACTCTTAAAGGAAGGTTGTTTTTAGCATTTTATTGTTTTGATGTTAGATTTTGAAAACTAGCACCAAAACCCCCACCTGAATTGTCTAGATAATCCAGCAATAGCATTTATTCTCTTATATAGGGACCAGTCTCCTCCTCCCTGCGCCAACACCACTTTAGCAAAAACATACACAGTCCTGGGATGGGTAAAGCTTTTAACTCTTCTGGATGATCACAATCTGCTCCCTCTGTAGAAAAGTGTAGTATAATGGTGGTCAGACAGAAACAGTCATTGCTGCCAGAAAAACATGTTGGTACAGAGATCTAGAGATCCACCTTGAAAAAAGGTCAGAGTCTAATATCCATGAGACCTGGGAATCTGAAATATCTGCCTGCTCTCATGCCCTCTGGGCAAGTGTCTCCCACTTCTCTATGCTGGGGTTCCCATTCACCCATTTACCCTTTCTCCATTAGAAACCTAGAACCATTCTTTGAAGAGGGGGGAATTTTTATCCCTCCAGACAAATCAATCCTTGTCTCCGGGAGGGGGGGGGGGCTAATTCCTGATTCTCCAGAAAGCCCTATTGTGACAGGGTGCTAAGCAGAAAACTGCTTAGCCAACCCTCTGTCACTCCAGCTTCAATTAAGGGAGATGAATTGGAGCTGGGTAGACCTGGCCCTGATTGGGAAAGCTGGAACAGCTGCTGCCTCATCAGGCTGGGGCTGGATAAAAGCCCCAGGGGAAGAAAGCAAACAAGCAAAAGCTGCCCCCACTTGCGTGCTGGTGGACTGTAAGAAGGGGTGGACTATGTGTATGGTGGAAAGGAGGTGGGAACACAACTTGTAAATAAAATCACCAGGTGAGCACTGCACCAAGGCCTCCAAGTGACCTTCTCAGCCCAGAGGGGGCAGAAGCAAAGACCCTGTTACACCTGTCTCCCCCCCTCCCACCTCCATCCCCAATATGAATGTTAGCCACACTGCTGTTCCAAAAATCTTTGTCCCCTACTGATGGGCATCTTACTTCTCCACAAGGAAGTGGAGTTTCCAGCCAAAAAAGGGGCCATCCCCCTCAAATTCCTTTAAAAAAAAAAATCAGACAATTTATACACCCTGTGCCTCGCTGAGGGTCAGCCAGCAAAACTGTTGCAGGTGTGTTTTAACTGGCTAGAAGACATACTGTTGTGGTTGATTTCCAGACTCCACTAGGATCCTCCCCAGGCAACTATATCAGCCATGCAGAAGCACTCTAAAGCAGAATGTGTTAGTAGACCAAGTTTTGGAAAACATGAGATGAGACCACTCAGAGTCATGACACTGGGCAGTTCTCCAACATCCTCTTGTGACCCTCCCTACCCTGGGGAGCAGTGACAGAAGAAAGGAAGAAAAGCAGCAGGAGGAGCCACACACGGATTGGCAACACTAATGCCCTTGGACAAATATGGCGGGCTAATTGCCAACATTTAACCAACTAGAGATCAGCAGCAGGAACAAAAATGCCAATCGCAACAGACACTATTCAGGAGAGATCTCAGAGTAGGGAGCATCAAAGAGACCTCTTGGGTGCTCGTAGGGACCACCATCTTGACCTAAAACGAGCAAGCAGCAGTGAAGTTGGAGCTTTAAAAGTAATTATATATTTTGATACCCCAGTCACATGGAACTTGGAATGACTGGAGCAGCTGGAACCTCATCATAAGACTATACATTAGTAATCCCTACATCAGCTAAACAAACAGAGTGGAGGCTAGTAAATTGAAGCTTTATACATTGGTTCTCACCTATACTTTGGTAATCTTTTAACCCATCTGTTGTTGCTCCTTAATTCCCCTTCTCTGCTTTAAATTTCAGAGATCTTTTTAAAAACCTCCCTTTCACTTTCCCCTCACTTCGTTTTTAGCTCTCCTGCCTCTTGTCTGTGTGCCAAGCATTGCCCTGAACTGCCACTGCAGATATCCCCTCCATTGTTTCATTGACAGAAAGGGGTGCTTGGCTCAGCTGCAGAAAGAAGGGGGTGGTTTCACAAGTCAACCCAATGAAACTCTTCATTGCGTTTGTTAATGTCAGCCTAAGGTGGTAGTACACAATGCTGCTCCATACCCTTGGTTTAGATGAAAAAGAGAATCCATAAGAAGCTGTTCTCATTACCCACTCCGCCCTAACATACCAATATAATATGAGTGCATCATTCACTCAGTTTCATTCAACCTCATTCTAATAATCTTCATTAACAATTATTTGGACTTCCATTGAACTATGGTAGAGTAGATGTGTGGCAATTGTGCAAAAAGGGTCATATTCTCAACCACACACACCCACATCATATATAATTTGAAAGCTATGTATGTTTGGATATGGAATGATATGGAGCTATCAAGTGGTGACAGAAGCCTGTATGCAAAATGAAATAATGGTACCCAAAAGAAGAAAATGTCAGTTTTTCGCCCTGTTCCAGAAAGATTGCAACATGACTATGACTACAGTTTTTATTAATTTCAACACCTTAATGTGGTGTTTGCTAGTGAAAGCTACCAAACAATGAATTAAAAGATTAGTTTTGTA
Source organism: Gopherus evgoodei (assembly GCF_007399415.2). NCBI lineage: Eukaryota > Metazoa > Chordata > Testudines > Testudinidae > Gopherus > Gopherus evgoodei. The sequence goes on from NC_044328.1 coordinate 89,231,545, forward strand.
TGGGCAAGATTTTCCTCCCAGAAATTATGAAGCTGTTTAGTGGGGGGCAAAAATGGCAAATATTATATTACAAAATGTTATGAAATGTTTCCAAATTGCATATTCTTATTGTCAAAGTAGCTCACAACTGATAATAGTTTTCTATATTTTCAATTGAAATTTGTTGACCAGATCAGTCTCACACTGCACAAGTAGCAGTACAGTGTGTATCACAGTTATACTGCATAGTGGATAGGTATAAATGTATGTGAATTTCAATGTAGCATCTGGTCTGCCTGGTAGAAGGTTTTAATTTGTAATTGGCTATGCATGCAGTACTAACCTTTAAAATGTTTTAGAAAGTAGTTTAATTCAGTGACACTTATGCACAGGTTAGTATTAGTGTTAGAGATGACAGTACACAGTTTCATATTATGAACAGGCAAAAGCTATAACGGAAAGAAGTGGCCTAGCAAGAAGTGGTGAAGACAAAGTACACAAACACGTCATTGCTTCTGCACTGAAATGGGATGAAGAACATGTTACAGCTCTTTCCAACTATCAACATCAACAGGATGACAAATCCATTTGACCATGAGTCACATCCAGAGGTGCTTATGAACATCTCTGCCGGACTGCATGTAACAGACGTACAAGAGTCTCTACTGACAACAGCTGATGAACAAATGGAGAGGTTTGTGAGAGGGGCACTTTATTTGTGGACATGGCCAAGAAGACAAAATTTAAATCTGGCAAGGCAGGGACAGTCACAGCAACTATCAGTCCAGAAATTGTTTTCTGCAGACCCCTGTCCTTAGCAAGATTCAGAGGTGATGTTTCAGTGGCAACTGTTCTTATTCACCCAGGTAGGGCCTGTAACTATGTCCCTCTTCTGTGCTGATGGAACAATGGGAAGAACAGACAAAGCTGAATTAGGGCATCAACTGAAAAACTCCAAGAGCTAAGAGCACACAACAAAGAAAGCAGAGTATACATCAGATATGCCATAGCTGTCTGTGAAGATAAGGATACCATTTCACTGAAGTCAGAGGCTGGCAGCTATCTGGCTGGCTGATTAGCCCTGCCCTCTGCACCTGGGAAAAGACCTACAGCTTAACTGGCTGATCCTCATAAAAGAAGAAGCAAGAAATGAAGAGGTTGGGGGGCTGCATTATCTATCAGAAGATGCCGCAACTGCTTGGAAGAACTGCTCCAAGAAACAAATGGGTAGAAGAGAGACTGTGAGAAGCCCTATTATCACAAAGTTTCTGTGGTAAGAGGCAGGAACTTTTGGGTTGATGAACTTATGGGTGTCAGGTTCAGACTTGTGAAAGTTTTGATCTTATTTTGTTGAGGGGACTTGAAATAAAAGAAAAACAACAACCAGCTATGCTGGAATTACTTTTCTTGGACACTGAGAAGGTTCCAGGCAGAATTCCCCCAGGAAGGGCCCTGGCTCAGCAAGAGCAAGCCTGAGTCCAACCAGGTGAGAGTGCTATAAGACAGGCACCATTCCTTTACACGAAGGGTCTCAAACTCGCAGCCCATGGACTATCTGCGGCCCATGAACATCCCCAATGTGGCCTGCGGGGCTCCAGCAGTTTTGAGGCAGGGTCTCTCCCTTGGCCCCACCTGTTGCCCCCAGGTGCTCCCCTGCCCAGGCAATTTTTTTCAATGACCCAGGGCCCCAGCAGTGCAGGAGAGCTGAGCTGTGTCTGCCTGCTTGCTCCAGACGTCTGCCGGCTTCTCCCCATGGCCCCGGGACGGGGCAGTGCTGTGTCTCTGCATGCTGTCCCTGCCCGGAGCCCCTCTGTGGCCAATGAGAAGCTGCAGGGGCAGTGCCTTGGGGGCAGCAGCGTGCGGAGGTCCCCTGGCCTGCCCCACCTTGGAGCCCCAGGTAAATGCCACAAACCCCAACCCCCTCCCAGAGCCTGCACCCCCATCCCTTCCCCACATACCCCCTCCTGCCCCAAAATTCCCTCCTAGAGCCTGCACCCCCTCCCCACACACCCTATCCCCCAAACTCCCTCCTGGAGCCTCCATCCCCTCCTGCTCCCTACACCCACCCCAGCCCCCAAACTCCCTCCGAGACCCTGCAATCCCCCCTTCCTCCTGCACCCCCATCTCCTGCCCCAGCCTAGAGCCTGCACTCCGAACCCAAACTGTCCCAGAACCTTCACCCCAGGCCCCCTCCCCCACCCAAACTCCCTCCTAGAGCCTGCACCCCAATCCCCTACCTCAGACCTCTTCCTCCACCCAAACTCCCTCCCAGAGCCTTAGGCAGGTGTGGGGGTGGAGTTTTGGGGGGCGGGTTCTGGGCAGCATGAGTGACATTATTGGCCAACTTGGAGGATTTGAGGACTGGCGCTGGCTCTAAGGTAAATTGAGTTTGAGACCCCTGTTTTACATTGTGATACAAATGATGGCTGGAGACAAATTCCACACATTTGATGAATTGGCTGTGAGCACTTGAGGGAGGCCCTAAAAGAATTTGACAAAGCTAATTGGAAAAAGGCTAATGTAGTGTCCATCTTTAAAAAAGGGAAGGAGGAGGATCTGGGGAACTACAGGCCAGTCAGCCTCACCTCATTCCCTGGAAAAATCATGGAGCAGGTTGTAATGGGGTGAGACTCACCCCTGCAGCGCCTCCTGCTGGTCCAGTACAGGAATTAGATTTTTTTTGACCCAGAGCGCCCTCTGTAGGCTGGTGCCTCACTACCGCTGGCCTCCCATGTCCTTCCCGGACCCAATGCCCATTATCCTTGGACACTGCCCCCTGGCACTACACCCGCTCTTAGGGTCTCCCCACCCACTATTCCCACCTCACGTCAGTCTTGGGCTACTGCCAGTCACCATCTAGCCCCTGCTCACTAGGGAAGACTGCAGTGTAAAAGCCACTCATCATAGGCAAGGAGGGTTTGGACCAGGTGCCTCTACCTACCCTGGGCTGCACCCTTGTACCTTTCTGGCCTTTGACAAGGCCACAGTCTGGGGCTTTTCCAGGCAGGAGCTCCCTTACCCTATTCCCCAGTCCTGCCCCACTCAGGTACTCTGTTCAGCTTCCCAGCTACCAGGCCCTTCTCCCTCTAGAGACAGAATGACTCAGCTCTTGGCCCACTGCCCTCTTATTAGGGCCAACTGAGCCTGCTTCCCCAATCAGCCTGGGAACTGCTTGCTCCCAGCTACAGCCCTCTCCTGGGCTGTTTTGAGCCCTTTAAGGCAGCAGCAGGTGACCACCCCACTACACAGGTCCTCAAGGAATCAATTTTGAAGCACTTAGAGGAGAGGAAAGTGATCAGAAACAATCAGCATGGATTCACCAAGGGTAAGTCATGCCTAACTAACCTAATTGTCTTCTCTGGTGAGATAACTGGGCTCTGTGGATGAGGGGAGAGCAGTGGACATGTTATTCTTTGACTTTAGCAATGCTTTTGATGCTGGCAAGAATACTTTGGAGACCATAAGTTAAAGAAGTATGGGCTGGATGAATGGACTATAAGGTGGATAGACAGCTGGCTAGATCATCGAGCTCAACAAGTAGTGATCAATGGTTCCATGTCCAGCTGGCAGTTGGTATTAAGCGGAGTGCCCCAAAGGGTCAGTCCTGGGACCAGTTTTTTGTTCAATGATCTGAAGGATGGTGTGGACTGCACCTTCAGCAAGTTTGTAGATGACACCAAACTGGGAGGAGTGGTAGATACACTGGAGGGTAGGGATAGGATACAGAGAGACCTAAACAAATTAGAGGATTGGGCCAAAAGAAATCTGATGAGGTTCAGTAAGGACAAGTGCAGAGTCCTGCACTCCCATGCACTGTTACAGACTAGGGACCAAGTGGCTAGGCAGCAGTTCTGCAGAAAAGGACCTAGGGGTTACAGTGGACGAGAAACTGGATATGAGTCAGTGTGTTCTTGTTGCCAAGAAGGCTAATGGCATTTTGGGCTGTATAAGTAGGAGCATTGCCAGCAGATTGAGGGACGTGATCATTCCCCTCTATTCAGCATTGGTGAGGCCTCATCTGGAGTACTGTGTCCAGTTTTGGGTCCATACTACAAGAAGGATGTGGAAAAATTGGAAAGAGTCCAGCGGAGGGTAACAAAAATTATTAGGGAGCTGGAACATGACTTATGAGGATAGGCTGAGGGAACTGGGATTTAGTCTGCAGAAGAGATGAGGGGGGATTGGATAGCTGCTTTCAACTACCTGAAAGGGGGCTCCAAAGAGGATGGATCTAGACTGTTCTCCTTGTTCTGTCATCTGGTATCACTGAGTAATGGTCTCAAGTTGCAGTGGAGGAGGTTAAGCTGGATATTAGGAAAAACTTTCACTGGGTGGTGAAGCACTGGAATGGGTTACTTAGGGAGGTGGTGGAATCTCCTTCCTTAGAGGTTTTTTTAAGGTCAGGCTTGACAAAGCCCTGGCTGGGATGATTTAGTTGGGGATTATGTCCTGCTTTGAGCAGGGGGTTGGACTAGATGACCTCCTGAGTCCCTTCCAATCTTGATATTCTATGGTTCTATGATTCTATAATCAAAGTTTGTCATATACATACAGATAAGAGTAGCATAAAATCCCTCATGGGTATTTTTATAAATAAAATTCTTCTTTTAAGAACCTGATTGATTTTCAGCATCCTAAAAACCAAGGGGTTTGGTCTGTGCTCACATTGTAAGTAATTGGTTAGTGATATTATTCTCAAGCCTCCCCAGGAAAGGAGGTGAAGAGGCTTGGGGGAATATTATTTGGGGGGGAATAGGGACTCCAAGTGACCCTTTTGCTGAAATTTTGTCTAAAATTGGTGGTGGTAGTAATACTATCCAAGGACAAGGAAAGGATTTGTGCCTGGGGAAGATTATTACCAGCTTAGGTTAAAAAAGCTGAGGAGATCTTTCATGCAGGTCCCCACATCTGTACCCTAGAGTTCAGAGTGGGGAGGGAACCCTGACAAAGTCTTTGATAGATATGATAACCGTAACTGTCAAAACTTCAGAAAAACAGCACCAGGGAGGATCTAAGGTTGGATGCAAGAAGTACAAGATGATTAGTGGATGCCCTGTGCCTCCATGGAAAATGTTTCTAAAAATGTCATCCAGTAAACAGTCACTTATAAAATTCCTCTGAATATATGGTTCAGAAATGCACCTCAGGTGTAGGTGCACACACAGTACAAACACTTCTCCTTGATGGAGGCTTTTCCAGTGGTGAAGTAGTAAGGTCGGTCACCAGCAGAGGTGTTGAAGAAGAGCAAGACTTGTATAGTATTCAAGAGAAAGTGGGTAGAAAGATGCTTGTGCATGCTCTATGTGCAAATATGATTTTTTGGGTCTCTTAGTGTCAAAGGAATCATAGTAATTAGGTCACCTGATACAGATATTTTGGTCCTTGCTGTTCACTACTTTCCAAAAATGGAATGCATAGATAATGTGGATTGAAACAGGCACCATTACCAGCCCAACTGAGAAGGCTCACTTCATACCTGTGTGTGCAATTTGTGATGCACTTACTTCTGACCTCTGCAACATGCTTCTTGCTGCACATGCATTAACAAAACATCACTCTGTGTCATCCCTATTTGATATTGGAGAAGAAAAATCTGCTTTTAATGTTGTCAAAACAAAGACAGTTTACTGCTTCAGAGATTTTGCCAAATTGGGAGAGAGTGACAAACAAGCTGCAATTTCTGCAGCAAGAAAGTTGGGAGCCGTATTGTATGACCAGAGCAAGAAAGAAAAGGAGATTGAGACACAATCTAGCCACCAAAAATGACAAGTCACTGGCCAAACTCCCACCATGTGAGGACAGTTTTGAAGAGCATGTGAAAAGAGCATCCTGGCAAACAAAGGTTTGGATGTCTTTGCATATGGTCTTTGTAAACCATTGGATCACCATTGCAACATGGATGCAAAAATGTAGATGCTGAACTACTTCCTGTATGGTTCAAAGCCCTAATGGCATCTCAGCTTTTACAAAACTATAAGTGTCCTTGTACCAATAGGGGGTCACAGCACAATCAACCGTTTGCAGTCAGAACAATCTTCCCTGTGCAGAATTGTGCACATGCCAAGGCAATGAAGACTGTGGCAACTGTGACAAGATGGCCAATTAGTATGATGGGTCCTGTGGTTTTCTTGGTGTGGGGCTAAGATGCCACCCCTTGCCCTTGCTCTTGGGACACCAAGGGCCCCACTAGTGGCCCAAGAAGGTGGTAAAGGAGGGAAGCAGGGGAGGGGTCTGGGTTTGCTGCTTACTCTGAACCCCAGCCCCTCTCAACCCCTGCAGGTTCTTACCCTCTTCGATAGGGTACCTTCAGTCCTTAAACACTGGGGGAGGGAGTGTCTCTCCTCTGCTGGGGCAGGGTTTTCTTTACTCCAGTTTTCTGATCTTCGAAGTCTCACAACACACCTCCAAGCTCTAGTCCTCTCTCCTTCTCCCTGATTGCCTGAAGAAGGGAGTTTTATTAGGTTGCTAACAGGGCCTTAACTGACTACTGGTGCTCCAATTAACCTGTAGCAACCCTCCCTAGTCTACAGGGAACCTCACCTTAATTAACCTAGGGCTTATATACTTCCCCTCAACCACTCTCTCACTGCTTCCTGGACCTCCTGTATCACACAACCTATGTACTCTTGACAGAGATCATGGTGATGAACAAGACGATGATAGTGATGTTGATTAGAAATGTCACCAGCCTTATTATATTTCAGTGATACCTGTACAAATTTATTATTAGATTTTTGTTATACACTTTAGGTTTTTGTCATGCTTTGAGTTCACAAAAAAACCCAATTTTATGTCTTAAAATAATGCATAGAGTCATTAAACTAACAGAAATTAATATAAATATTTCCAGTGATCGTTTTAACATGTTCATGGTGTGATTGTTTATCCCCATCTCTATGGTAACGGCACCACTTGACAGGTTCATATCATACCTCATCTTAAAGTAGATATAATAAGCTTTTATATGTGTGTGTTTAGAAAGGGTACATTAAGTCAACCGCATCACTGGTTTCTGTCACTCACCTAGCATATTGCTTATTAAAGTTTTTTTAAATACTTCCTCCCCGCCCAATATTGCCAAAACCAAGCAGCCAGAAATCATTATCAGGCCCTAATAAATAATGAAATTGATTATAAAACAATGATTTAATAAATAAAATTTGGGTTCCTTAGGTAAATAGATTAGATTAATAGATTTTTCCTTCTGGAGTTCAAGCTTTTCTCTGAAATTAGGAGGGTTAGCCTTTTTCATGTTTTTAATGGAAAGCTGAGATTCTTATGTAGTCATATGATTCTTGGAACTGGGACTTTAAAGAAACCACTACGTCTAGAGTTGGCAACACTGTGCTGGGTGCTCAGCACTTTGGAAAATTGGGCCACTTATTTAGGTGCCTAAATATGTTCTTGGGAGAAGCCTTCCTTTCCCTTTCTTGGAGACTACTCTTATGCATTTATGTTTGTGGTTTCCTGTTTCTCAGTTTATTGAATTCTCATCACTCAACGGTGGTTAATCTGGTGTCCGGTGTCACTGCATTCTGCTTTTTCCTGGCAGTTCAGTGGAGAGACAGCTGCAGAAAGACAAGCTAAGAGTTAGCTTCTGCACACACTTGAGCCCTCTTTTACATCCACGACAGTCACAGCCTCTGAAAAGATGTCAAGGTACAGTTATGGGGAGCACTGAGCTATCTTATCTAAAAACAGCCACAGATCATTTAAGTGGCTAACTTTAGTTAAAGAAACAGGCTGTTAAAAATAGTTTTCTAAAGTTCCAGAAGTGCAGATAGCAGGGATAAGCAGCCACACAGATCAGGATATTATCCATCAGTTACAAACATTTTATAAAATCAGTCTGACACTTAAAGAAATGCAGTTACCTGTATGATATACCCAATGTGTTAGGTGACTGAAGGGACATGGCCTTTGTCCTTGTGTCTTTCACATGTACTCTTGTGTGTTTATATAGGATGGCCACTTACACTTGCTTGTCTGGGTTTAGTCCCTTGGGCTTACCTGTCCACTGCTGCACAGTGTCTGGGCATACAATATGAACTTTTCCCCTCAATTCTACCTTTAAATGATTTTACCACTGGTGATGCAGCATCTTTTTTACCACACAAATCTGATCCCATAACAGATATCCAGTATGTAAGGGCTTATTTCAGTGGATTCATTTACCCTGTATTTCATACAGGGATATTTATAATAGTGTTGCTTTGTTTATGACTCCAGAAATAACAGGACATAACACATTATGTGTCTTAAAAATGCCATGCCTTAGCCAGCTTGCATATGGGCTATGAATACAGACACGTAGTGAACTGCAGTAATTGCAGGGGAAGAGAGCATAACAGAGCAGCTGTTGAGCAGAGGGCCTATGTTTAGGGAATATCTCAACAGGGCTATTTTGTGTGTGACATTTAATTTTATCAGAGAAGTTTGCAGGTGCAGTCTGAAAGAGCAAATATCTTAATGCTCTCCAAATCCAGCCTTCAGCTGAACTTTGTATTGAACAATAAATTAAAGCCTTGATCCTGCAGCCCTTATTTAAGAAAGGTCTTAAAAGGTATAAATGAGGCAAAATTTGACCTACTTTCTCTAATTGAAAGCAATTCATCCTTTAGATTTTTTTTCATTTAAACCCCACCAGTTTATTTGACATTCACATTACGTTATTCATTAGACACAATAGCCATTAATCCTGCTGTTGCATGTTCTCCCCATGTGTGTGTATGTGTGGTTTGTAAGGTTTGTCAGAAATAGGCAAACTAATTCCCTAAGATGTTCTTTTCTACTCCTTTGATCCAGACCACAACCGTAGATCGAGCATTCCCTCATATTCTGCCATTCCATTAGGGATGTACCAAATATCCAAGTCCATACTGTGTGAGTTTATGTTATACATCACGTGTGAGTTTATGTTATACATCACATATGTAGCGTCAAGCCAAAAGGAAGCACTTTGTGTAACATGCTGTGGTAGCAAAAAATAAGAAAGGGAAACCTGTATTCTGGTCATTGTCTTTTTTTAATTGTGAGGGGAATTAGGAAATAATTCTATTACTTGGATTTGACATCGCTGTGATTAACACCAAATATCAGCACTTGATGTGTTAGCAGACTAAAACTGTTGGATATAGCAAAAAAAATTTGATCATCAAGGTTACCTTCGAAGGTGTGACATTTCTGAAAGAGGGTTACATTGTTGTCTGGGCAATGACCAATAACTAGGAGAGAAAGGGTAGAAGAGTTAGAGGACATGTTCATGTATACCAGGGGTCGGCAACCTTTCAGAAGTGCTGTGCCAAGTCTTCATTTATCACTCTAATTTAAGGTTTCGCGTGCCGGTAATACATTTTAATGTTTTTAGAAGGTCACTTTCTAGAAGTCTATAATATATAACTAAACTATTGTTGTATGTAAAGTTAATAAGGTTTCAAAATGTTTAAGCTTCATTTAAAATTAAATTAAAATGCAGAGCCCCCCCGGACTGTTAGCCAGGACCTGGGCAGTGTGAGTGCCACTGAAAATCAGCTCACGTGCTGCCTTCGGCACCTGTGCCATAGGTTGCCTACCCCTGATGTATACTAACAGACATTGCTCTATAAGTCTTGATTATAAAAATGTTAAAATTTAAAACCTGTTAGTTCGCACAGATCAACAAACATCTGTACATGGTTATGATCTTATCTGGCAAGCTATATGAGAAAATATACTTTAAAAACCTCTGATTTTAGTCTGATGCTTTGTTTTAACTTTATTTTAAAGGCCAATTTCCTCTTTTTTGAGGTAGTAGCCTAAAAGAATAAGCACTGTTCTAATTCTCTTTAAGCCCTATTGTCTATGAGAAATAGTTTCTGATCAGCTGGGAGTAATGATTTCCTGCAGGGCTATGAAAGTATTTAGAGGGGTTATGCCCTCCAAAGACAGTAATTTAAACACCCAGATACCTGTGTATTGCAGTTCAGTCTGAATTCTCCAGTGAAGAATATGAAATCTTAAAGCTTTCACACTACTGTGTCATCAGCTGAAACATGCACCAAGAATTCACCTAAGGCTCTTCTAAGGATTTTGCAAAATAACTACTGTGTTTAGGTCTAGCTAAGTCTCTCTAGCCAAAATAAATTCCTTCAGTCTTCTGCAAACTTGCTGAAAACCACGCCTCATATAGCAATGTATACACCATTTGTCAAAGTGTCTTCTGTGCTGTTGAAAGCTTCATCTTTTGGAAAAGAGAGAAAATCAAACACTTGGCCATATGTGGTCATTAAAGATCCCATGGCACTTTTTGTAGGACTTCATCCAGGACACATTGTTAGCCACTTCTTCTGACCTAATTTCCCTTTGCATTTTGAATTGGATATGACTTTCCTCTTTGCTTTCTGTCCTACATTTTTTATGTAGTGTTGCTGCATAATGTTGAGCAGTTTCAATGTTTCTCATTGCACAGGCAGCTGTATTTTAGAGATTGTTGAAAATATTTCTGTATACATATATAGGGTGTATAATTCTGACCCCTCTGAAATCCAGTAGGAATGTGGCCATTGAAATCACTGGGAGCAGCCCTGGATCCATAATTTGTGAGGTGGCTTGAAAACCCTTGGGATGACATGTGCTATAGAAATGCTAGTTGTTTCCCCTCCCCCCACCCAAAAAGAGTGGGAAAAGTGTAGGGCAAGCTGAGAAAGTAAGGGGGGGCAAAAAGGGGGTGGGGAACAAGACTGGTTTTTTAGATTTTAGTATATGAGACAGTCACCAACTATTTCTTCATTATTTTGTTACTTACTACACAGTAGAGTTAGAGCAGTGATAACTCTTACATGGTTGTCATCAAGACACCATTCTATGCCAACAAAGGAAAAGGGATTTCCCCCCCGAAAACTATACTGCCAAGCTATGTGATAGACTGCCTCCTCCCCCTTCATCTCACCCGCCTCTCTTGGTAGTATATACCACTGTTTTTAAATATAGTCGTATGACAAACATAAATCTCTTCCATGATTCTGGTATTCTTGAATCCTGATGGCATCAAGCAGCAGTAGCTCAAATGGTTCTGATACCAGTTTACACAAGGTGTCTCTCTCAGGAAGCAGTTTTAGGGGTGTGCATGTGTGTGAGAGCTATTTTGTCTTGGCTGGTTTTGTTTAAGGATATGCTATTTTCCTTGCGCTTATTAAACACTGTCTACACAAGATATTTTTCTGAAAAGCTTTCCACTCATGGTATCAGCACGAGCCACAAGCATTTTATTTTTTCCACAGTGTTGTATGGGGGGCTTTGAGGAGAGTTAGGCCTTGGCTACACTGGCGCTTTACAGAGCTGCAACTTTCTCGCTCAGGGGTGTGAAAAAAACACCTCCCTGAGCGCTGCAAGATACAGCGCTGTAAAGCGCCAGTGTAAACAGCGCCGCAGCACTGGGAGCGCGGCTCCCAGCGCTGCAAGCTAAACCCCATCAGGAGGTGGAGTACGTGCAGCGCTGGGAGAGCTCTCTCCCAGCGCTGGTGCTGCGGCCACACTCGCACGTCAAAGCGCTGCAGTTTCAAATGTAGCCATACCCTTAGACCACATGGCTAAAACACCAGGGGCTGTGCAAACATTAGCACTGCCACAGAGGCAAAATGTGGTATAGCTGCCCCAGTGTTAGCCAAGGTGGGAGGCAATTTTTTTAGAAAGAAGGCCAGAGTGCAAACAGCCTAACTTGATGACTAATTGCAACCTTGCTTGCTGTTCTTATAATGTTACTTACTCTGTCCTGTCTCCTTTGTGGTGTTCCTCTTGTTCAGTGAAAAAAAGATATATTTAGAAAGCTGTACTAAATAACTTACTGTTGTAAGAAACGCATTACAACAGCAAGCAAATTAATGGATTAAGCACAATACAAAACCTCTTTTAATTATCTTTCTGCACCTGTTTGCAATGTGTTAGTCTGAATTGTGAACTTTGCATTTGTTTTAGTCTCACTCTTCATATATATATATTTTTACAGATTTTGTAATATAAATATTTATTCTAATAACTTCCAACAGATCTCAATGCATGAGGAATAGAGTGTGCTAAACTAATACTGTAGATCAGCGGTTCTCAACCAGGGCTCTGGGGCTCCCTGGGTGGTTGCGAGCATGTTTCAGGGGGGCTGCCAAACAGGGCTAGCATTAGACTTGCTGGGTCCCAGTAGGAGAGACTGAAGGAAAAAGGAAGTGGAGAGGAAGCAAAATAAAATATACTAATTGATGTAATCTGTGTATTTATTCCATATAGCATATATATGGCACCCGTTGTACCAAACTAGCTCTAGGGAAGGGTCTTGTCCATAATACATAGCACAGACTTCTCGTTTGGTATGAAACCCCTTTTAATTTAAATGGATTTTCCATTTAAAAACAGAGATGCTTAAAGCAGAGAAAAAAATATGATGAATTCTAATTATTTTTTTGCAAACTCTTGAACCCTCTGCCCCGCACAAATATATTTTGAAGGCCTTACACACCTTTTAACTCCATGAGGCTCAGCCATCCCCAAGCCCAGTATTTAAACCAACACTAAATTGCAACAACAGGAAAGAGAAGCTTCTATGTCTAGTTCCATATTTATTTATTTAGGTAATTCTTTAAGTTTCCTTTGCTTTTCTTAAGTAAAACAAGCTACTTTGTAGGTACTATAAACAATGATAGTGCCATAAAGAATCAACCCTTCTATTCTTGACCACAGTGGTTTCTAGAGTTGATCAGATGGAATGTAGCTTTACTTCTACACTTTAGGGACTTTTCAACACGACAAAATTATATTGACCTAAGTTAGGTTGACATTCAGTCACTGCAGTAATTATAGTACTGCCGTGGTTCATGTCCACACTACATCCTCTCTGTCGGTGGTGCACATCCTCACCAGGAGCACTTCCACCGACTTAACTGTGTGGGGCACTGACAGCTGGAGCCCCCTCCTTCCCCCCCTGGGGCTGGGGCTCCAGCTGTGCGCCCTGCACGGGGCTGACAGCCAAAAGGCAATGTAAGTAACTCAGCATCTACACAGACACTCCGTCGCCCTAACTACATCGACCTCAGCGTTATGCCTCTTGCAGAAGTGGAGTTATTAGGTCAGTGTTGTGGGTGACTTACATCAGTGGGAGCAACCTAACTCTGTAAGGTAGACCAAGAATAGACGTAAACAGTCAAAAAGTGGGGCCTTATAACAGCAACAGACATACAAATGTAAATCCTTCATTTACAGTAGTGATTTAAATGCAAAAGGTTACAGGACTTTTGGAAAAGGCTTAGTCTTACAAAAGGTGTTGCTTACTATATAAGGGAAAGAACAGCTCATTACCTTCTGTCACACAAGATGGAATTTACTTCATTAAAAAATAAACTTTAACTAGACATATAAGGTTAACTCTGAAAAATGGTAATGCTTGAGTACAATGGGACTACTCAAAGGCATAAGGGTAGTCAGGTATGTGTTTGCAAAATAGGGCCCATACTGATTTCTTACATTACAATAAATTTATTAGACATGAGTCTGGAGTTACTAGTATTTTATGGTCAGTTGAGATATATTTTGTAGTGGTTACAATCCTGTTTTACCCTAGTTACATTCTTAAGATATATTCAGGTTTTTTAAATTTTTAACAAAAGTATGCAACCCCTTATTTAGAAACTTAAAATACGTATGTTCAACATGTTTAAAATTCTGACTCTAACTCAAAACAAACTTGTAGCTTATCCTTCCCAATCACTATGAGAGGAATCTGCTTTTCTTTCTCTTCCAAAGAGTAGGAGGAATGAGTGAGAACAACCACTTTGATGCACTATTGGTAATTTTATAACACAAAGGAAGATTTAGGGCTTAATCCTGCTCCCACTGAAGATAATAGAAGCAAAAACAGGCTCTTATTCTGTGTACTGGCTGCAGGTACAGTACATTAATGTACTGGGTAAGATAGTGAGGCCTTAAGTGATTAACTGAATTAGGGTTTGGAGCCTGGAGGGAGCTCTGCAACAGAAATTACTCCCAGAGCAATTAGGATGGTTTAGTCTTAATTTACTTCCTAATACTTCAGCAATACAAACTCACTGTGCAAAAACAAGACAGAACAAAGCTGGATAGAGAAATACATGTTGTGGGGATATATTTTGTATAAATTTCAGGATATGCAGCATTTTGAAACGGGTGCCTCAAAAGTGCAGCAGTGCATTTTAAAAAAGTCATGTCAAGTCAGGGAAAATAAACAACCACATCAAAATGTACACATTTAATACCTGTCAGGGCTGGTCTGAAGCTCTAGAGAGAGAAATCTGTGGCTCACACCCTTTTGGTAAACAGAGCTCTGTAGAAATGTAATAAGATTGAATAGAGATTACTATACTGTACCTACTGAATTGACAGTCATATCCTTTCTACAGTTTTTTGAAATTCCAATGGAATTGGTAGGGATTAAACCAGTAGGACTCTGTAAAATAACATTGCATAGAGATTACTTTACCAACAGAGTTTAATAGAAAATATCTTTATGAAGTTCAAAAAAAAATCCTATAGAATTCTGTAACAGTGATTGATATTTTTTCTGTATTTTTGACACAGCCCACAGAAATTAATAAAAAATTGTCTCACTTCTGTACAACTTTTCCGTTACTTAAGGCAGCATTTCAGTGTTCATTTCATTCTCAGAGAAGGCATCAGGATGTAAGAAGATTATGTAAGAGACAGTTCTTTGCCATATCCCGTGGTAGCAGTTGACAGTAAGATACAAAGGAGAAGGCCGCGCCGGTGAGTGCAGGCCCGGCCCTGCTGCAGTCCTCAGGGGAATAGGGGAGGGGCTGGGGCAGAGCAGGGGCGGGAAGAGGTGGGGATGGGGTGGAGCAGAGCAGGTTGGGGGCTTTGAGGAAGGGGTGGAGTGCGGGTGGAGCAGGGGTAAGAAGAGGCGGGGCTGGGCCAGAGCAGCATGCTGCTGCGCAGGGCACCAGGAAATTTGGTGCCCCATGCAGCTGCGTACTTTATGTATGGGTAGTGTCGGCCCTGGGTCCATGCCTCTGTCAGAGATGGCAATAATGAGGCTTGCATGGGTTCATGGGATTTCTAAAAAAAGCACAAAAATATGGGATAGAGATGACATGGGATGAAGATAGTTTCATACTGGAAAGTTGACCCCTTGCTCACCACTGCACGACTGATTTCTATCTAACCATGGATTGCCAAAACATTCCAAAAGACAGTGCATTCGATGGTGGTAGGTTGCACCTGGGGATACCTACCCATGGTGTACCACACTGGGCATAAACATAAGCACTACTGCTGAGTACAGGCAGTGCTGATGCAATATGCCAAGTGTGCATGCGCACAAGTGATAGACTAACTGTGGCAGATTTATGCCGAGGTAACTTGTGTTGACCAAAGTTTGTAGTGTCTACATGGCCTTCGTGGTTTCAGTTCATATCCTAAAAGATAGGGGAAGAAGGAGGGTGTAGTGCTAATATTGTCTCATTGGAGCTTGTGCTGTGCTTCTCTGCCTTTTTCTTGGTCCACCTGTGGTCTGCTGTCTTATTCTTAGATTGTAAACTCTTTGGAGCAGTGAGAACCATCCTATTGTTCTGAATTTGTATAGCACCTAACACAATGGAGGTCTATGACTGGGGCTTCTACGTAATTTAAACAAATAATAGTGGCTAGAACACTAAACTGGTACTCCGATCAGGGTTCAAATCAGGGGTCAGCCATATACTTCCTGGATTCCTTTGGACAAGTCATTTAAAATACCCAGTGCCTCAGTTCTGCATCTGTAAAATGAGGATAATACTTATCTTCATTACCAAGGTGTTCTGAGCATAAACATTAACAGTTGTGTGATGTGATGATGATGAGGGCCATAGACCTATCTAGATAAATAGGGGTCCACATCCTAAAAGTCACCTCATAATGGATGACTAACTACCTAGCTGTAGCAGAGGACAGAGTGGTCTGGAGACTGGGCTCCCCTCTGTCCCCAACAGTCAAGCTCAAGAGGGAAGTACTGAGTAAACTTTCACTACCATTGCCTATACTATATCTAGTCCATTGGAATCAGAACTCCAATACCTGAAACTATTAATCATATACCAGCACCAAATTCACAAAATAATAAATAGACATTGACGATGAGTCCAGGAATTTTGTATGGCTGTAAAACAGGAAGGTTATATGCTGAGCTAGGGGGCATGCTGCAAAGCCTGTCTTTTTGGACTGATATTTGGAAAGAACAGAAGCAGATGGGTTGTGAAGAAGGTTGTGGAGACTTCAGGAAGGGGATCTTAGATATGCTTTCTTCAGATGGACTCTGTTTTGTGGGATCTGGTGTTTTCTAGATTTTTTGTAATGGCTATTTCTGTCGTGACTTGTATTTTTAATATTTTGTCAGGGTGTCTAGATCCTGGGATAAGAGTCTTTTTGCATATAAAAATAGATGGATGAATAAATAACATAAATATTAGCAGGAAAAATGTATTTCCAAAGCCAAGATTTGGGCAGATTTTGGCCATATGTTTAAGAAGTTGTTGATGATTTTGTTTAGTTTTTGTTAGTTACGCTTGCATATCCCTGAGGAACTGGATATTTTTGACTGAAGGAGACAAGTTTCAGTTGTACACCAAGGATGAGGAGGAGATAGGAACTCAGATGTAAACAAGTCAGAGGAATGGATCTGCTCAATGCAGCATGCTTGAAACTCTGTAGCATTTGTTTAAAAATACCTGATTATAGAATAATGTATTTACACTATTCTGTGCTTCTTCACTAATGCATTAGAAGCTCAAAAAAAGGAAATTATCAGAACAAATGGAAATGGAAATGGCATTGGGGAGGATATATTACCTGAACCTGCTTCAGAACCAAGATTTATATTATATTCAGACTCAAAGGGAAGAAGTGAGAAGTGCAAGATACAAGTCTGCACCTTGTCTTAAGAACTAAGGGTAGGTCTTTGCCATGAAGACAGAACAAGGACAATCTTGAATTATTCTCATTGAAACTGCAGGTTATATAGTGTGTGTGTGGGGGGGAGAGATTACTTAACCATAATGAAGGTTATACTGTCCTCATTTTGCTTCTGAATCCTGTGTATTCAGATGAAAATGCAAGACACATTTTTTGATAAAGTGTGTTAATGTACAATTTGCTCTGTCTACAGTAGGGGTTTAAAACATGTTAGTTAAAATGTATTAGCTAATATATAAAATACACCATTTAGCCTGCTGTGGACAGGTGTTCATTTTTGGACAATACTCACAAGAGCACTTTATAATTCCAGAAACAGACAGGAAGGAAAGCTCTTATAAATACATAACATAATCAACTTAATTGTCAGTCACTTAAACAGGACACTTGGGATGTTTGCTGGAGAATGGGTTTAAATACTGCTATCCTGTAAGGTTATTTGGTTAATTGACATGGCTTTTTTCCTAATTACCCTCTTATCTAGCACAATTGCTTAGCTAGATTTTCTCCATCTGCAGATATGTGCCAAAAAAAACAGATTCAACTGTATGTCCCTATTAAATTTGGTTTAACTGCTCGTTGATTGCTGACAAATTCACAGCTGGAATCTTGGCATGCCATGGATTAGAAAAGTCCTTCATTTAAATGAGTGTGTTCTAATGAAAATTTACAATATTTTGGCCAAAGGGCTTAATTTGATATAAACAGGTTCTTTGATGTAGTGATGCAGCACTTATTACTGGGTACAAACAGTAACAATATATTCTATTAGGCACTGACTTCCAGTGCAGTCTAGCTATATCATGCTGTGACTATGATTATTAGTAGCAGGCAGATAAAGTTCCTTGCTTTGTTACAATGAATGAAAAACAATCCAGGTACAGATCTCCTTCCTTCACTGCTCCACTGAAAAAAGTCAAAGGATGGGGACAAGAGGGGCCAGAAAAATTAAATTTAACAATTTAAGCAAACCTCCCTGGCCCACATTTCCATAGAAGCAGCTAGGGTTTTTTTTGAGACAGAGTGTGGACTCCCAACTCCTGGATCCTATGTGAGCTGAGGATTCTGTCTCCCTGCGCCGCTGCAGCACACTTCCTTCTGTTGTTTTATTTTATTAAAAACGGGGGGGTTCTCTTATTACCCATTTGAGAGTGACTCTTTGTAAAATACTAAGCTAGTGTGTACAGTATAAATACTTCCTCTTTAATATCCATGTGATAGTAATTCTGCATACAAAAAAGCCCCCATACTGTATTTTCCTAAATCCCCAAAGAGGGTTAGGATCTGACAAGCCACTCTCTTGGTTCCTCAAACATTAATTCTACTCTGTTTTTCCCTTCACTTTAGCCATCATCAAGGCTTCACCCAACAAAACATTATGAATTATTATTTATACTCTGCCAAGTCAGATATTGTTCTTTAAGGACAAAGTGCAAAGACAAAATACAACGGGAATTGGTACAATAAAAGATATTACCTCACCTATCTTGTCTCTCTAATATCGTGGGATCAACAGGGTTACAACAACACTGCATAGTCAGTAATAACTCATTTAACCCATTTCCATCAGTCTACTGAATATTTTTGGACTGCAAATCTGTGATCCAATACACACTAACTTCATAGATAATGACCAAAGCTAGTTATTCAAATGCCTTCTAGCTGACTGTCAAGACATATTAAGAATTTTAAGGGTCCTAGACATTTCTATGTTCAAATTTAAAATGTCACCAATTAAGACAAGGATTGGGTCCTGTCTGTAGCTCATGGAACTACTGCTACTTGGTTGCATATCATTCTGGCTAATCCCTGTCCCCATCCCATAGGCAAAGTTTCCATGATTGGTCTGTTGTCCTATGGGGCAAAAAGTAACATTAGGACTTACCATGTATTTTTAAATATCCTGAAAACTGGCCTTGCAACCTGTAGACTGGACTAGATAAAACTGGGTAGTACTGCAAACTTTGGAAAGGGTAGGAGTCGTAAATAATGGGTAAGCAAGGTATTCAAGGATATTTATTGTATTAATCTGCTTTCTTTAACTTGTTTATATTCACACAAGTTAATTTCTAAAGTCCTGTCCCATCATGCAGTGGGCCTGGTATATAACTTGGGACAGACAGTTTAGGAAGGGCTGCTTCTTCTTGGGTTATGTCTTGATTAGAAACATGGATGGAATCTTCCCAGAGATTTCCTGTTACATATTTTAAATATGGAAATCATAGACTCCATTACTTCTCTACTACACATCTACAACATTAGTAATGGGATATGGAGCTGTGCCAATAATTGAGACCCGGTTGGTAATGACTGAAAATTTTAGGTTTTTTGACTTAGGTAAATAAGGTGGTTCTCTCAGTCTAGTTTCTATTGGAGCAGTGTCCACAACACAAACACATTGTTTCATTTGGCACCCTTTTTAGCAGTCTCAACAGAAGCCAAGTACTCATTTGTCTTAGAAAATAAAAAGGGTCATCGCCCTGCTAACCCCCTACAGATGATCCCTTTAGTTCATAGTTAATACATGTGCTGGGACACTATGGTGAAGCTTATACTATCACTACCTGTGATGGGGATAACTAAGGGCTTTTACTCCTTAGTTGCTGTCAGTCTGGTATCTTTCATCAGCTCTGAAAGAAAAAGGGGAAAAGTTATTTAATTTAATACTTTTCATTGTTATAAAAAAAAAAAAGCCTTTACTGACCTGTTACTTTTCCTTCTTAAGGCCATGTCTATGCTACCAGCCAAATCGGCACCGCTGCGATCGATGCAGCAATGTTGATTTAGCAGGTCTGGTGAAGACATACTAAATCGATGGGAAAGCACTCTCCCATCGATGTCTGTACCCCACCTTCCCAAGAGATGGAAACTATGTTGGGAGAGTGTATGTAACTGAACTAGCATAACTTAGATCGACTTACAGCGCTAGTATAGCCTAGCTCTAAGTCTTGTGCTGACCAGAAAGCTCTAATAAACTTTTCTATTTCAGATGCTGGTTATGCTGCTGTTTTAACTCATTTTTAACATATTAGGTTTCACAAATCCTCCCACTTAGCTGACCAAACACAGGAAAATGTCTATGTCACCAAAGGATCCATGGTTGCCAATAGAGTTAATTAACAGAGCAATAATTAGGCAAATAGTAGTGTCCAAATGGTCCCAGTAGAAAAATGTTGCATTGTTTGTGATGAGCCATTCCTGTTACATTACCATAAAGGCTAGGCAAATGAGGAAGGATCTCAGTGGGGTGCCAGCTTGGGCCTGAAGCAGAGACGATAGAAAGGTTTTAAATTGTCCAGTCTCATTATCATCATTGAGTCATGTCAGCAGCCTGAGTATCAACTTAAAACCCTCCCTTGATCGGATGAGCCATTCACATTGAAATAAGTAGAAGAGGCAGACAAATTCAGTTCAGAGCTAATTATAGAGGCACTGATATTTGTATGAGACAGACTTAGAATACTCTGTTATACCAAACCGATAACCAAATGCAAAGTGTTACAGAAGCTAAGCCTTTTTTAAAAGCTGTCAGTTGACTTCAACCGTTCATTGATTTAAATAATAATACAAATTTTATAGACTGCATTATCCATACTTTCCATGTTAATGTTTATAATATGATAGCACCAAGGAAAACCCACCTAGAGATATCTTATCTCCATTTTTTAAAATGCTTAATATGCTATAAACCTGCTTTCAGATTAAACCTAAAATGTGTAGAAAAACCAATTTTTCAAGCTATACCATAGATAGGTATAAATGCAGATCCCTAAGAAAGTGCTCAGCTTTGATTTTTGCAATACTATTTTACAGGGACTAGAGCTGACCCTAAGTGGCATGATTCCCTTTTTCTCTTACCTTTTCAAAACCTATTTTCCTGAACACCATGGTTGAGATTCTCTGGCTATGGGATGTATGAGTGGGTAGGGATAGTACCATAGAAGAGTTGGTCTCTGCAGCATCATCAATTGGCAAACCTATAGTGGCCCATTTAGTAGTAGTGATTCCTGTTGGTTCCTGCTCTGTGATTCAAACCCCAGAGGACAGATAAGATGGGAGGGCCTGGAGACACTGCTGCACCTAGGCGTATTCATGGTTGGAGGGTCTGGTCCCTGCTCTCCTTGGAGGCTAACTCGAGCCATCATGACTATGTGATACTTTGGGAGCTTGGAGCTTTTCCAATAACATTAGCCTTCCTGTAGTATTTCCATGGGGTATTCCTGGCCCTGAGTTTGTAATGGAATGGCAGTAGTAGTAGTTTTACACTGGGGATAACTGCACAACATAGACCTGATTCTCCTCTCTCATACGGTGGTGTAAATCAGGAGAAATTCCACTGAAGACAGTGGCATCACATCAATGTGAGAATACTCATACTCAAAAAATCTAGCAGTGAGTGAACATTTTGTGGTATATTAAGAACTGTATGTGTAAGACCTGTTTTTAAAGTATTTTGTGTCTACTTAATTTGCCACTTACTCACAGTTGCTACTGTAATGGGAAACTAGTAAACTAATTTAAAACTTCAGCAGCTATTGCCAATGGTGCAAAACGGGTACTTAAGTGGAAAGTACCCCCTTATGGCAAATACAAATGTGAAAGTGTTACGTAGCTACCTCTGCCTTTCCATGGAAAAAAGCACAATCTGCCTTTTGAGTATATGGATTATTCCAATGTAAAGCTGAAACCTTTTCCCCCTTAGCAGTGTGATACAGTCGTGTCAAACCCTCCCTTTTTTCTCACCATCTTATTTTTGGCATTTGGTCACATTCTGTTGGTCAGCAGTAGGAACAGTCAGGAGACTTGATGGTTCAAATGGGATATATTGAACCTTCTACTCTGAGTTTTAAGTGTAGGTCAAGTTCTTCAGCAGCATATAGTGAATTGAGTTGATGGGTCTTAGCCCAGCTCCTTGTAGACAGATGCTCACATCCCAAAACACCATTACAATTGGCAGTGTCAGCAGAGAGAGCATAGACTAACTAGGCATAGAGGTAGAATTATTCTCTCACCCCTAGAGATGCAAACCCTTCAGGCCAGGCTGGAGGCACATTGGCAAGGCAATGCTTCAGAAGCTTACAATGCTGCTTCCTGTCCTGCTCCAGATAACAGCCAAAAGAGGAGCTTGGTTTCAAGGGCTGTCCCTGTTAGGGTGATGGGAAGTTGAGTGAGATGGAGGATACCATACTCTCAAGAAATATGTTAACTTTTTTTTAATGCATTCTTCCTGTGACAGTGTTGGTGATCAGGATGGAAACTAGTCTTTTCCATTCCCCTCTGTCTTTTGCTGCTGCTTCCATCTGCTCTTTTATGTTGAGAATGATTCTTCTGCCCTCCCTGCTAAGAGTCCTTTATGAGTTTTCTCTTGGGTGCCCTTATTTCCTCGCACCAGTTGATTTCCATGTAGGAGTCTGCGTGTTGGCATTCGGAAAACATGTCCCAAATATGTTGAGTGCTTCCTTCTGGTTCAGGTGGAAGCAAGCTGTTGGTTGGTGATTTCTCAGCTCTCTTTGTTGGTAATGAAGTTTTTCCAACCAATGTCCAGAATCTTTAATATACACTGTTGTGTTAATTTAGATGGCATAAAGGTGTTAACATGACCCTGTCACTGTTCATCATTAGTACTGTGCTTAATACTATGGCAAACACATTATTAAAAATCCTTTTAACCTTTTACTAAAAGAAACAGGAATAAAAGAAAAACAATTAAAGCATTTGAAATGCAAAATATTAAGTAAGGATTTCATTTCAACAACATTCCTTGTTCCGTTTCGTCGGAGGGATCCTGTAGAAGGAAAATTCCCCTTGTTTGATGGTCTTTTAGATGGCAGTAGTTGTCCTTTTCGGGAAAAGAGAAGTAGTTAGTTGAAACATGCTGGAGCTGCCTTTGCTGTTTCTTCCTGTTTCCTAGAAGAAAAAACAAGATACAAAAGAGGAAAGCAAACATTTAAAAATGAAGCTTCTGTCTCTAGTGTTGACTCACTTGCAACCTCACTGCTGGAAATACACAGGCATAGCACATGGCCCTATCAGCCACTGCTTGGGGAGGTAGTGTTACTGAATCGGCATAGAGAGGCATTTACCTCAGTGGGAGCCAAATTTAAGTGAAGACACTTCCACGGCTAGATTGATGAAAGACAGCTTACTACCTAACTTGTAGTGTAGACCAGGTTTCTGTCTGTGAACCAAAGTAACATGATGTAGGAGGTTCTGAAGAGCTGTATTAGTCAGCACCAAGAGAAGACACTACTTCAAAATAAGTTATGAAAAATATCTTCCTCACCATTTGAAGTCCTGTAAGTGGAGTATGGAGGTTAATTAGTTTTGACTAAGATCACATACATGGAGGAACCAGGAATACAATTCACATCCCTTGATTCCCTGTCCTGTTCCTTAACTATATAGCTCTTCTTGAGGGATAAGGCTCTGGACTTAAAGGTGCACTGTTCCATATGCATAACATGACTTTTAAATCCAGGACTGTATGGGATGCTCCACACTGGGATCTCCCAGGGGTTATTAGAGCCCTAGGGAGGCTGCACAGGAGGCATCCAATCACAGAAGGGCTTATAGGAGCAGCCAATAAGGGTCAGGCAGGCCCATATAAGAACAGGTGCAGTACAAAGCAGCTTCAGTCATTCCCTGGAGCTTAAGGAGGGAGGTGGATGGCCTTGCAAGCTGAAGGCAGCAAGCACCCTAGACAAAGCAGTGCTGCAGGCAGAGATCTGGGGAGCTAAAAGCAGCTCCTGGTGGGCTGCAGGGAGCTGCAGGCTGAGGCAAGGGCAAAGAGAGTGCTGGGGCCATAGGAAAGTGGCCCAGGGAAATCTACTGAGGAGTCAGAGGGGGTGTTGCAGGCAACGGCCATCTGCAGGACCTGGAGTAGTGGGTGGGCCTGGGTCCCCCTCCCCCTGGCCCCCACTCACCACTGAGGAAGTGGCTGGACTAAGGGACTGTGACATTCCCCCGGAATGGGGGAGCACAGAGTGCGGCACAGTTGGGGGCTGTGTCATTGAAGAGGATGCTGCGGTCCTGGGAGTGACATGGGTCCATGGAGCAAAAGTGATGATGGCGAGACATCGCCAGAAGCGAGTGCAGTGACATACAGAACTAATCCCCAGAACAGCCAGCAGGAGGCGTCACAGTGGTGAGATGAGCCCCATCAGAAGGACATTATCTGAAGGTTGTGTGTGTTCAAAAAAGTAATCTGAAATACTAAAGGACTATGACAACTAAGGAAGCTATGTTTTTGGCATGTTAGGAGATTTACCATGTGGTAACTTGGTCCCCCAGCTCAGCTTTTATAGCGTAGATGAGGCCATACAGGGCTGTCCCTACCTATATGCAAAGTACACAGCTGTGTAAGGTACCAGGAAATTTGGTGCTGGTGCCCTATGCAGTTGCATGCTGCTCCAGCCCCTGCTCCAATTCTCCAACTTCACCTCCGCCCCAGCCCCAGCCCTACTCCACCCATTCCCCAAAGCCCGTACCCCACCCCCCTCCCCGCCTCTTTCTGACCCTGCTCTGCCCCAGCCCTGCCACTACTCCACTGAGGACTGCATCAGGGGTCCGGCCTGCACTCACCAGCAGAGATAGGTGGAGCAACCCGGCCCCAGCCCACTCTGCACCACTGATGAGTGCTGGGGAGCAGTTCCCCCTGCCCCCCAAGGCTGGGAGCCAGGGGAGCAGAGTGGAGCGGGTTGAGGTTGGGTCACTATACTTCCCGCCACCTGTGAGTGTGGGGTTGGGCCCGCCCTGCGCTCACCGGGCGGCAGGAAGTGGAGCAACCTGGCCCCAACCCGCTCCACTCTGCTGGCTCATTCTGGGTGGCGGTTTCCCCCCTACTCCCCAAGCCAGCCCCTCCTCCTGCAGAGGCCTGGAGCCAGCCCTCCTCCCCCCTGCAGAGGCCTGCCCCGCCCTCCACAGGGTGGCGGGAGGCGGGCTGCATAAGACACCAAAATGGCTACGGGCGGCCCTGGGCCCATAGTTGCAATCAGTTTGTTTATTGTGGTTTTCAGTGGCAACAAAGTCAGGATTTCTACAATTAAAGTTTATCCTTTTTAAAACAGTGTTTTTAAACATCTGAAATAACTAATAGAAAATGTAATAATTTAAAAATGTAACACTGACTGAGGTAGCTGAAGTTCTGCTGGCTCATTGTCACAGGAATGGCTTATTAATTCCACCCTTGATATAAAAGAGATGATAGTGGCTCTTGAGGAAGAGGGAACTAGGGAGCTAACAGTGGAGAGGAACTTTGTCTTGGTTTACTTTTCAAAAAATACATTTCACAGGTTTTCTGGATTGTAAAAAGAAAGAAGGAGAACCCCTTAATTAGCCATCACTTAGGGGACAAGGTGAACAGTACACTCTAATTATGTGAAAGGTGAATCTTCCTACCTGAAGGGCTGTAGTTTCTGATAATTTGATGCAAGTGAGGAACTATTTTAGGCAAAGAAATAATTCTAGCAAGCTAAGTGTTATGCACTAGAAAACATTTTATTTTTACTTTATTTGTAACATACCTGTCTCTTTTTCTCCTCCTTAGTATCACTTTAATTTATGCTCTTTATTAATAAACTTATAGTTAGTTTTACTATAAACCAACTATGAGTATTAGGGTAAATAGAGTGTCCTCAGCTGGACTAGCAGTTTAGTTTGTGTGTGCTGTCTCTTTGGGGACAGTGGACTTAATTTCTGTGACAGTCAAGTCAGAGGGAGACACTACAGAGAGGTATATCTTGGAAACTTGGGAACTGGGATTCACTGAATATTATCTGCAAGGCAAGGTTTAGCACGGCAAAATCTCAGGGAGTTTGCTGGTGAGCTGAGCAGACTAGTGTGGCAGGGAGCTGATACAGTCTACGCTCCAGTAAAGCTCTCTCTTGCTGATGCAAAGGGATAACACAGTGGCTTACAGTTCTAGGCGTGTTGAGAGCATGTCAAAGAGGCTTTGGTCAGTCTATTTTTAAAAGTTTCATCTTTACAAGGAGAGATCAATTCTGAGATCAGATTGGTGTGTATTATATCCCAATACCTATTGTGATTGTGCACAAATGTATAGTAGCTGGTTTTCATCAGATAAACAAGAATGATGATGTGGTCCCATATGCATCCGAAATATGAACACTGTAACTAGCCCACCTTTGTGAGCACCTTTAACACTTACAGCTAGTCCACTTTGCTAGCACTTTAAGGGGCCTTATTCCCACCGCCATCCCCAACCTCCCAGCATACAAGTAACTCCCAATGAATTCAGTAGAAGTTACTTGTTTCCTGCTGGAGGAGAATTCTGGCCTAAGGTGTTGACAAACTATTACTAATAGTAAAAATGTAGCGATGGTGACATTTTTTCTTTATGTTTTCCCTGCATTTATTCCATTACTTCCTTGACAGACTAGTTTCAGACTCTCAATATATTGCAAACATCTACATCAGAAAGTAGTTTGGTTCAAAGTTCTGTTCTCTGTGCACATACTGCAGTAGGTCCTGCACAGTTGTGCAGCCCTAAAAATAGGTAAGAGCTCATGCCAAATTGTATGTCAGACTCTATCTTTCTCTGTTACAGATGATGGAAGTGTTGTGTTATGCATTTAAACCATGCCCAGCAAAGGTTACAGTTGGGTGTATGATCATCTTTGCCTCTTTAGTATTTGAAAGCAAAGCACAGCAATCATTGAAATATCAAAATTTTTGAAACTGAACCTTCCTTACCTCTAAAATTGATTACACAAATATCTATTCTGTAGTCCCAAAAGCAATTAAAGATTTAATTGTACTATTCAATATAAATTCATTTAACACAAATTAGCTCATTTAACAAGAGACTTATTATTATAAATAAAAATGAGCTGGTTTGAGCAGCCATTTTAAAATTAATATTTGTCAGAGAAACATTGGATTTTGCTGTACCAGATCATATCATTGGCTCAGCTAGTCTGGTATTATGATGCCAAAAATAGCCAGTACCGGTTACTGCATCCACCTTTCCTTTGTCACGCCACCCTTACATAATACAGTAAGTCAACTATGAAATGTTGTATGTGGGATGGAGTGATTAGTGATTAATTCCTGATTACTGTAGTTATCATTTTACTTTGTGAGGAATAAATCAAGAAAAAATCATTACTGTAAGCATCAGTTTATTCTCAGAAGGAAACATTTTCCTGACCAGATCTGTTTCTAAGTCTCCACTTTGAGCTATCAGCTTCCTAACACTCCCAGTTATTTTCACTCCACTGAGATGTGGCAAAGAGCTGAATGGCCAGGCCAATCCATAATGGGAATGGTATAGACAACTGCTGTGCAAACCTCTATGACACAAGCTTTTTATAGTTTATTTAATAAAATACTCTTCCATCAACATCCCTCTGCCAAAAAACAAAACAAAAAAAATGATGTAGGATTTTGGGAAATACAGATGAAGGAAAGCCCCAGGCATAAAGGGACAAAGTCAGCCCTGACATGTGCAGACACAGCTCCTATTGATTTCAGTGGGAGTTGCATTTTTGCCAAGGTTGATTTGGTCCAAAGTGGTGTTGTATGGAGGTGCAAGCACTAGTGCAGGCCTGCTTTGTTCAGGGTTAGACTATAGAGTAGTGGTTAAGCCTGTTCTTGGTTTACACTAATGCTTCTATCAGAGTTTTTGCATGGATGGATACTAAACTAGCTGTGGGAGAACTGGTAACAATTCTCAGTGTGACAGTGTTGCCAACTGTCTCGCAATTTTTATTTCAAGGCTAGTGATTTTGAGATGTGTTTTACCTGTCTCATGAAAATGCAATGAAAAGCTACCAACTCATTAATTTTCTCTAATTCAAAATGGCCACTATGTCTATTTACTGGCAATTGGGCTGAAGCCAGTGAGATGGTTGCTATTTCTCTATGTTCAGTATGGCAGCCCTAGCATTTCCAGCTGTTTTCAAGTGAGACCAAAGCCATACTCGCAGGCCAGATGGCTGCCACTGTGTGCTTGCAGAGCTAGACAAGACACTATTAGGACACAGACTGTGAGGAGCACTGGAGACATCAAAGGTGGATGAGGAAACTGAGGCTATGTCTACACTAGCACTTTTGTCGGTATAACTTATGTCGCTCATGGGTGAGAAAAAAACATCCCTTTGAGTGACATAAAGTTACACTGACAGAAGTGCCAGTTTGGACAGCTCTAGATCCATAGCTACTGTCGCTCATTGGAGGTGGGTTAATTATGGCATAGAGCAGCTACATGAGTAATCGTAAAGTGGCACAGCTGCATTGGTACAGTTGTCACTGTAAGCTCGCTGGTGTAGACATGGCCTAAGAGGGGAAGCAGGAAGTTGATATAAGGGTTGCAGAGGAATGGGAGGGCAGGGAGATGTGCAGGGCAGGAGGAGACTAAGGAGAATGGTAGGGTTGCCAACTTTCTAATCGCACAAAACTGAACACCCTAGCCCCGCCCCTTCCCTGAGGTCCCACCTCCTGCCCCACACCTTCCCTGAGGCCCTGCCCTCGCTCACTACATTCCTCCTCACTTGGTGGCTCACTTTTCCCCACCCTCACTCACTTTCACTGGGCTGGGTATTTCAGAGTAGCAGCCCTGTTAGTTTTCCACCTTTTCATGTTCTCTGTATGTATAAATATCTTCTGTTTTTGTGTTCCATTCTATGCATCTGAAGAAATGAGCTGTAGCCCACGAAAGCTTATGCTGAAATAAATGTGTTCGTCTCTAAAGTTCCACAAGTACTCCTGAAATAAAGTAGGAGTTAAACTGGTGCGGCCAACTCTAGTGATTCAGACCAGGTCTAGAATTTAAAAAAAAAAAAAAAAAGTTTAAGCTTTTGTTAGCTACCATGTTTTACCTAATATTTTTGAACACTAGTGGAGACCGCTTTTAACACTTCTAAAGATGTGTAAACTGGTCATGGTCAACTTTAGGCTCTTTTTGTATTTTTTAGAATTGAAGGCTTTCTGTTCACAGTGAAGAATATTTTTACGAACAAGGTGAGGTTTGATTGATAGAGCTAGTTATTTAAGTATTTGTCCTTATGTCATAATTCATTATTGGTCTATTTGAAATGTAATAACGAGGGCTGCCAAGCGATTAAAAAAATTAATTGCGATTAAAAATATTAATCACAATTAATCATGCTGTTAGCAACAATAGAATACCATTTTTATTTTAAATATTTTGGATGTTTACTACATTTTCAAATATATTAATTTCAGTTACAATTCAGAATACAAAATGTATGGTGCTCACTTTATATTTTTTATTACAAATATTTGCACTGTAAAAAACAAAAATATTGTATTTTTCAGTTCACCTAATAGAAGTACTGTAGTGTGCAATCTCTTTATCATGGAAGTTGAACTTACAAATGTAGAATTATGTACAAAAAATGCATTCAAAAATAAAACAATGTAAAACTTTAGAGCCTACAAGTCCACTCAGTCCTACTTTTTAGTCAGTGAGTCACTCAGACAAACAAGGTTGGTTACAATTTGCAGGAGATAATGCTCCCTGCTTCTTGTTTACAAAGTCACCTGAAAGTGAGAACATGCATTTGCATGGCACTGTTGTAGTTGGCATTGCAAGATATTTACATGCCAGATGTGCTAAGAGCCTGGTCTACACTAGTCTGTTACTTTGGAATTAGCCGAGTTAAATAAAAAAAAAAAAAGATTCCGTCCACAAGACCAAACCGTTTTTTTTTCGATTTAAAGGGTTCTTTAATCCAATTTCTGTACTCCAGCTTGACAAGTGGAGTAGCGCTTACATTGAGATCGCAATCCCGGATAAAAGGTATTGTGGATGCGATTCGACATTATTGGTCGCCGGGAGCTATCCCAGAATGCTCCCTTGTGACCGCTCTGGACAATAGTCTCAACTCCAATACGCTAGCCAGGTGTGCAGAAAAAGCCCCGGGAACTTCTGAATTTCATTACCTGTTTGGTCACCATCAGCACAGGTGACCATCAGCACAGTCCACCATCATAGGCAATGATGCCGAGTCCACCATCACAAGAGATCATGCAGTCCTGGATTTGCAGATGAGCTCCAGCATGGTCCGAACGAGAGATACTGGATCTCATTGCATGTTGGGGAAACGAATCTGTTATGGCAGAACTACGTTCCAGAAAAAGGAACGCAAATACGTACACTAAAGTCTCCAGGGCCATGATGGAAAGAGGCTATTCCAGGAACACAGAGCAGTGTTGTACAAAAATCAAGGAGCTCAGGCAAGCATACCAAAAAGCCAGGGAGGAGAACGGGTGCTCTGGGTCACAGCCCCATACATTCTGCTTCTACCATAAGCTGCATGCAATTATGGGGGGTGATGCCACCACTACCCCACCACTGTCTGTGGACACCTGCAAGGAGGGAGTTGCATGGAGCGAGGAGGAAGAGTTATTGGAGGACGAAGAGGAGGAGGACAGTGCACAAGTGGCACGTGGGGAATCCGTTTTCCCCCCTAGCCAGGAACTATTCTTAATGCTGGATCCAATAGCCTCCCCCTACTACCAAGGCAGGCTCCTGGACCATGACCTTGGAGAAGGTACTTCTGGTGAGTGAGAACCTGATGGGAGCCACACAGTGGGGGGCGGGGGGAAACCCAGCTGCGCTGGGTTGTTCACATTTAGTTTAAAGGGCTTATCCCTGCTCAGAGCCTCATCGGAGCCACACGGTGGGTGCAGGGTGTGTGTGTGAAGCGATCATCCCAGAGAGCCCGCAGGCCCTCCTTTCATATGGGAAACCCACCAGGCATTGCTTGCTGTGGGAAAGAGGGCCCAGCAGTTTGAAAGCATTGAAATGAATGAAGGAGAAGCAGAACCCCGTGTGCCCTTTAGGCTGCCTGCAAGCTGAATTCTGTTGCCTGGCCGTGTGTGATGGCTTACTCGCACCAAAGTGTCCCCTTTGTTCTCTGAAATGTATCTTTTAAAATACTACTTCCCTTTTTCTCCTCCCACAGGTGCAAATGTTTCAACGCGGCCCCTATCTACTCCATCCCAGAGGCTGGTCCAGATTAGAAGGTGGAAAAAACGAACTCAGGTTGACATGTTCGCCGAGCTCATGCAGTCCTCCCTCACTGATAGAGCCCAGCTGAATGCGTGGAGGCAAACAATTGCAGAGTCCCGTAAAGCAGCACAGGAACACGAAGAGAGAAGGGACGGGCACAATGAGAGCAGGCAGGACGCTATGGTGAAGCTCATGGGGGAGCAAACTGACATGCTCCGCTGTATGGTGGATCTAATGCGGGAAAGGCAGCAAGACCACAGACTGCCGCTGCAGCCCCTGTATAACTGCTTTCCCTCCTCCCCAAGTTGCATAGCCTTCTCACCCAGATGCCCAAGAACACGAGGGGGGAGGCTACAGGGACCCACACACTCAACCCCAGAGGATTGCCCAGGCAGCAGAAAGCTGGCATATGCGAACTTTTGATTTGGTTTCTGGACTTTTCCTTCCCTCCTCCTCCACCCCTCAACCCAATTCCCCCCCACCCCCCAGTCTACCTTCTGATTTCTCTCAATGTGTTGTGCAACAAATAATAAAGAACAGTTTTAAAACAATTTTGACTTTATTTCCTTTCATATATATATATATGGCATGACAGTTGTGTTTGTTTCTCTTGAGGTTACCCACCCCATATATATATATATATGGGGTGGGTAACCTCAAGAGAAACAAACACAACTGTCATGCCATACCCTGACCAGTCATGAAACTGGCTTTCAAAGCTTCTCTGTTGTGCAGCATGTCCTGCTGCACTCTTCTAATTGCCATGTTGTCTGGCTGTGTGAAATTGGCCACCAGGCAAGTTGCCTCAACTTCCCATCCCGCCATAAACATCTCCCCCTTACTCTCACAGAGATTGTGGAGCATACAACAAGAAGCAATTACAATTGGAATATTGCTTGTGCTGAGATCTAACCAAGTCAATAAACTCTGCCAGTGCACTTTCAAACGTCCAAAAGCACATTCTGCACTTGCTCAGCCTATAGTTGAACTGCTCCTTACTACTGTCCAGGGTGCCTGTGTATGGCTTCATGAGCCATGACATTAAGGGGTAGGCTGGGTCCCCAAGGATAAGTATAGGCAGCCACATTTCAACAATCCCAACAGTACTTTTCTGGTCTGGGAAGTAAGTCCCTTCCTGCAGCTGTTCAAACAGACCAGAGTTCCTTACGATGCGAACGTCATGCACCTTTCCCAGCCATCCCACGTTGATGTTGGTGAAACGTCCCTTGTGATCCATCAGTGCTTGCAGCACCAAGGAAAAGTACCCCTTGCGGTTTATGTACTGGCTCCCGCGGTGTGCCAGGGCCAAGATAGGGATATGCGTTCCATCTGTTGCCCTGCCGCAAGTAGGGAACCTCAGCGCATTAAAGCCATCCACAGTGGTCTACACATTTGCCAAAGTCACTACCCTCGATAGCAGTTGGTCAATGATTGTGTTGGCTACTTGCAGCACAGCAGCCCCTACAGTAGATTTGCCCACTCCAAACTGATTTCCGACAGACCGGTAGCTGTTGGGTGTTGCAAGCTTCCACAGTGCAATGGCCAATCTCTTCTCAACTGTGAGGGTTGCTCTCATTTTGGTGTCTTTGTGCTTCAGGGCAGGGGACAGCAAGTCACAAAGTTCCATGAAAGTGGCCCTATGCATACGAAAGTTTCGGAGCCCCTGGGAATCATCCCAGACCTGCAACACTATGTGGTCCTACCAGTCTGTGCTTGTTTCCCGGGCCCAGAATCAGCGTTCCATGGCATGAACCTGGCCCAACGCCACCATGATCTCCCAATCGCCACATGCCGTGCTTCGAGGAATGTCTGTGTCCATGTCCTCATCAGTATAGTAATCGCACTGTCGTCGCTTCCTCGCCTGGTTTTGCAGCTACTGTACATACTGCTGGATAATGCGCAAGGTATTTACAATGGTCAAAACTGCAGCGGAGATCTGAACATGCTTGCCGTGCTATGGCGCCTGTATGGGTAATCCTGGAAAAAGGGCGTGAAATGTAGGAGAGCTGTTCGGTTCAAGATGGCTGATAAAAGGCGGTAAATGGTTGTCTTCTGTAGCTTTCATGGAGTCGGGAAGCTTGCTAGAGCTGCAAGAGCAGGAGAGCAGAGTTTGCGATGGAAGCATGAGCAGAATTTGTGGCAGAAGCTGTGCAGCTCAGTTCACAATGGCCAAAAAATGGCGGGGAATTGTTGCCTTCTGTAGCTTCCATGAGAGCCCAGGACAGACAATGTAAACAAACTTGTTTGTCTCAGTGACTGGCAGAATAAGAAGTAGGACTGAGTGGACTTGTAGGTTCTAAACTTTTGCACTGTTTTGTTTTTAAGTGCAGTTATGTAACCAAAAAAAATCTGCCTGTGTAAGTTACACTTTCTTGATAAAGCGATTGCACTGCAGTGCTTATATGAGATGTATTGAAAAATATAATTTATTTTGTTTATCATTTTACAGTGCATATATTTGTAACCAAAAATAATAATATGAAGTGAGCACTGTGGACTTTGTAGTCTGTGTTGTAATTGAAATCAATATTGAAAATGTAGGAAAACATTCAAAATATTTAATACATTTAAATTGATATTCTATTGTTATAAGTGTGATTAATCGCAATTATTTTTTGAGTTAATCGCGTGAGTTAACTGTGATTAATTGACAGCCCTAGTAATAACTAATGAAATACTGATGTCCTAACATTTCCCATTGGAACTGTTCGAATTAAGTGGGTTTTTAAAAATGTAATACGTGTACATCATCTTAACTTTTTGGGAAGAGGAGTAGAAGGAATTTAACTTAGTCTATATAAATTAAAAACAGGGTCTGTTTGAAATTAATGCGGCAGCAACATATGGTTTTTCACAAGGTTGAATTTTAATAGTACTGTAGATATAAAGGAAGTCCTTTTTAATATAAACTACATTGTAACATATTGTGTGTTCAATAAAATTTTAAATTTGAATTTTTTTGGATTAATCTATAGGCTATTGATTTGTTCAGAAAAATTTGAAATTCATATATTTTTGTGGTACTTGCATTTTTTAAATTACTTTTTTGACCTAAAAATTTATTACATTTCTTGCACAATATGAGATTGTGCTGATGTTGTTACCTTAATTTGGGTGGGAAGTATTGAACTTTTCTGCTGAGATGATTTGAGTGATAACAAGTAATATTATTTCTGCATTTATAATGGATTGAATATAGTGGTAGTGTATTCTTTTGTCCCTCTCCTTTTCTTCTTGCAATCTGAATTAATGCTTAAGGAAGCTGAAGCTCTGTCCATTGTCCCTGCCTGGACTGAGCAGGTCCCCCACCATCCCTGTATGGCGGCGGGCAAGGAGAGTGAAGTTTGCAAGCCACAATTGAGCCCTTAATGTTATTTTAGCATATCGTCATCGATGTAGGGGTCAGTCTTTGCTCCCATTTTGCCATTGAATACAATGGGTGCATAGGGTTCATATTAGGCAGATAGATATTTTACAATGAACTCCCAATTATAGTCTATAAAAATTCCACATTTCTGTGATATTTTTAATTGACATTCAAAATAGTGAAGCCCATATCTGTTCAAAAACAAAATCATGTTCAGGAGCTCTATAATAAAGCTCATGTGTGCTTGGAACCTGAATGTTTAAAAAAAATTAGCAATGCAGTGGCATTGAAAAATGGGAATGAGGAAGTGAGTCTGGATATTTAAACAACTTGCCATCTTTAATGTCTTTCTCACCAATTAACAAATTTGATTTTCTGATCATACAGAAAATCCCCTAAACTATTATTTTTCAAAGCTGTTAAAACATGTATTAATTTAGTTTAAGTGGTACTTTAACAATGCCTGTACTTGTGCTTGTATAACACTCATTATGTGAGTCACAAGAGGAACACTTTCCCAACATTTGTCCATAATGTTAGGACTAAAAATGTCATTTTAATCTTATGGAAAACTTGGTGAAATACTAAAATAATCAAGCCAGTTATCAAGAGGAAGAATATCAGAGCAAAATGCATGTCCTAGTAAAAGTACAGTGATTAAAGACTGAAACAAGCTGAAACTTGTCTATTCAGACTCAAAAGTGCCTGTATGCGTGCTACATCTTATAAAACTTGTCACTAGTTTTATGATTTACCTTAACATTTTGTCTCTAAATTTGTGTATAAGAAGAAGAAAATTGGGAAGAGGCACAACAACTAGGTAATGATACATACTGAAATAATGTGGTCAAGAAGTTTGTGAATGAGGATGGGATTGCTGATTTTATGAGGTAAGAACTTCTGGTTTCTATTCCCAGTTTTGCCAGTGACTCACTGTGTGACTTGCTGAATTTCAGCCTGTAAAGTACTTTCAAACCTTAAGATTAAAGGTTATTTGTGGTAGCCTCGCACCCACTACATGCTGGGGGAAATCCAACAGAAGCACATGGTTTGGACAGAGACATCCCTTAGAGGAGGATCTATTAACGGAGACTCTCTCTCGTAGTAAAGAGGAAAGGATAGAAGTTGATAAAGTACATATAGGAACTGAAATGAAAATGAAAGACTCCCATTCAATTATATCACATGAAGGCAGACAGCTAAAAAGTGACAAATTTTATAAGTGCTTGTATACAAATGCTAGAAGTCTAAATACTAAGATGGGTAAATTTGAGTGCCTAGTATTAAATGAGGATATTGATATAATAGGCATCACAGAAACTTGGTGGAACAATTATAATCAATGGGACACAGTAAAGCCAGGGTACCAAATATATAGGAATGACAGAGTAGATCATGCTGGTGGGAGAGTGGCACTATATATGAAAGAAGGCATAAAGTCAAATAAAGTACAAAATTGTAAATGAATCTAACAGTACCACAGAATCTCTATGGACAGAAATTCCATGCTTAAATAATAAGACTGTAGCAGTAGGAATATACTACCGATCACCTGACCAATATGGTGATTGTGAAATGCTCTGGGGAATTAAAGGGGCTATAAAAATAGAAAACTTGATACTAATGGGGGATTACAACTATCCCCATATTGACTGGGTACATGTCACCTCAGAATGGGATGCAGAGATAAAGTTTCTAGACATCATAATTAACTGCTTCTTGGAGAAGCTAGTCCTGGAATCCACAAAGAGAGAGGCAATTCTTGTTTTAGTCTTAAGTGGAGCACAGAATTTGGTCCAAGAAGTGAATATAGCTGAACCACATGTTAATAGCGACCATAATATAATTAAATTTAACATACTTGTCGCAGGATGTGAGGGGTGGGTGGGAAATACCAAAGAAGCCCACAACAGTAGAATGTAATTTCAGAAAGGGGAACTGCCCAGAAATGAGGAAGCTAGTTAAATAGAAATTTAAAAGGAACAGTCACAAGAATAAAATGCCTGCAAGCTGCATGGAAACTTTTTTAAAACACCATAACAGAGGCTCAGATTAAATGTATACCCCAAATTAAAAAGAATAGTAAGAGGACCAAAAAAATGCCACAATGGCTAAACAAGAAGGTAGAAGAAGCAGTTAGAGACAAAAGGGCATCCTTTAGAAATTGGGAGTAAAATCCTACTTAGGAAAATAGAAAGGAGGATAAACTTTGGCAAGTCAATTATAAAAAGTATAATTAGGCAGGCCAAAGAGAGAATTTGAAGAGCAACTAGCAAAAGACTCAAACTAACAGGAATTTTTTTTAAGTACATCAGAAGCAAGAAGTCTGCCAAACAATTATTGGGGCCACTGGATGATCAAGGTGCCCATGGAGCACTCAAGGAAGACAGTGCATTTGTGGAGAAGCTAAATGAATTCTTTGGAGGCAGCAGGTTAAAAAAAAAAAAAAAGAAAGTACTTCTTCACACAAAGCACAGTCAACCTGTAGAACTTGTTGCCAAAGAATGTTGTGAAGGCCAAAACTATAACCGGATTTAAAAAAGAATTAGCTAAATTCATGAAGGATAGGTTCACTAATGACTATTAGCCAAAATGGTCAGGGATGCAACCCCATACTCCGGTGTTCCTAGGCCTCTGACTGCCAGACGCTGGGAGTGGATGATGGGGGATAGATCTCTTTATGATTGCCTTCTTCTGTTCATTCCCTTCGAAGCAGGGATGGTGTGCCTCACCTCAGTTTTGCCCAGAAGCTGGGAATGGGTGACGGGATGAACCACTTGATGATTACCTGTTCTGCTCATTCCCTCTGAAGCACCTGGCACTGGCCACTGTTGAAAGACAGGGTAGGATATTGGGGTGACCCAGTATGGCCATTTTTATGTTTCTTATGTAGGTACTTTCTAAACACACCAGAAGTATGGTCCCTGCTTCCAGCAACTAAGGACAGACCAGAAAAGAGATTTGATGAAAAACAGGCAATATACATACAAGTCAGCTCAATTCAGTGTAAGTGGATAGGTTTAGAGGCCATACTAAGGAGGTCACTGAGGATGTAACTTGCATGGGGAGCTGCCTGAAAGCTTGCATGGGGAGGTGATTGTATAAGAAACTGAGAAGGCTATGTGCAAAGATATCTAAATTAAAGCATTGTTATTAGTTTTGTTATTTAGCTGTTTATTTTTACTCCTACCTGGAGCTGATGTTTGGAGTCAGCGATTAAGAGATAACAAGAAGGAGTGACAGAGGTGATAAAGTGAAAAGCAAGCTCCCACTTAACATTTGAAATTTCAAATTAGAACTGGAATGGATCCTACATGGCATGTTCCATTGACTAGTGATGGGAACACAGATAGCCTCTTATATTAATGTGAATCCACCTCTGTAATTCTGGCAGGCAATATGTGGCCTGTAATTATTTCTTTACACTGTTCTGCTAATTTGCATTCCAATTATACTTTGTTTTCAATAGGTAAAAACTGCAATATGAAACATAAATATAATTTACATTGATTATTTTGCTACCCTATAAAACAATAATAGAGCCAACCTTCATGTAAATATTACTAGTGAGCTTTCATCATATCATTTAAAGGTCAAGTTGGAAAAACCATACATCAAATCATTCGTTTGAACATGTTGCTGCAGTTCTGGATTAGCCAATAAAATATAAACTTTCTGAAGAGCAAGTCTGTTCATGCCACTAATTTCTTTTGATGCAAATTGCAGCTTGATTTGTCTACACTAGAGATTTGCATTGGTGCAACTACAATGGTGACTGACCACTCATGTTTGAAGGGGGACAAATGTCCACTGTAGGCAAGGTCTTATTGCAACCCTCCCATTATCAGTTAGACCTGTGCTTTGGATCAAGAGGTTGACTGTATATGGCCCTTACAGCCCCAGCCATGCTTCATTAAAAAAAAAAATCAAGTAATTTTTGGCTTCCTGAAATTAGACAGCCCTGCTTTGGAATGGAAAACTGAAATAACTTTTCTCATTTGCAGGGCGTCTACATTTCTGAAGTGTGCAGAGATCCTAAAAGTATCTTTCTAGGCATTTCTATCACTGTAGTATCTAGCAGAGTAGGACTAAAAGCCTGCTATCAAGCACTTAAGGCAGGCATGATAATGCTTTAATTATATAGAGTACAAAAAATTACACTGTGGTGCTAAAGTTAATCAGTAGCTCATGCCCAGTGTGCCACTATGCTATGATTGCCCTCTTTAAAATGAAGGGGATAATAAAAAGCTTCAGAATCAATGGCTACACTGTTTAGCTTTGCTGCTGTGTTTCTACTGAACGTTCTTGCCTGCGCACTGAGCCGTGCAATGCCAAGGAAGAACTCAGGAAAAGCTTTCCAAACCTCCTGGAGCTTTGATCTCCAGTAACATGTAGAATTGATTAATCTATTTTTCCTCTTCTCCCCCCACCAAAAATTTGTAATGCCACCTTCTTCCACGTTATTTTTGTAGAAGGCCATCTCTGCTTCTTGTTTTGCTTTCTTGTTTTCTTAACTTCCAACTGCACTGTTAATTAAACATTTTATCCTTAAGGAGCCAAAACCAAGATGAGGGCTGGTGTGTGGGTAAAAATTTTCCTTTTTGTGTTTAGATGTAAAAAGAGTCTAGACAAGCAATATTTATTAATCATAAAAATCCAGTACTATTTCTGTTTGGAGTCCCCATTTGCTGCTGGTGCTTATTATATTTGTAATAGCTGCAAATGGACTGGGGTATGACAGAGCCTGGCTGACATGTGGACTCGTCTTTTCTCTGTCATATTAAAATATGTCTCACATCTGATCCCATGTGTGAGAATGGGGAAGAGGGGATGTGTAGACATTCATTCCTCCCTACTATTCATTGCTGGAGTGCAAAGATATGTATTCATTGAGAGTGCAAAGATATGTATTGCTTTATTTTCCCCGGCCCCATGTTACCATCAGTCCTGCTCACCCTGGCTCATGATATAAATAAGATCAATAATGTTTCTGGTCTGGTTCTGTGGTTCACTCTCACAGTAAAATGCCTACTGACCATTTCACATTCAGTATGATTAAGGCTACAAGTCTGTCATGGAGGTCACAGATGCTGTGATTTTTTTGGTGACCTCCGCAACTTCAGAGCTTTGAGTGTCAGTCCTAGGCGATGGAACTAGGGCTGTCAGAGGGTGGCAGGGTGAACCCTGGGTGGAGAAGGTTTACCACTTGGCCTGTATTTGACTGACCTGGCCATTTTTTTTTATGGATTTGCCAGTTGCTAGAAAAATAATTTAATCTGCTGGATTTTTTATGTGGCTCTAAAGATTTGCATTATTATCACAATACACTTGGATATCTAATGTTAAAGGTTTGTGTGTCCAGTTAGAGATGGGCAGTGTTCCCACTTCTGCAGTTTAAGTAAGAAAATGATATCAGTTTTATCTCTGTGTTCTTTCTCTAATTACTGTAAGGGGCTGTCAAAGCGCAGGCTGTGGAGTTTCCTTGTGGTTGGGTTACATCAGACTTGCCTTGTGTGTGGGGGTGGGTGCCTTTTTTTTTCCATTTCAAAGGTGGTAACCCTAGATTGGTGGGGCTCTCACTGTCAGCCCCTCTCCTGGGCAGCAGGATGAGCCCTGAGCAGTGGGGATCCGGCTGTCAGCTCCCTCCACCCGGGTGGCAGGGCTTGGGCTGTCAGTCCATCCTGGGCAGCGGGGCTTGGTCTGTTATCTCCCACTGGTGGCATGCTGGGGCAGGGGGGTTGAGTTTGGGAGGGGGTGGGGACTCTGGGCTGAGGGGTGGGGCTGAGGGGTTTGGAGTGTGGGAGGGAGCTCCAGGCTGGGCCTGGGGTAAGGGTGCAGAAGGGTGGTGTGGGCTCTGGGAGGGAGTTTGGGTGTGGGAGGGACTCAGAGTGAGCCTGGGGCAGGTAGTTGGGATGGGGGAGAGTGTGAGGGGTGCAGGCTCTAGGAGTGAGTTTTGCTGCAGGAGGGGGCTCAGGGCTAAGGTGCAGGAGGGGGCTTGGAGTGCAAGCTCCAGCCAGGCAGGACTTACCTTTAGTGGCTCCCAGAAATGGCAGTATGTCCAACAGTGGCTCCTAGTCTCAGGGATGACCAGGTGACTGTGCACCACCCTGCCTGCAGGCACCACTCCTGCAGCTCCCATTGACTGTGGTTCCTCGTTCCCGGCCAATGAGAGCTGCGGAGTAGGTGCTCAGGGCAGGGACAGTGCATGGAGACTCCCAGGCTGTGCCTTCAATGAGGGGCTGCAGGGACATGCTGGCCGTTTCCAGGAGCGGCACAGAGCCAGGGCAGGAAAGGAGCCTGCCTTAGCCCTGTTGCGTTGCCAGACTTTTAGCAGCCTAAAATCTCCCGGATTGGGTTCAGCAGCCTCCGGGAGATAGAGCCCAATTCTGGGAGACTCCCAGCCAAAATGGGAGGGTTGGCAATGCTACAGGCAGTGGGGCTTGGGTTGCTAGTCCACCGTGGGCGGCGGGGCTTTGGCTGTCAGCTCCCCCCACCCACGTTGCAGAGCTCAGGTTGTTGACGGCACTCAGTGCCTGAGGTGGCAATGGTTGGGTTTGTTGCCCAGTGTGCTCCGCACCAAAAGGACACACCAGGGTGGAGAAGTAAACAAAGTTTATTTGAGATCTCAAATAGGCATTAGGAGCCACGCAGGGTTTAGATTAAAAGCGCAGGAAACAAACAACTTACATACTTTTTATATTTTAACCAAAACAGTAACTTGTTACAATGCTTTTTGTGACGTAAACTGTACCCGCCCAGAACCAAGTCTGCCCAGCAACTATTTTCCGCCCAAGGCCAAGTCTGCCTAACTACTAACCAGTTCTTACTGGTTCTTTTCTAGAAGGATTAGCCCCTTCCACAAGGGCAACTCGAGGTCAAACATGGAGTCTAGAGGAGAGTTGGTACACTATGGCTCAGAGCAAGAGGACTTCACTGGCTCTCATGGCCTTCCATTTTCTCGAGTTACCTGGTTTATACCAAGTGCGTCCCCAACAAGGTTATCAGTCTGCCCTAGGTGGTGAGGCTCAGGTTGCCACTACGCTGTAGGCAGCTGGGCTTTGGCCAGCAGCTTCCCCCTCCAGGCAGTGGGGCTCAGGTTATCAGCTCCCCTACCCTCCTCCAGCCGCAGGGCTCAGGCCATAGGTGCTAACTTTTCCAAGCACCAGTGGCTGCTCACACCCCCTTGCCCTGACTCCACCCCTGCCCCACCCCACGCCACTCCCATTCCAAACCCTTCACCAAAGTCCCCACCCCAACTCTGCTCCCGCCCCATTGGATCCTTCCCCAAATCTCCGCCCCAGCTCCACCTCTTCCACCAAGCACACTGCATTCCCCCTCCTCCCAGTGCTTGTCGGTGCAAAACCTGTTTCCCAGCTCAAGGGCTGGGAGCCAGGGGGAAATGCGGGCATGCTGTGTGCTCAGGGCAAGAAGTGGAACAGAGGCGAGGTGGGGTGGTCTGCACCCACCAATTATGCCCTTTGGGTGCTCAAGCCCCGGAGCACCCATGGAGTCGGCACCTAGAGCTCAGGCTGCCAGTCTGTCCTGGGCAGTGGAGCATGGGCTTTCAGCTCTCCCTCCACAGGTGGCAGGGCTCAGACGGTCAGTCCATCCTGGGCAGCAGGGCTCAGGCTGTGAGCTCCCCCCCCCCCGCCCCTAACTTTTCCTAAAAATAACTGTGACAAAATCTTAACTTTAAGTATGATGAATGCAATTATTATAGCCAGGCTCATATTCCCATGGACTCTTGCAACCTTCACAGGCTCCCTCTTGGTGGCTACTATGCACGGCCGTCCTCACTGTGGCCCCCCCTTGCACTGAGCTGGGAGCGGATTATGTCCTCTGGCCCAGCCCACCTCTAGCTCTTCGCTGAAGCAAGCCAAGGAGCGTGTTTTGTGCTCCCGCTGCCAACAGGAGGAGAAACAAACCGCTGCTGCGGTGGCTTCTCGGCCTTTGCGCTAAACCAGCGCACGCCCATCCTCCCGCCGCCCTTGCACTAGACGCGCTCCTCCTCCCACTTCTTCCTTCCGCTAGGCGCACACTCCGCGCCCCTACCCAGGAGCCACCCTCCTCCCACCCGCACATTTTCCCAGATAGCGCACAAATACTTCGCACAGTCGATTTGTTTTAATTTACAAAAGTTCATTTTATTTACAATCCGGAGCGTGTTTTTTTTTTAATATAAAATGACCTGGCCCTGCTTGACAACAACGCAAAAGGGTGGCGGTAAAATAAATAAAGCGCCCCAACAAACAAGGCCTAGTATGTAAGCCCAGATCCCTTTCCCCCGGGGGACAAAATGCCCCGCCACCTCCTCCCCTCCCCGGGCTGGAGGCTTCAAATGCCAATAGATGGACTTGACTTAACGTTGGGAAAACCATTTTACTCATGAGACTCCACATACCCAGCCCGACCAGATCCAGCTGTGCCCCGGAGATACGATCGCCCGCATAACCCAGCCCAGTATAAAACACAACGGGAGGAAGGGGGTGATTGTATTAATAAGTGCCCCTCCCCAATTCAGGCAATCCTGCTACAGAACTCGTGGAAGTCCCTCTCCATGAATGTCTCGCTCTCGATCACATCGTCCTCGGAGGGGAAGTACTGCAAGCTCTCCTCCTGGTGCAAGTCCGCCAAGCCGCCACCGAAAAACCGCAGCTGCTGCTGCTGCGAAGAGGGCTCAGAGTCAGTGATGGCCGAGGAAGCGGGCGGAGACCAGGAGGAGGAGCGAGAGTCCTCGGCAAAGTCCATCAGCGCCCCCCGGGAGTTCTCTAGCACTCCCAGGTAAGAGTCCATGTCCAGCGGGTCCATCTCACTGTCCGACCCCCCGCTCTCGGTGCCCACCGAGTCTGAGCGCAGGTGCATGAGCTGGTACTTCTCCCGCATCAAGAACTGGTTGGTGTTGCGGGG
This sequence comes from Gopherus evgoodei, assembly GCF_007399415.2. Lineage (NCBI taxonomy): Eukaryota > Metazoa > Chordata > Testudines > Testudinidae > Gopherus > Gopherus evgoodei. The sequence continues at coordinate 89,274,753 of NC_044328.1, forward strand.
GGCCCGCATGCCCGGGGCTCGCTTGCCCATCATGTTGACGGGGCGCAGAGAGAGCAGCACCCTGGGGCGGGTGGGCCGGTAGCACCGCTGGGAGGCCCTGTAGTGCTGCTGCTGATGGTAATAAGCGTGCGTCCTACTGCCCAAAAGCTTCCTGGAGAAGGTAGGGGTCCTTCCACGCCAGCTGTGGTACCAGCGAGCTCTGCTGCAACCCCTCCGGGGCGTTCCCTCCTTCAGCTGCTGCTGGTAGGCCTCCGGGACCTCTTCCTCCTTCCCAGCCCTGGCAGGCTCCCAAGGGGCACCCCTGGCTCCTCTGCCGCACGTGATCAGCTCTTCTCTTCTCAACATAGTAACCCTCTCACATACTCCTTGCAGCCCTGGACAGCTGCCAATAATCACCAAAGAAGCAAATTCAATGTCGTCGTCGTCTTCTTGGCGTTTTCCCCCCTTCTGGGTTGGCTTGCTCGTTGCTGGTGTGTAAAGCACTACGGTTTCCCCTCAGCCGAAGGGGCTTTCCTGCTGCCTCTACCTTTTCACAATCCGCTCTGTTTTTTTCTTGACCAGAGCCCTTTTACAGTGCATAGCCTGGCTGAGCTGCTGCAGGCTGGGGGGCAGCTTGACCAGCTTTAGGCTGCTGCCTAGAAGAGATTATCTCGCCTTCTTCTGTAGCAGAGTGTTATCCCGGTGCAAACCGCCACAGAATAACAACTGCCTAGGAGAGTGGGTGTGTTTGACAAAAGGAGAAGGGGAGAAGCAGGGAGGTCGCGTCGGACGCTCTTTGCCGCTGACTGTCTAGTTGCACAGCCCTGAGAAAACAAACACACATCGCCCTCCGGGTTTGGCTTGCTGACTCTTTTTAGTGCTTCTCCCATCCACACCCCCTTATGTACAGGACATGGAGCAGTCCAAAATCACTCACTGTGGAGGGGGGGTGTGCATCAACGAATATTTTTTCCTTCTCAAACCCTTGCATCGGCATGCAAAACATGCTGTATGCCAGGCAAGGAGGAACGCGTCGGCCTGGGGTGTCGGTGCTGTTTTTTGCTTCTCCCCCTACATTTTTTGCATTTACACAATATTGGTTTGGCCCAACTCCAGGCGAGTTATTCTGTCTGATTTCCATGCACAACCCTTGCCTACGCCCGGATTTTTTTGCGCAGGTTCCTCCATCTCGAGCTTGCCTAGTTTGCAGCGGATACGTAAAGTGCTTAACGGCCGGTGGAAGCGCAAACAAGCGCTTGAGTGGTGTGTTGCTAGGAGGAAAACGGGGTGGTGCCTGGGCAAGTAAATGCCTACGAACTGGCAGGGGAGACAGCTAGTAGGGGATCCCTGGGTCTAGCTGCACACTGCAGCTGTGTTTGCAGATGATTGATATGCTAGAGGTGCAGTGCGTGTGAACTTTTTTCAGCCTTCCCCACTCCTTGTAACTCCTTGCGTGTCCGGTCTGGGTGGCACATCAGCAATAATTGGAGATAGAGGAAGCGGCCATCCTACTACTGAAAGCTGAGAAAATAGGGGTGGGGTGGGTGATTGATCGTGGGCATTTTAGTTGTGGGTTCTTGTTTGTTTTTATTGGTGGACGTCAGCTGTTTCGACTCTGGCAAATCCCTACATATTGCTCACGGAAACTATTCGTTCTCTTCCCACCAGAACCATTCTAACAAATCCTGTACGTTTTACATCTCAGAAAAAGGCAAATGATTTTCAAAAATATCCCTAGGGCAAGTCTGTCTAACACCCTCTAGCGGGCCTTGCTCGGAGTTTGGCTTAATAGCTGTAGAGAAATGATCAGGCAGACCCGTCCTCATTTCGAAAGGTCCAGGATAAAATTGCATATTCGCGTTTAAACAAAGAACATGAACACAAGATTGAACCTCGTTGACGAAACGGCAGTAGCAAGGGGAGTATGGTGGGAGTGAAGGGAGGAGTTGCAGGGGCCTGGTGCAGCAACTGTCCATACACGTTCAATTTCTATTTGAATACAAGGGGGCGGAGGGGAGGACTGGGGAGAATCCGTTCGCAAGGGACGTGCTGGACTTGTTCTACAGCCCTTGTTTACAGCCATCAGGTTTAGCCACCCCCCTGCTCTCCCCCCTTGGCCTGTAGGCAGACACAGACTCCCTTCCCCCTTCTCATCCAGGCTTTTGGGGGAGGAGATTAGGGAGGATGATGATTGAAGGGCGATGTAAACAAACTGTCATCTCAAGAACTCTGCTGGAGTGTTCAAATAGTTAACTATTTGCATGTTGTTCCTTAATGCAGTTTCGTAACCTAGTGTATTAATTAAAATGCTTATAGATTATGCCATGTGGATCTGCCAATAGCTAGAGTGCGCAAAATGTTCCTATTAGCCATGTTTCCACCTTTTGGCCATCCTTTGAATTTTTTTATTTTTTTTTTTTGTGTGTGTAGATATTACTGGCCTGATTTTTAGGGAGTGCTGAGCAACTATTTACTTCAAGAGGAGTAGTGGGCGTTTCACATTTGAAAATCAGGTCACTTAATTTAGGACCTTAAATATGCATTTAGATGCTTAATTTTAGGAACATAAATTTGAAAGCCTTGGGCTTTGTATTTATGAGTAGATTGTTGCCTTTATTTAGACAACTTCAAACAGCCATGTGATTGTTGGAGCATTTTGAACTTTAGTACCAGCGTGTGGCGTAAGGGCTGTTTAAAGAGTTAGTATTTAACTTTGTCTTCTTATACATGACAGTGACTTCTCTACTCTCCCCAGTCTTAAAGATACATTACTTACCACAAAATTAACTACCATGTACTTAGTCCAGCAGTCAAAATAATTTTCATTAGCATGTGGGCATGAATAAGGACAGCAAGATTGGGGTGCTTATATATGTTGACTGTACTGTGGTGAGGGGAAACAGGAGTATAAACTACTAGACTAAGAGAGGAGGGGGAGAAAGATAAAAAACATGGAGAACGAACAAGGATAAGCCAAAGGTACTTGTGGGAGAAGAAATGGAGTTGAGTAACAGGAGTAGAAAGTGAGGGTAGAATTGACCAGACACATGCTATGTTCTATCAAAGTTGACAAATATAATTTATTAATATTGCTTGAATACATATTATTTTAACTAGTAATTTAGTTTTTAAATTCTTTTAAAACAGGAGCTAATAAAGAGTTTACTTTAATGTAAGTGCTTAAGTTATGTTTGTCAACTGTGAGTTAAAGAAACTAGGACTGTCAATCAGTTAACTCACAAATGAACTCAAATACATAGTAATTAAAAATTGTGATTAATCACACCGTTAAACAATAGAACACCAATTGAAATGTATTAAATATTTTTGGATGTTTTTCTACATTTTCAAAAATAGTGATTTCTATTACAACACAGAATACAGAATATACAGTGCTCACATTTTTTATTACAAATATTTGCACTAAAAATGATCAACAAAAGAATAGTATTTTTAAATTTACCTCATACAGGTACTATAGTGCAATCTCTTTATTGTGAAAGTATAACTTACAAATGTAGATTTTTTTGTTACATAACTGCACTCAAAAGAAAATGTAAAACTTTAGAACCTACAAATCCACTCAGTCATACTTCTTGTTCAGCCAGTCACTAAGACAAACAAGTCTGTTTACATTTTACAGGACATACTGCTGCCTTCTTATTTACAATGTAATCTGAAAGTGAGAAGAGGCATTCAGATGGCACTTTTGTAGCTGGTGTTGCAAGATATTTACATGCCAGATATGCTAAACATTCGTATGCCCTTTCATGCTTTGGCCACCATTCCAGATTACATGCTTCTGTGTTGATGATGCTTCTTAAAAAAATGTGTTAATTAAATATGTGACTGATCTCCTTGGGGGAGAATTGTATGTCCTCTGTTCTGTTTTACCTGAATTCAGCCATATATTTTATGTTATAGCCGTCTTCAATGATAATCCAAACAAAAGTTCGTACACAAAGAAGGTACCAATGTGAGATTTCTAAAAATAGCTACAGCACTCAACCCAAGGTTTAAGAATCTGAAGTGCCGTCCAAAATCTGAGAAGGATGAGGTATGGAGCATGCCTTCAGAAGTCTTAAAAGAGCAATACTCAGTTGCGGAAACTACAGAACCTGAACCACCAAAATAGAAAATCAACCTTGTGCTGGTGGCATCTGACTTAGATAATGAAAATGAACATGGGTTGGTCTGCTCTGCTTTGGATCATTATTGAGAAGAACCCATCATCAGTATGGAAGCATGTCCTCTGGAATGGTGGTTGAAGCATGAAAGGACATATGAATTCTTAGCACATCTGGCACATAAATATCTTGCAACACTGGCTACAACAGAGCCATGCAAACGCCTGTTCTCATTTTCAGGTGACTTTACAAACAAGAAGTGGCACCATTGTTTCCTGCACATTGTAACCAAACTTGTTTGTCTGAGTGATTGGATGAAGTAGGATTGAGTGGACTTGTAGGTTTTAAAGTTTTACATTGTTTTATTTTTGAATGCAGTTTTTTTTTTGGTATACAATTCTTCATTTGTAAGTTCAACTTTCATGATAAAGAGATTGGACTGTATTTGTATTAGGTGAATTGGAAAATACTATTTTGTTTTTTACAGTGCAAATGTTTGTAATAAAAATAAATGCAAAAGTGAGCACTCTACATTTTGTAACCTTTTTGTAATTGAAATCAATATATTTGAAAATGTAGAAAACATCCAAAAATATTTAAATAAATTGTATTCTATTATTGTTTAACTGCACAATTAATTTTTTTAATCACTTGACAGCCCTAAAAGAAACCCATTTCTAAAGGCATACACCATTTAGAAGAGAAAACTAATGTAAGTAAAAGTCATAGTTGGTCATATTTATCTAAAAATGCAACTTCTGTAATTACACACTTAAGACAGAAGAATGTTATGGTAACATTTAGGCTTTGATTGATTTCTAAGGGCTTGGCTATACTTGAGAGTTACAGCGCTGGTGGTGGCTTTACAGCACTATAACTTACTCCCCATCCACACTGGCAAGGCACATACAGTGCTGTATCTCCCTGGCTACAGCGCTGCATGTACTTCACCTCGACGAGAGGAATAAAGAGAACAGCGCGGCCAGTGTAAACAGTGATTAATCTTACTACGCTGTAACTAACCTCCGGAACCTTCCCATAATGCTTTTAAGTAAAGATAACACTCTTTGTTTTGTTGTGATTCCTCTCTTTGTTTTGTTGTGAACTCGGGGATCCCGGAGCTGCTTATCTAAAAAACCAAACACAGCTACTGTTTGCAGTGAATGAGCAGAGGCAGGGGGATCCCTTTGGAATGTCCACAGCTAGTGTTCGCTTGAGGAGAAAAGCAGCACGGTAGGCGGGGGGTGGGGGGAGAGTCTGTTTCGGAGTAGCTGCTTATCTGGTCTGTGAAGAAAAAAACAAAGAAGGCTATTTGCATTTAGTGAATGAGAGGGGTGGGGAAAGGGGTCGGAACTTGCAAGGCAGGGAGCTGACACAGTGTCAGCTCCAAAAATCCACTCTCTCTGTCTCACCCACACTCCCTGTCACACTCCACCCCCCCCTTTTGAAAAGCATGTTGCAGCCACTTGAACGCTGGGATAGCTGCCCATAATGCACCACTCCCAACACCGCTGCAAATGTGGCCACACTGCAGCACTGGTAGCTGTCAGTGTGGCCGTCAGTGTGGCCACACTGCAGCGCTTTCCCTACACAGCTGTATGAAGACAGCTTTAACTCCCAGCACTGTACAGCTGCAAGTGTAGCCAAACCCTAAAAGTTCACTTATTACATGCGTGTCTGGTCATATATATGTGTTTTAAAAAATAAAATTAGTCCATGAATAGCATTTGAGGAGCATAAATCCAGATTACCTTTCCTAATTGAATAGACCCACTAAACTCAATGAGTCTATTTGAATGAGCAAAGTAAGAATGATTTTTCCCAATGTCTTTAAAGCAGGGGTGGGCAAACTTTTTGGCCCAAGAGCCATACTGGGGTTGCAAAACTGTATGGAGGGCCAGGTAGGGAAGGCTGTGTCTCCCCAAACAGCTTGGCCCCCACCCTCTATCCGCCCCCTCCCACTTCCCACCCCGACTGCCCCCCTCAGAACCTCCAACCCATCCAACCCCCCTACTCCTTGTCCCCTGTCCCCTCCCAGGACCCCCCCGCTCCAACCGTCCCCTGTGACCCCACCCCCTATGCAACCTCCTTTGCTCCCAGTCCCCTGACTGCCCCAACCCCTATCCACACCTCCACCCTCTGGCAGGCCCCCAGAAAACCCAAGTCTATCCAATTCCCCATCTCCTGACCCCTATCCACACCTCCGCCCCCTGACAGGCCCCTTGGGACTCCCACACTTATGCAACCCGCTGATCCCCGTCCCCTGTTACCCCCCCCCAACCTCTGCCCCATCCAACTGCCCCCTGCCTTCCCCCGGGACACCCCCCCCATCCAAGCTCCTGGGCCTGGCCCCCTTACCATGCTGCTCAGAGCAGCATGTCTGGCAGCCGTGCCTCCCAGCTGGAGCTAGACACACTGCCGCTCTGCTCCACAGGAGTGCGCAACCCCGCTGCCCAGAGTGCTGCCCATGCGGCGGCGTTGCTGTGGGGGAGGGAGAAAGCGGAATGGGGCAAGCCTCCCTGGCCGGGAGCTCAAGAGCTGGGCAGGACAGTCCCGTGGGCCGGATGTGGCTTGTGGGCCGTAGTTTGTCCATCCCTGCTTTAAAGCACTGCACAGATGTTAGCTAACTACACCTCTACCCCATATAACACAACCCGATATAACACGGGTTCGTGTAGAACGTGGTGAAGCTCTGACACTGCTCTGAGCAGCGTGTTAAGGGTGCCGGGCCAGGGCCGGGGCCAGGGCCAGGGCCAAGGGGTTGGATAAAGGGCAGAGTGTCTCAGGGGCAGTCAGGGGCTTCCCTCCAAGCTCTAGGAGGCAGGAGCTGTGTGTAGGGGCCAATTTTGGGGGCCTCGCAGTCCCATAGTGGCCTGAGGGATTATTGGGGAGCAGGGAGCAGCCCACTCTGCTTCCCTCGCCCCGGCCCCAGCAGTGTCGCTCGGGGGAGGGAGCTTGGGGGAAGGGATCCCCCTGTACTCACCAGCAGCAGCAGAAGCAGAGCAGCCTTGCCCCAGCCCGCTCCACTCTGCCAGCTCCCAGCCGCAGAGCTCTGCTTCCCGCCGCCGGTGAGTGCGGGACCTTTCCCCACCCCCTCCTCAGCGACACAGCTGGGGCTGGGGCAAGGAAAGCGGAACAGGCTAGAGCCACATTGCTCTGCTTCCTGCCACCAGTGAGTGCGGAGGGCGTCCTTTCCTCAACCTCCCCACACTCACCGGTGGCGGGTAGTGGAGCAGTCCAGCCCCAGCCCGCTCTACTCCGCCAGCTCCTAGCCACGGCGCTCTGCTTCCTGGTGCAGGTGAGTACGGGGGGGCATCCTTTCCCCAACCTCCCCGCACTCACCGGCGGTGGGAAGTGGAGCGCTGCGGCTGGGAGGTGGCGGAGTGGAGTGGGCTGGGGCCGTGTTGCTCCGCTTTCCGCCACAGGTGAGTGTGGAGGGCATCCTTTCCCCAACCTCCCTGCACTCACCGGCAGTGGGAAGCAGAGCAGCCCAGCCCCAGCCCGCTCTACTCCACCAGCTCCCAGCCGCGGCACTCTGCTTCCCGCTGCAGGTGACTATGGGGCCTTTCCCCAACCCCCCAGTGACATGGCTGGGGCTGGGGCAGGGGCAAGGAAAGTGGAGCGTGCTGGGGCCACATCGCTCTGCTTCCTGCTGCAGATAAGTGCGGGGGGGGGTGTCCTTTCCCCAAACTCCCCGCACTCACCAGCAGCAGGAAGCAAAGTGCCGTGGCTGGGAGATGGGAGTGGGGCAGGCTGGGGCCACGTTGCTCCGCTTCCGTGAGAGCCTGTAAGGGGATGGGGTCCTGGGGGTGATTAGAGACAGGGGTCTCTGGAGGGGGTGGTCAGAGAACGGGGCAGGGGGGCAAAGCAAGTTCGATATATCGCGGTCTCGCCTATAACATAAGATTTTTTGTCTCCTGAGGATCGCGGTTATATCGGGGTAGAGGTGTAGTTATTTCTACAAGTACAATAAAGTATTGTAAGTGTATATTACTCTGATTTTCCTCAAATGAGGAAGCTGATGCACAGAGACAAAGTGCCTTCCTTAGGCCAAACACAATTCAATTTGAGGGTGAGGATAACTAAAAAGTTCGTGACTCAAACATGTACTCATGCATTCCTCCAAACTGTCCTGCTTCTCATTTGGTTGACAAATGTAAAATATAATAGATAAAATAGATTTGACCTCAGATTTCAAATTCAAGGCAGAAGAGACCTACCATCACTGCCTCAGGCAAAAACTTGTCTGAACTGATGGGCTTTGCACCAGGCCTTGAAGGTCGAGATAAATAGGAAGAACAAATTTCAGAGAGAAAGGGCCATTGATGAAAACTTCCTATTCCTAGTCTCAAATGTAGGGAACAAAAGTGAAAAACAGAATGTAAACATGTTGGTGATAGTTGAAAACAGCTTGATTTCACATTTAAGTGCACATAGGTATGCACACCCATTAACAGCCTTACAAAGCATTATATAATCATTCCCTCATCATTGTGGAGATATAGTGCTTCCTAGTGGTTTTTAAAACATTAGCAATGTGCCCTGCTGCAAATGAGTTTTGAGTATATGTTTCTATTGTATAGGTATTAAATGTGTAAATAAAGAGCTCTTTCCTCTTTTTTTTTCTCTTTAGTGCAACATTTTCTCATACTTCACAATCAGTGGATGATGCCAATATTATAACATTTGTTGGTGAGTGGAGAGGAATTACAATTCTCAAGAGTATTAAAAACCAAAAACTCTGGTTAGATAGATGGAGCCTGAGGTAGGGTGGGAACTGGAATACAGTGAGAGAGAAGTTAGTGGTAACCCGGAAGGGAGCTGGAAGTAGCTGAAACATAGTCACTATAACTATAACATAGTCAGCTGAAACTAAGGGACACATCAAGTGGATTTGGCAGGGTAGATTGTTAGGAACAGAGTTGAGGGAGGAAAGGGTAGAGTGGGTACAACCTGGGAGAACTGGGCTAGGGAACTGGTAGAGAGACCACCAGGCGAAGAAGGAGCAGCCCACAAAGAGATAGAATATAGGGCTGTGATAGGTAATGTAAGGTGGCATGGACTTAGAAGGATGGCCAGGAATAGTGGAGAAGAAGGGTTGCTGTGGTTGCACTGCTACCAACAGCAGCGCAGATGTAAGTGTAGCAGTACCACAACCCCCTCTATAGTAACCATGTGACACCTCCCCAACTCCTTTTTGGGTCAGGATCCCTACAATTGCAGCACCATGAAATTTCAGATTTAAATAGCTGAAATCATGAAATTTACTATTTTTTAAAACCCTATGCCCATGAAATTGACCAAAATGGACTATAAATTTGGTAGGGCCCTATTTATTATATATAGTGGAGCAGTAATTTCTTACCTAGTCATTGACAGCAACAATGGAGAAACAATCCCAATACATCACAGAACGAATTGCACAGGTAGCTAGCAGCAATTTACTTCTAATTACAGGAAACATTTTAATAATTAGCCTCATCAATATTATAAAGCTAATGAAATCCAATGTAGTATTTCAAATGTTAGTGTCTGTATTGCTTTGTTGTGAGCTGTAAGGACAAGATTGTGGATCTTACAACAAAATCACCAAGAGGCCATATTAAACACTTTTACCCTTACATTACTTGGTTCTTCTTTACAAATTCTGACAACTGCAATGTGCTTACCTCACAGTTACTAGCTCAGGGATCAGCAGCCTTTCAGAAGTGGTGTGCTGAGTCTTCATTTATTCACTCTGATTTAAGGTTTCATGTGTCAGTAATACATTTTAACATTTTTAGAAGGTCTCTTTCTATAAGTCTATAATATATAACTAAAATATTGTTGTATGTAAAGTAAATAAGGTTTTTAAAATGTTTACGAAGCTTCTTTTAAAATTAAATTAAAACGCAGAGCCCTCCGGACTGGTTGCCAGGACATGGGCAGTGTGAGTGCCACTGAAAAACAGCTCACATGCCGCCTTTGGCACAGATGCCATAGGTTGCCTACCCCTGTATTAGTTTAACTACATCTCTGACAGCCTCCTGGTCTATTTGTGCATAATTTCTCAGGCCTCAGGCTGTCACTTCCATCTTGGGTGGAATTGCATGACTTTCCCACTGTCAGACTGGGCAGTTGCTAGTGGGTTGAAGTTCCCTAGTACAAACTGTGATTACTTCAGCAGACATCATTTGGCAAAGACCATGTAGCGTTGTTCCTTCCAAGAGCAATGACAGAGATATATACAGTGACCAGACAGTCTCTTTAAAGCAAAGTATTAAATTTTTTAGAACAAAGCATTTCTGAGAAAACATTTTAAAAATAATAACAGACTATAGTCATATCTACTTCTCCCTAAGGCTTAATATTCCCTGGAACTAGGAAGGCCCAACTTCTTTAGAGAGACTGACTACCTATAGTCTTTCTATATCAACTTGTCTCCCTAGATAGCTTCTAACAAGCAACCCCATAGCTCTCCAGAGAATTGCTTTTTATCTGGTTTCATAGTGGTAGCCGTGTTAGTCTGTATCAGCAAAAAGAACAAGTACTTGTGGCACCTTAGTCCTGGTCTACACTACACGTTTAAACCGATTTTAGCAGCATTAAACCAATTTAACGTCGCACCTGTCCACACTACGAGGCCCTTTATATCGATATAAAGGGCTCTTTAAATTGGTTTCTGTACTCCTCTCCAATGAGAGGAGTAGCACTAAAATCGGTATTACCATATCGGATTAGGGTTAGTGTGGTCGCAAATAGATGGTATTAGCCTCCGGGCGGTATCCCACAGTGCACCACTGTGACCGCTCTGGACAGCAACCTGAAGTTGGATGCAGTGGCCAGGTAAACAGGAAAAGCCCCGCGAACTTTTGAATTACGTTTCCTGTTTGCCCAGCGTGGAGCTCTGATCAGCACGGGTGGCGATGCAGTCCCAAATCCAAAAAGAGCTCCAGCATGGACTGTATGGGAGATACTGGATCTGATCGCTGTATGGGGAGACAAGTCTGTTCTATCAGAGCTCTGTTACAGAAGATGAAATGCCAAAGCGTTTGAAAAAAATCTCCAGGCTACACAGTGCTGCGTGACAAGCGTAATGGAAAGCCAAAGAATCAAATGGACGCTCATGGAGGGAGGGAGGGGGTACTGAGGACTCCAGCTATCCCACAGTCCACAGCAGTCTCCGAAAACTATTTGCATTCTTGGCTGAGCTCCCAGTCCCTGTAGGTTCAAAGGCATTATCCGGCGTGGTTCAGGGCATAGCTCGTCAATTTACTCCCTCTCCCCACCACGTGAAAGAAAAGAGAAAGAAATCGTTTCTTGACTTTTTTCAATGTCACCCTATGTCTACTGAATGCTGGTGGTAGACGCGATGCTGCAGCAGTGAAGAGCAGTATCTGCTCTTCTCCCCTCCCCGATAGATGGTACAGAATGGCTGGTAACCGTCCTCATCATAGCAATGGGGGCTGAGCTCCATCAGCCCCCTCCCTTTCATGTGTAAAGAAAAGATTCTGTACTGCCTGGACTATCATAGCAGCGGGATGCTGAGCTCCTCTCCCCTGCACCGCTTAATGTCCTGCCTGGCATGTCATAGCAGCTGGAGGCTGCTTCCCCCTCATTTTATCTCACTAACAAGTCACTGTTTCTTATTCCTGCATTATTCCTGCATTCTTTATAACTTCATGACACAAATGGGGGGACACTGCCATGGTAGCCCAGGAAGGTTGGGGGAGGAGGGAAGCAATGGGTGGGTTTGTTGCAGGGGCACCCCCCGTGAATGGCATGCAGCTCATCATTTCTGCAGGATCTGACACAGAGCAGCTGTGCTCTCTGATACACTGGTTCTCTAGTACACTTGCCCAATATTCTAGGCAGGACTGACTCTATTTTTAGAAACCATAAAGGAGGGATTGACTTGGGGAGTCATTCCCATTTTTGCCTTTGCGCCCCCGGCCAACCTCAGCCAGGGGCACCCATGATAGCAGCAGATAGTACAGAACAACTGATAACCGTTTCTGCTATCATGCAAAAGCAAACGAATGCTGCTGTGTAGCGCTGCAGTAACGCCTCTGTCAGCGGCATCCAGTACACATGCGGTGACAGTAAAAAAAAAAGCTGAACGGGCTCCATGGTTGCCGTGCTATGGCGTCTGCCAGGGCAATCCAGGGAAAAACGGCGCAAAATGATTGTCTGCCATTGTTTTCCTGGAGGAAGGAATGAGTGACGACATTTAGCCAGAACCACCCGCGACAATGATTTTTGCCCCATCAAGCACTGGGATCTCAACCCAGAATTCCAAGGGGCGGGGGAGACAGCGGGAACTATGGGATAGCTACCCCAGTGCAACGCTCCGGAAATCGACGCTAGCCTCGGACCATGGACGCACACTGCCGAATTAATGTGCTTAGTGTGGCCTTGTGCACTCGACTTTATACAATCTGTTTTACAAAACTGGTTTATATAAAATCGGACTAATCCTGTAGTGTACACATGCCCTTAGAGACTAACAAATTTATTTGAGCATAAGTTTTTGTGGGCTAAAAACCACTTCATAGGATGTGCATCTGATGAAGTGGTTTTTAGCCCACTAAAGCTTATGCTCAGGGACGGCTCCAGGCACCAGCCCAGCAAGCAGGTGCTTGGGGCAGCCAAGGGAGAGAGGCGGCAGCTCCGGCTCTTCAGCAGTGGGTCCCTCACTCCTTCTGAGAATGAAGGACCAGCCACTGAATTGCTGCCGAAGCCTGAACCACCGGTGGTAGTGCCAGAGATTGCGATCGTGGCTCTTTTTTTCCCCTCTCCTTTTTGCTGCTTGGGGTGGCAAAAATCCTGGAGCCGACCCTGCTTATGCTCGAATAAATGTGTTAGTCTATAAGGTGCCACAAGTACTCCTTGTTCTTTTTGCTTTTTAATTGTTCCTTTGATCTCCAGGTCCTAGCTTTTTCAATTTGTCAGAGACAGGATCCTTGAAACTAACAGCTTGATGCATAATCTTTCTAGTGAGTGCTGGTAAGTCCTCACTTAGATCTGTTATGTTGCTTTCCTATTTGTTCCTCCCATGGACCCCTATTCAGTCTGATCAATTCAATCAAACAGGCAATTCTAATAACACACCATACAGTAAGGATATCTCACCAACCAATACACTTTCAGTGTGAATAAAATTATTGGACCTCATTATTTTTAGATTATTCCTAGCACTATTCCATCACAACTCACCATTGAAAAAACTGTTCATGCGTCACCCATTTGCCAATTATTTGGTGGCTTTGAGGAGTGCTGATCTCCATTCACCTAGTATCAATACTGAGAAAAAATAAAATGGAGGCACTCTTATAGGGAATCTTAAGAAACCTCCAAAGTCACAAGTGATTTGCATGTAGGCAGGGAAGTTAGGGAAGCTTCCACTCTAAATCGGCATTCAGCAACTCAACATCCAGTTTTCCAAATAAGGCTTGTATTTTATTGTATTCTGTATCTCTGTGGCTTGTATGACCATTTGCTAAATAGCAAGCTTGTCTAAGAAACTGGTTCTTGCACACACTCCTTGTGCTCTAGCCAGCCCAATTCAGTGTACGTGTAGGAGTCATACAAAAAAAACAGGATGGAGAGAGCAAAATTCGGATGAAAAGTACAGTAACGAGCAAAACAACAAAGATAGATTGGAGATGGGGCAGAGGGAAGAAGGGAAGCAGAGAAGGATGGAAATAAATCAATTGAAACTATATCGTATTCCTCGGGTGCCTCTTATGCCAGCCTAGCTTTTGCGGGTACACACTGTATGTGTGCAGGAGGCCTGTCCCCCCTGCAGAGCAGAGCCCTCTGCTGAATTAGACCTGTCGTTTAGCATGGAATCCGTGTCTGAAGCTGCGGAGCGCGCGGTTTGCAGCTGCAGGGAGCCCCAGCCGCACGCGCGGTGTGTCAGAACTGCGGCTGTCAACACGACTCGGGTGCAGCACCGAGCACCAGCCTATTTCCCTCTGTCACGTGTGGGGCCTCCCAGGAAACGCCCCTACAACACCCAGGCGTGGTTCCAAGGCCACTCACGTCACTTCTACCCTCCTTCCTTTTCCTCGCCCTAGCTCTTCAGGGCGTCACATCCCCCATGATTTACAGTTACCAACAGATCCGCTTGGCCAATCAGAGGCTGCCTTGTTGCGGTCTGTGTATGGAGTGCGGTGATTGGCTACAGCAGCCAGGCGTGTCCCTTTGCTTCCTGTCATGCTTTCTTTTGGTTGCATCATTATTAGCCGGCCGGTTGGCGGGGCAGTGGAGGGCGAGGTGACTGGTGAGCGCAGGGAGCAGGATGAGCGAGCGAGCGGGTTAGCCGGAGGCGGGGTGGAGCGGCGCTGTGCAGAGGGGCTCAGCTGGCCATTCACTCGCAGGGATTTGGTGCAGTGGACCCCTCCCCCCCGTGGTACAGGCTGTTGGGGTGGGGACTGAGCATGAGGGGGGTTGTGCCTAGGAGGTGAGGGGAGCGCTGGGCCTTAGCAGTGACTGGAGGGAGGGATGTGCGCGTGGGAGGGGACATGTGCCAGTTCTTGAGGGGTTAACAGGTTGTCTGGGCCCCACGCAGGGCCCTATAGGGGAAGCTGTGAGTGCCTGTTCTTAAGGGGTTCTGGGTTTGTGCTAGTAACGGAAGGAAGATTGGGTAGGACTGTGTCTGTGCCCAGTTCTTGAGGGGGTAGATGGTTAAGTCCAAAGCAGACTGTCAAGAATTACAGAGGGCTCTAACAAACCTGGGTGACAGGGCAACAAAATGGTAGCTGAAATTCAGTGTTGAGAAATGCTGTTGATAAATGCAAAGTAATGCACATGGAAAACATAATTCCAAGTATTTATGCTAAATGATGGGGTTTAAATTAGCTGTTACCGCTCAACAGAGAAATCATGGAATTATCCTGGATAGTTTTCTGAAAACATCTGTTCAATGTGCAGCAATAATAAAAAAAAAAAAAGCTAACAAAATGTTAGGAGCCATTAGGAAAAGGATAGATAATAAGACAGAAAATATAATGCCACTATATAAATCCATGGTACAGCCATCCGTCACCTTGAATACTGCACGCAGTTCTCGTCACCCCATTTCAAAAAAGATATATTTGAAATGGAAAAGATAGAGAAAAGGCAACAAAAATGATTAAGGGTATAGAACAGCTTCTGTATGAGAAGAGATCAAAAAGACTGGAACTATTCAGCTTGGAAAAGAGATGACTAAGGGGGGATATGACAGAGGTCTATACAATTGTGAATGATGTGTAGAAAGTGAATAAGAAAATGTTATTTACTCCCTCACATAACCCAAGAACCTGGGGTCATCCAATAAAATTAATAGGCAGTAGGTTTAAAACAAACAAGGGGAAGTACTGCACACAGTCAGCTTGTGGAACTTGTTGCCAGGGGATGAGGTGAAGGCTAGAACTACAACTGGGTTCAAAAAAAGAATTAGAGACCTTCATGCAGGATAGGTGCATCAATGGCTATTAGCCAAGATGTTGAGGATACAAGTCCATGCTGTGGGTGTTCCTAAGCCTCTTACTGACAGGTGCTAGGACTGGACAATAGGGGATGGCTCTGTTGATTGCCCTTTTCTGTTTTTATCCCTTTGAAGCAGCTGGCATTGGCTACTGCCAGAAGACAGGATACAGGGCTAGATGGACCATTGGTCTGACCCAGTATGGCCGATCTTATGTTCTTAACCTTTATCCCTGACAGTAAAGGGAAACTGCTAATAATGAATACAGTAGTCCAATTATTGCATTATAAGGAAACATGCATTGGTAATAACTTTGAAGTTAGTAAAACTAATATTTTAGAAAGTCTAATTTTGTCCTTATTATTATTGCTACTTGCTTTATATGTTTCTCTCGGCTTAGAAAGTGAAAATCAATGAAGCCAGTTTCTTTCTGAGGTTCCCAAAACTGCAATGTTCAAGTGGCAAACAATGCCTGGATGGTAAAGATATCTGTGTAATATATGGGAACTTTAAATTGTCAATGCCTTCTTAATTTTAGAAATTTGAGATTATAATAGGCCTCATGTTTTACTAAACTTCCATGAATTTGATATTTATTCTTTACTCACTGGTATTTTTAAAGATCTGTAGAATGTAGATACCTGTTTCCCTATCACCAAGTAAGCAACAGGTCAAGGAATTAACCAAATAATGCTGGATAAAGAAACTAACATTTCTTGCAAAGTTGAGTACATTGTAAGCATTCTACTTGTGCTGGCAAGTTAAGGGAAATATACTCTTAAGGAAGGCTGACATTTGACTGGTTTAACTGTAATGAATTTGACACTTTTCCTCTGGGGGAAAGTTACCCAGATGCCCCCTTTGATCTGGAATAAGCATCTTTAAGAACGACCATACTGGGTCAGACCAAAGGTCCATCTAGCCCAGTAGCCTGTCTTCTGACAGTGGACAATGCCAGGTGCTCGAGAGGGAATGAACGGAACAGGTAATCATCAAGTGATCCATCCTCTCTTGCCAATTCCCAGCTTCTGGCAAAGGGAGGCTAGGGATACATTTCTGCCCTTCCTGGCTAATAGCCATTGATTGACCCATCCTCCATGAGTTTATCTAGTTCTTTTTTTAGACCTGTTATAGTCTTGGCCTTCACAAGATCCTCTGACAAGAAATTCCACAGGTTGACTATGTGTTGTGTGAAGAAATACGTCTTTTTGTTTGTTTTAAACCTGTTGCCTATTAATTTCATTTGGTGACTCCTAGTTCTTGTGTTATGAGGAGTAAATAACACTTCTTCACACCAATCACAATTTTATAGATTTACTTCAATGTATGCCCCCCTTAGTCGTCTCTTTTCCAAGCTTAAAAAGTCCCAGTCTTATTAATCTCTCCTCATATGGCAGATGCTCCATACTCTAATAATGTTTGTTTGGCCCTTTTCTTAACCTTTTTCAATTCTAATATATCTTTTTTTGAAATGGGGCGACTACATCTGCACGCAGTATTCAAGATGTGGGCATACCAAGGATTTAAATAGTGGCAATATGATATTTTCTATCTTATTATCTATCCCTTTCTTAATGATTCCCAACATTCTGTTTGTTTTTTTGACTGCTGCTGCACACTGAGTGGATGTTTTCAGAGAACTATCCACAATGACTCCAAGATCTCTTTCTTGAACGGTAACAGCTAATTTAGACCCTATCATTTTATACATATAATTGGGATTTTTACTACTTTTGTTTTGTTGGTGAGATGACATGAGGCTATTGTTGGAAATAGCAATATCATAAGAACTATAGCATTAACCAAATCTTGGCCATTGTTTTTATCTGTTAGATGAAGTGACTTGCTGTCAGTCCCTTCAGTGAAGGATCTTTCTTGGTTTTGTTTGTCTGATGAAGCTACTATAAAGAATGAAAAATTTGCAACCGTAGTTGTAGAATGAAGAGATAAATTGAAGTAACTGTATGCAGGGATTTTTAGGTAGATAGGTGTAAACTTTGTACATTTCTTTAACAGTTTGGCCTTTATCATAGTATTTCTTTAATTGGTTCTATGTGTTCTGAGGCATTTCAACATTATTACTGGAAGGAATGTGGCTATAGTTATTTTAGACAGTGTTGCATCTTGTGTGATGTCTTATTGGGATGAAATCAAGTCCTTTTTTTTTTCTTCCCTTTCTGGGTTCTGCCATAAATCTCTGCTTGCATTTCAATCATTTTCCCATATTGGGATTCAAAAATTCACATTAATCATAATAAGTTTAAATCTCTAATTGGTAGGGCTAAAACACAGAGAGTGCTATTTTAGATATAGCTTGCTGTAGGAAAGTTGAGATCCCTAATTTATCACTCCTGCAGTTTCACTAAGAGTTGCATCGTTATAAGCTTCAGACAAGGTTTAGGCATATCTACCACCACATGATCTATCTCTGCTCTAAATAGGGTGAAAAGGTCCACATCCTATACTGCAGTCTCCATCATTGCTACCACCAGCCAAGCTGTTTTGAGGAAGGATTGTTTGCCAGTTTTTCCTAGTGTAGGTGCAACCTCAGTATGTTGGAGTATCACACACAGTTTCTGGGTGGCTATCTGGAAAGTTCTAGTATGGGAAGAAAAATCATTTATGGAAAACTTTCTACAAGATTAGTCTTGAATTAGCAGCTATGTGATGAGATGTGGACAATGCTGCTTAGAATGGAACAGAATAACTCAGCCAGAAGAGATGGGTTTTGTAGTCTAAGCATAAGATTTGAAATACATGCTGGAACTGCATGTTGAGAGCCTGATATGGCTGGCTGAGTCCTTCATCTTGATGACACAGATACATTGTGTTGTACTGTTTTATTCGCCACTTGACCCTTTAGTATAAGACATTGCCACACAGCCAACTTGCTTTTAAATCAAAGATCCTGTGATATCCTTTGCTGTTGGACAAATTCCTTCTCCACACGCACGCTAAATTGTATCAGAGGGATAGCCGTGTTCATCTGGATCTGTAAAAAGCAGCAAAGAATCCTGTGGCACCTTATAGACTAACAGACGTTTTGGAGCATGAGCTTTCGTGGGTGAATTCCCACTTCGCTAGATGCACTTCGTATTCACCCACGAAGCTCATGCTCCAAAATGTCTGTTAGTCTATAAGCTGCCACAGGATTCTTTGCTGATATTAAATTGTGCTGTTCACAGGTTGTCTACCTGGCTCTTACCCTCAATTCTAGCAGTGGTGGATTTTCAGTGTTGAGATGTGGTAGTATTTCATTTGCTTAACTCAGAATGTGCTCAACACTGTGATTCAAAAAGTTTTCAGCCTAAAAGAGACAGAAAATGGGACATGCTGGGTGTCCAGTTTTAATTTTTTTTTCAAAGTTATTTACTCATATGTCAATCTTCAGGAGGTGTTTGTATAAGGGGAAGGTGGAGATTTGAACTAGCCTGGGGAGGGAATTTCATGTGTGTGGAATCAGGCATGGACTAGAGAGTGGGAGAAGATGAATAGAGCATGAATGATCACATCATGACATATGAAGGTGATGTGGAACTTGACTTTAAGATAGCTGAAGTCAGTGGGAATCTTTGGATCAGACCTATAGTTAGGGTTCTATAGGACTTTAGAAACTAACTGATAGTGATAAAAATGTTTATAACGTATTTTGATTGTAACATTTTACTTTTTTCCTCATTTTCAATACTTTGGGTTGCAGCTATGGGAAAAAGTGATTCGTAATCTTTTTAGTTCACAACCCACAAAGTGACTGAAATATGTTAAATCCACCGTGCTAAATTATTTGAATTATATTAATGTTATAATTAAATTATTGATATATTTTAAATAAAATTTTAGTAGGCACTTGATTTTAATGCTTATGTAATTATATTTCCATGTTCTAGGTAAGAAGGCTATTTGTCTATGTTAACTGTAGCACCATCAGTACAGATTGAAGAACGCCATTCCCACTGAATGTTGTCTCCTTTTAAAAAAGTATGTTAAAAATTTATTTCCTGGTAGTATGTTATTACATTTAATTTGTTACTTTCAGTAATAGCACTAAATAGTGAAGTAAAGAAGACATAAGAGAGACAGCAAAATCATAGTACTCGTACAAATGTATATATATAATATATATATCAAAATCTTATTTCTTTCTTAAATAATTAACACATAGCTAAGTGTTTCATTCTGTGTGGAAATGTTGTCTCACCAAAAGTAGGTATAGAGAAATTTCCACAATAAAATACTCTCACATCACTAGCAAAACAATAATTTCCGCCTGCAAAGTTACATCAGTAAACTCAGAAAGTAATCATGTTGTTTTTGTTGCTTTGTGTATATCTTTTTGGTTGCTTGAGGTTTTCTGTCCTGAGCCATTTTATCATATTGATGCCTGGCTTGTATTGGAGACTGATGGTATTTTAACAATATCTATTTTTTTACTTACGTGATTTTAGCAGCATTAAGTTCTTCACTTACGATGCAAGGCTTCCTCTTGGTATCAGTTCTGATAGATCCAGTGTACACTGCTTTTAAAACATTTTTGGAGAGAGAAGTAACCTTTTGAAAAGAGCTTCTCATTTAGGAAGTCAGTTAAACTCTGAAAAATTCAACTTGCTTGGTTTCATGCTTTCATGCCAGCCGAATGAGAGAGACACCTCTATCTCGATATAACGCTGTCCTTGGGAACCAAAAAATCTTACCACGTTATAGGTGAAACTGCGTTATATTAAACTTACTTTGAGCCACCGAAGTGCGCAGCCCCACCCCTCCGGGAGCGCTGCTTTTACCGCGTTATGTCTGAATTAGTGTTATATCAGGTCACGTTATATCGAGGTAGAGATGCATTAAAAACAAAAACTGTTTTGACCAGTAAAAGTAGAGCCAAAATCCATACAGCTTTTATAGTCACTCTGCTTAAGACACTTGTTACAGACCCCTGGGGTACAACCTGGACCTGTTGGACCACTGTGCCCCCTTAACTCTCCAGTCTGGGCTGTGCTGTCTCTTAAAATGCTATGTTAATGACAAGCAGCAAACTCCTCCAGTTGTTGCGATCACTCAGCCATCAACATGCGGGGAGACACCCAGCCAAATTGCATGAATGTTCTCTAAGCAACTCATGAACTGCACACAGGGAGAGATGAGCAAACTCACCCCCTGACCCAGCCTCGCACCTCATGCTGCTCATGACCTTCTCTTGAACAATGCAAACTCATTAATTAGTTTGCCACTTCATCAAAGGATAGTGGACATGCACCAGCCTTTGTAATCTGAGCAGATCCCCCAGGCACTTAGGACAAACTCACTGTTTATGGATAAACAGCAAAATAAGATTATTAACTACAGAAAGATAGATTATAAGTGGTAGGCAGAGAGGTCGGGGTTGGTTATATAAGGAATACAAGATAAAATTACATTCTTAATCCTAAACTTTATCAGACTAAGCGAGATTTGAATTAAGCAGTTTTTCTCACCCTACTGGATTTTGCAGGCTGCTACAGTTCTTAGTACACAGGCTGAATTCCCTTTTCAGCCTGGGATGCATCTCCCCAATTAAAAGTATTTTTCTTCCCAAAGTTCTTGTTGCCTTCATAGTATGTGGGAGAGGAGAGTGGTCAAGTGGCAATGGCATTGCCTCTTCATTTTAAACTCTCCTTCTAGGTGCTGGAAAGATCCTTGGTGGTCATGGGGGCTAGACAGCCCCCATTGTGTTCTTTCAGGGGTCTTTGGGAGGGGCCCACTGGGAGAGTAGATTGTTCTTAGTGAGACATCAACACATAGCAGGCTAGTCCTGATATAAATCTGTGTTGGGGTTGTTAGTTGCTCCTTTGTTGCCACTTAAAGGCTAGCTGTGGGCATCTCCTGGAATTTCAACATATTTCAGTAACAAGCATGTAGCAAAACTTCATAGCTTCAGAGGATACTAATGTTAAACAGATCATGACTTCTCGAATAATACCTCACAAGGCATACTTTACACAAAACATATCATAATTAGGGCAGTCAAGCAATTAGATTAATCATGATTAATTGCACGATTAAAAAAATTAATAGCGATTAATTACACCATTAACAATAATAGAATACCATTTATTTAAATATTTTTGGATGTTTTTCTACATTTTAAAAAAATATTGATTTCTGTTACAACACAGAATACCAAGTGTACAGTGCTCACTTTACTTATTTTTGATTACTAATATTTGCACTGTAAAAAACAAAAGATAATATCTTTCAATTCACCTAATACAAGTAATGTAGTGCAATCTCTTTATAATGAAAGTTGAACTTACAAATGTAGAATTATGTACAAAAAATAACTGCATTCAAAAATAAAACAATGTAAAACTTTAGAACCTACATGTCCACTCGGTCCTACTTCAGCCAATTGCCCAAACAAACAAGTTTGGTGACAGTTTGCAGGAGATAATACTACCCACATCTTGTTTATAATATCACCTGAAAGTGAGAACAGGTGTTTGCATGGCACTGTTATAGCCAGCATTGCAAGATATTTATGTGCCCGATGTGCTAAAGATTCATACGTCCCTTCATGCTTCAGCCACCATTCCAGAAGACAGGCATCCATGCTAATGACGGGTTCTGCTTGATAACAATCCAGAGCAGAGCGGACTGATGCATGTTAGTTTTCATCATCTGAGTCAGATGCCAGCAGCAGAAGGTTGATTTTCTTTTTTGGAGGTTTGGTTCTGTAGTTTCCACATCAGAGTGTTGCTCTTTTAAGACTTCTGAAAGCATGCTCCACACCTTGACCCTCTCAGATTTTGGAAGGCACTTCAGATTCTGAAACCGTGGGTCAAGTGCTGTATCTATCTTTAGAAATCTCACATTGGTATTGTCTTTGTTTTTGTCAAATCTGCTGTGAAAGTGTTCTTAAAACGAACATGTGCTGGGTCATCATCCGAGAGTACTATCATATGAAATATATGGCAGAATGCAGGTAAAACAGAACAGGAGACATACAATTCTCTCCCAAGGAGTTCAGTCACTTATTTAATTAAATTAATTAATTAACACTTTTTTTTTTTAAACAACCATCATCAATATGGAAGCATGTCATCTGGAATGGTGGCCGAAGCATGAAGGGACAGGTGAATGTTTAGCATATCTGTCATGTAAATACCTTGCAACGCCAGCTACAACACGCCTGTTGTCACTTTCAGGTGACATTGTAAATTAGAAGCAGTCAGCAGTATCTCCTGTAAATGTAAACAAACTTGTTTGTCTTAGCAATTGGCTGAACAAGAAGTAGGACTGAGTGGACTTGTAGGCGCTAAAGTTTACATTATTTCTGAGTGCAGTTATGTAACGAAAAGTATCTAATTCGTAAGTTACACTTTCATGATAAAGAGATTGCACTACAGTACTTGTATGAAGTGAATTGACAAATAGTTCCTTTTGTTTATCATTTTTACAGTGCAAATATTCATAATAAAAATACTATAAAGTGAGCACTGTACACTGTGTATTCTGTGGTGTAATAGAAATCAATATTTTTGAACTTGTAGAAAAACATCCAAAAATATTTAGTACATTTCAGTTGGTATTCTATTGTTTAACCATGCAATTAATCACGATTAATTTTTTTGTCCTGCAAACTGAGAAAACTGACCTGTAATGAGGAGTTACTATATCAGTGATCTTGCCCATTATATTGTTTTTCTACACAGCTCTGAAACATTAGACTTCCATCAATTCAGGTAAACTATCTTTATGCTGTTAAAAATAGAAAGTTTTTGCTATGCAGGTGAATGCGTGCCCTGTGGTTACTGGAAACTGTTGTGTTGGTACAGTGCTCCAGTTAGTAAAAATGGGCCAAAAGTAATACTGTGGTTTATGCATGGAGTCTGTGATATCTTAGCAGCCTCCATAGCCCGGTTACAGTTACATTTTATTTGTATCTTGTGAACAAAAAATGTTTAAAAATATTTTTAATAGTCATGAGGAATTGATGACTTCATTCAGAGAAGATCACCATGGTAGATACTGAGTAAACTTACGGTTTTGAAAGACTGGGTTTCCTGGTGTTAGCAATATGTACAGATGCCTAATATGTTTGTATTTGCTGCCAATGAGAAGAAACCACTGTGTCTGAGAGGGCGTGTGTAGCGGTTAAGGCAGAAGGCTTTGCATTGGTTTTATTTTCACTTCAGCCACTAAATGGCTGTGTGACCCTGGGTCTGTGAGGAGAACATAAATGATCCCTTCCTCCAATAGTAACATGGAGCTAATGAATATTTGTAAAGCACTCCAACATCATAGGGTGGAAACTGCTGCAGAAGTGTGAAGTATTGTTATTTATATTAAGTCTTAACATCTAGGCCAGGGGTTCTCTCAACAATTTTTTTGGTGGCCTCCAAGTGTGGCCACCAACTCTTGCTGGTAACTGCTCAGACAATTTTTCATAAAATACTTAATTTACTTTACATGTGCATATTTATTTGTTTTTTTTCTAAATGTTCAAATCATAGTAATTTATTTATGTAGGGTTTCTTTTGCAGACTCAATAATAAAAGTAATGTACTGTTGTCTCTATTCTTTAGTGGATCTAAACAGAACAGAAACAGAAATAAGGTGGTCTGCATGTTCTTGTCTTTTTTTAATTGTTTCTCTTACTTGTTTTGCTTGCATTTTTTAAGACTTGCTAGCTAGTAAGTCTGCTTCTGTGAAAAGTGATATTTGTATGTTTGTTAATATCATTTTTCACAGCCCCAGACTTGTGAGCTAGCTGGGAAGCAGTAAAAAAGTGATATTAACAAATATCACTTTTTGCAGTAGACTTGCTTAGCCCTGGCAAGCTGGGGAACAAATTAAGCATTGGATGGGGAGCTGGATAGGGAGGCAGCAATGGCAATGAGAGCGCTGGTGAGCCCAGGAATTGAGTCCTGTGGCCGAGGGCTGGAGCCCAGTGCTGAGTAGCCAAAGCCCCATGGTCATAGCCTGTGGCAGGAGCATGCAGCCAGAGCCTGCTGCCCGCCACACCAGGGCTGAAGTCAGAAGCCTGAGCCTCACCACCCTGGGAAGGTGGGCAACTCACACCAGCTGTCTGCTCCTCCGATGTTTGTGTTTCCAGAGGGGGGCAAGGCCCAATCCCTCCTAGCAGCCCCAGGGGAGGGGCTGCGGCTTTGCTCCTCCCTTCCCCAAGTTGCCATTCAAGAGACTGTGGCCACAAGAAAAGCTGCTGGTGGCCACATGCGGTCACGGTTGCAGTATTTGAGAAATGCTGATCTTGGGTTATTGCTAGCCTTGTTAGAATACACAAAAGCATTGCCTTGTTCAAGGTTCTTTATAATCATCAGCTAGTGGTTTCCCTGGTGAGCTATGTACCAGAAGATGACTTTGTGCTACAGCAATAACCAGGGTTAAATTGTGGCATTAAGCCATGTACTGGAGATGGCGCAGAGTCGTGCTGTCCCAAGAGACATTTTTCTCTAAGGAGGTACTTACTGGAATGCACAGCTACTACACCAAGGTTCTGTGGATCTTTCTGTCAGTTGTCAACTGGCTCGAATGGCTGGCCTTGGGGTGTGGACCTGCCTCCTTCATATGTCCTTTGCACAGAAAAACACTTTCATGATCTCCAGCTCTGTGGGAATCTTTGCACTCTGAGCACAGGGACTCCCTTTACGTGTGCTTTACCTCCCTCCAATATTTGCATAGGGGTGAAACACAGTCTGGCCCCAAACATGTGAAAGATATATGGCATATCTCCTCCTAAAATGGCCATGTATTTGAGGAAATATGATTATTGAGGAAAATGAGCTACCCTTACTGTTACAAATATAGTTCAAATCAGGGATTGAAAAATTCACCTGCCACCTCACTTAGACAAGTGGTTCTTGGATGTGTTTTGAGAATGATAGGTGGACAGGATAAGCCGTCATTTTCTGCAGCATTTAAACTTTCACGTTTTAAAAAAATGAAGCTTCTGGATTTTATAGCTGTAAAAATAACCCTTTTGATCATGAATTGGTGCTGTCTTCCTGAGTAGTGCTTCTGATGCTTCTCATTGCTGGTACTTGACAAGACTAAATACAATTAACAAAGCTCTGTCTTTTCAGTTCTGTGATTCACAAACCTGGGGCAACAGTGAAAACAAAGACCTTGACTGTTTAACTTTTGCTGTGGGTTGGGAAACTCAGAGCAGAAGCAGCAGATATTGGAATTATTTGGGGGTAAGGTGTGGGGAGGACTAAAAGAATAGAGACAGATGAAAGCTTCTTTCCTTTTTTACCTGTCTCCACAGCCACTTAAGCAGACATGATTTCTCCTGAATATCCCTGTGTCCTTGGTACCAGTATGTTCCATAAGCACAGGTTCCACTCCAGTACTCACTACAAATGTATGTAGATGTTTTGTGAAATCTTTTGTGTTCAGACCTGAGTGTCTCACAGTCACATACTCATGTATTTGATGATCAAATATTTTAGCGCTATTGCATCTCCATATGCTGGAGAAATCTTGTGAGTGAGAAATAATTGTTCTTGTAGTGAGTCATTGACTCAGTCAGAATTAGAGTACAGCTTTGGGCTCTGACTTTTACATTTGGCTGTTTTTTAGTTCTTCAG
Organism: Gopherus evgoodei; assembly: GCF_007399415.2. Classification (NCBI taxonomy): domain Eukaryota; kingdom Metazoa; phylum Chordata; order Testudines; family Testudinidae; genus Gopherus; species Gopherus evgoodei. The sequence continues at coordinate 89,300,891 of NC_044328.1, forward strand.
GGAATTGCCAGGAATAAGCAAGAATGGACTGTTGACTGAAAACTTTGGCTTGCTTTTTCTGTGAGCACAGAACTCTACCTCTGAAAATTAGCCAAACAGGTTGATTAGAAGTATCAGAGGGGCAGCTATGTTAGTCTGGATCTGTAAAAGCAGCAAAGAGTCCGGTGTCACCTTATAGACTAACAGATGTATTGGAGCATGAGCTTTCGTGGGTGAATACCCACTTAGCTGGATGCATGTTGATGAAGTGGGTATTCACCCACGAAAGCTCATGCTCCAATACGTCCGTTAGTCTCTAACGGGGTAGGCAACTTATGGCATGCGAGCTGATTTTCAGTGGCACTCACGGTATCTGGGTCCCGGCCACTGGTCAGGGGTTCTGCATTTTATTTAATTTTAAATTAAGCTTCTTAAACATTTTAAAAACCTTATTAAAAACCTTATTTACTTTACATACAACAATAGTTTAGTTATGTATTATAGACTTATAGAAAGAGACCTTCTAAGAATGTTAAAATGTATGACTGGCACCTGAAACCTTAAATTAGAGTGAATGAATGAAGACTCGGCACACCACCTCTGAAAGGTTGCCAACGCCTGGTCTATAAGGTGCCACAGGACTCTTTGCTGCTTTTAGGTTGATTAGAACTTGTCAGAGCCATTCACCAACTCCCAAGGTGCATTGTGGAGGTCTTACCACCAAATAATGGGGAGGAAAAAGAGAAAAGTAATGAACAAGGGCAGGAGGATGTTACTGAACAGCTCTGGTTGCAAAGACAGATAGAAATTGTTGCTCTCCACTTTTCTTTCTTACCACTGATCTAATTCCCTGTCTCCTTGTCCAGACCCTTCCATCCTCATTCTTCACCAAACATCTGTTGTACTCTCTTTTACATTGCCATGTTAGTTTAAATGCTGATTTGGGAGTCAGCTCAGATCTCTAAATTTAAAGTGTTGAATTTGATCTGCTTTGTGATGCCAGGGAGAACCACAACCTGACTAGAGGGGGAAAGCACAATTTCGTAAGTTTTGCATGGAAGTGTTCCTTGAAATCTGGAAGAAAAATTGAAAAGACATTTAGTTTTCAGTAGCCAAGGAAACCCAGTGGAAACCAACAATGAACATAACAAAGAGTAAATGGAGAACCACTTCCTTGTATCACCATGAAACATGAAAATACTTCATAGTGTATTCAGACTGCTACCTTAGTGACTATTTTGAAACAAGCTCCTAAGCTGTGATCAAGAATCATACTGTGATACGGTGGTATATACTAATGGCATAGTGTACTATATTGAGAAGCTATTTATCCTTGCTTATTCTGTCTCGAAAATCAATATTCATTTTCTACATGATATTGTTTGATCCTTATAGGAGAAAGAATGGTTCAGCAAGTTGCAGAAAACATAAATTTTCCTCAGGAGGAAGAGAAGATACTGAATCTCTGGAACACGCTTGATTGTTTTCAGGAATGCCTGAAACAGTCAAAAAACAGACCAAGGTAAAAAGCGGCATAAAAGATACAACTAGTATGCATGAAAATAAAGAGCGTATTTACCTGTAGCTCTTCTCCCTTCTGCTTGTCCCCTCATACTACAGCTGCTGCCTCCTTTAGAACTCTATCTAAGCCAGCACCACCTTCCATGTTATTACCTTTTCTTTTTTTTCTTCCTGAAGAAGGTAGGGGTGTGTGTGTGTGTGTGTCAACCACATACTCATTTGGAACCAGAAGTACACAATCAGGCAGCAGCAGAGACAAAAAAAAATACAGTACAGTACTGTTAATTTTTTTTAGTAGTTTACATTGAAAGAGCAGCATTTTTTGTCTGTATAGTAAAATTTCAATGCTGTATTAAGTCAATGTTCAGTTGTAAACTTTTGAAAAAACAAGCATAATGTCTTTTGTTCAGAGTTACGAACATTTCAGAGTTGTAAACAACCTCCATTCCTAAGGTGCTCATAACTGTGAGGTTCTACTACACCTCTACTCTGATAACCCAATATAACATGAATTCAGATATAACGTTTTAAAGCAGTGCTCCGGGGTGGAGCGGGGCTGCACACTCCAGTGGATGAAAGTAAGTTCGATATAACTGGGTTTCACCTATAACATGGTAAGATTTTTTCGGCTCCCAAGGCAGCGTTATATCGAGGTAGAGGTGTATACAACTTGTGGAGCCACATAAGCAGGAGCAGCACAAGCACAGAGGAATGGTCTTCCTGTTTTGTGAGGGCTGATTTTGAACTAATCATTTATATTGCCTATTGTTTCACAGATTTACTTTCTATGATGGCCCTCCATTTGCAACTGGGCTTCCACACTATGGCCACATTCTTGCAGGAACCATTAAAGATATAGTAACCAGATTTGCTCACCAGAGTGGCTTTTACGTTGACAGAAGATTTGGATGGGATTGTCATGGTTTACCTGTGGTACGTGCAATAAGCAATCCTGCAGATATTTTTGCTATCTTGATCTTTGCATATGGTTATCTGTGCATCTGGATAACTTATGTCCTCTTCCCTGCCCTCTTCTATTAACCACCCAGAATTCCTCTGAAACAGCGGTCCCCAAACTTTTGAGGGTCTTGCCGCCCCCTGCTCCCTTCACCTCTCTGGAGCCATGCCTCGGAGCAGGGCCATGGCTGGGGGGGCGTGGAGATGAGGACTGTGATAAGGGGGCTGGGCTAGGGTATGGGGCTGGGAGATAGGCCACAGTCAGGGGCAGAAGCAGAGTTGCAGCTGGGCTGCGGTGGGGGCTGTCAGCCGGGCCCACGGCCAGCTGCAGCTCCGCTCCTGGCCTTTTCCCCCCAGCCTTCGCCCAGGGCCAGGAACAGAGCTGTGGCTGGGGCCAGGAATGTGGCTGGGGTTGGGACTGGGACTGGAGTAGAGCTGGGGGTGGCGAGGGGCTGGATAGCACTCCCTCCCTGCCCCTGTAGGGGCTGGCCCAGGCCCTACTGTGCTTTCCCCACACGGTCCTCCATGCCACCGCAGCGGGGTGCACCCCACACTTGGGAGACATCTGCTCTAAAACCTTGATGGAGACCTCTGTTTGAGTACTCTTTTCTTTTGTTACCCATGAGGATTTGGTTAGCTTGGGAGCCCATCAATCACTTACAATGGAGCTGAATGTTCTGCTTTGTTCATGACTTTTATATTATGCTGAAATATCTACATTCCCCTCCTTGTGTAGTGGTTTTGAATTGTCCATGAAAAGGTGCTATAGGAACCCCTTTTTGTTCTATTATCTCCTTTGTGCATGGAGTACCTTTGCATGATATGTATTTTTTGTTTGGCCCCTGCATCCCAAATTTGATCCTGGGAAACTGAATGAGTAATGCCTAGTATAACTTTAGTGGACTGGCATGTCATTTAGAAATTTGGAATATTTCAAAGCAAATGATTCAAAAGACTGTAAATTTGCTGTACAAAGTACAAGTAACTATGCAAGCCTATTGTTAATAGTTACCATGCAAAGGATGACTGTTTATTGACTTACTATGTTTATGACAACCCTTATTTCTGAAGGACAGACTCATCCATTACTGGTGTTATTGTGTATGTGAGTACAGGTGATGGTTGTGGGAGGAGAAAACCCTGTACATCCAAAATAGCTCAAATGTACGTGCTTTTTTGCATGAGAAATTTACACATGCAGATTTGACCTGAGCTTTAGATGTATTCGTATAGCCATAGGGCTGGGATGAAAATTAATGAACTGGAAGATCCTGAAGATTTTGCGCTGCAATATGTATTGACTTTTTTTTCCCCCTCCCTCCCCTCCTCCTCTCCAGGAGTATGAAATTGACAAAACACTAGGAATCAAAGGGCCAGAGGATGTGGCCAAAATGGGTATTGCAGAATATAACAATCAGTGCAGGGGGATTGTGATGAGATACTCTACAGAATGGAGGGTAAGTAGAATGTCAGTATTAACTTTGCCTGTGTCTCTAAAATTGCATGTAATTCTTATGCAATTCACTAGGACATAGTGGAACTACTTTTGCTGCTCCTGAGGAAAAATAGAGCAGAGCTAACAGTGTTCACTGATGACAGCAGAACTCCAACTGTGCCTTCTGGGATAAAGTACTAAGGCCTTGGCTACACTTGAGTTACAGCGCTGTTGGTGGCTTTATGGCGCTGTAACTCACTCCCCATCCACACTGGCAAGGCACATACAGCGCTGTATCTCTGTGGCTACAGCACTGCTTGTACTCCACCTCCCCAAGAGAAATAAAGAGTGTAGTGCTGCTGCTGCAGCGCTGCGTCGCCAGTGTAAACGGGGAATAATCTTAGTACACTGACTCACCTCTGGAAGCTTCCCATTATCCTTGTAAGTGAAGGTCCCACTCTTTGTTTTGTTGTGAACTCCGGGCTCCCAGAGCTGCTTATCAAAAAAACAAACATAGCTACTGTTTGCCATGAATGAGCAGAGGCAGGCAGGGGGGCTCCCTTTGGAACACCCACAGCTAGTGTTTGCTTGAAGAGAGGGGGAGGGAGGGGGCTTGAGGAGAGAAGCAGCACGGCGGGAAGGGGGGCGTGGGTCTGTTTCGGCAGCGACTGCTTATCTGGTCTGTGAGGAAAAAAAGCAGCTCCTGTTTGCTTTCAGTGAGTGAGAGAGGGATAGGGGAGGGGGTCAGAACTTGCAAAGCAGCATGCTGACACAGTGTCAGCTCCAGAAATCCACACTCTCTCTCTCTCTCTCTCCCCCACGCTCCCTGTCACACTCCACCCCCCCCTTTTGAAAAGCACGTTGCAGCCACTTGAATGCTGGGATAGCTGCCCATAATGCACTACTCCCAATGCTGCTGCAGATGCTGCAAATGTGGCCACAACAGTGCACTGGTAGCTGTCAGTGTGGACAGACTGCAGTGCTTTCTCTACTCAGCTGTACGAAGACAAGTTTAACTCCCAGCGCTGTACAGCTGCACGTGTAGCCATACCCTTAAGCTGCCGGAGTCCCTACTCCCCAGGAGGTGAGTCCTAGCATCTGCATTTCTGAATGAGTCATAAGGAATTGAGGCAAGGGGTTGTGAAATTGGGTGGCATTGTCTTGATGATGCACTATTAAATTGCAATGTCTGGATGTTACTGTGTTGTGACATCAAAGGGAATTGAGAGAGAGCAAACTCTCAAATTGAGATCCACGGTTTCAATGTGAATTAAAGTTAAATCTGAAAAGGACTAAGATTTTAACTTCGATAAAACATTGACCAAGAACATTGGGCATACATCACAATTTTTGGTCAGTTTGTACCCACAAAACTTGTCAGCATTTTTTGTGCATGTAGCTTGATTGTGATGGTGAATCTGTATACGTGTGCATCTACTTGATTGCAGGAATAAATATAGTCTGACTCTTATTGCATCAAAATATATCAATACCAGGAAAGGTCTATCCTGGTTTTGGTCATGTTTCAAAGTTGGCAGATACCATAGCTACCCACCCAACAAAAGGATATCACTTATCAAAATGAAGCATAATGTTCATGTAACTTACCCATTAATTGACTTATGTGCTCTGTCTGAGTAGCTATGAGGTGAAGACTTGTCAGAGTCCTTGTGGCTTTAGCAATGTGGCTTCCAAGTATAGGGAGGCCAGAGGAGCCAGTTGATCCTGAAATAATTTTGTACAGTGTCTACACAATGGCTTTTCCAGTTCTGATTTAGATAAATGTTCAGAGATCTCAAACTAGAACTGTATAGAAATCGAGAGAACTGTGAAGCTCTCTGTTCTTTTTTCTCCATTTTCACTATTGCCATAGCAGGTACATGGCTTTGGCTGCACTAGTTTTGTTTTTTTTATCATAACCAAGTTTCTGGTGAATCATTTGGCAGTATGCTGAGCAAAGGTCTGACCCACTAGCTACAATACACTCTGAATCTCTTAAGTTTAGTTGCAGTGAGTAGATGCTTCTGTATTGCATGGCTTTGGATTTAAGGAAAGGCCTGTATTCATGACCTTTTCTTGGCATACTGCATGCTAGATAAAGTACTCTACCAGGCTTGAGTGTTTTGTGGGCTTGGTTCACTGATAGAACATGTTGCTTTTTAAACAAGCTATTACAAAGAGATAAATCTGGGAAATGTACCATGATCTTAGTTTTAAGCTGCCTTTCAAGCTGTATGTTCATATTTTAACAGATTAGCATTACCAGACTGGGACGCTGGATCGACTTTGACAATGACTATAAAACTCTATATCCTGAGTTCATGGAGACTGTCTGGTAAGTAGTCTTAATTTCTAACAGCATCAGCAGAATGTTATCTCTTTTGAAATGCTCTAGTTATTAAAACTGTCCAGTGAGATGTGATTATTATTTTTTTTTCATAAAGGAGCATGTTTCCTACATTTCTCAAGAGATTTTTTTACACTGCTGAGTCAGAAGTATGGAAAATGGGCCGATTTTAAGCATCTCACCTATTATTTCTCTTGGAGCTTATTTCCATATACAATGTGAAAATGTGTCAGGCAAGAGACTTAATGATCTGCCTGTTCTTTGTTCGCTTGAATCGAGTTTTTGAAAGAAAAATATCAAGTGGACATTAATAGAAGAAGTGGTCATTGCTAGTCTTGCTCTGAAGTCTCATCCCTCATCTACTCCATTCAAACTTAGTAGGTCTGCAGAATGACCTTGAAGATTTTCTGTTGTCTCTTTAACATGTAAGGGTATCTAGCCCAGAAAAGAATTCCCTTCTTGATGTTTTCAAGAGAACAAACAATTCAAATTCTGGATAGCTTTTTGTTAGATTGAATTCAGATGCTGGGAATCTAGTGCTCTTTCAGTTTTGTTTTTGTGGCTCTGGGGTTTGGCAGCTTCTTGTGACTTCCCTGGAAAATCACTAGGATGGCTCTGGTGAAATGCAAAGCCTAGTTAATAGATTTCTGAAGGAGAGAAAAAAAGTATTACTTCACCTGCTTTGTCTGTCTAAGGAGAGAAATCCTGCATGGCTGAGGATTCCCGAATTCAGCGATCACTATGGACAAAATCATATTGGCCTTCAGGTGTTATACTGACAAGTGGATTTATATAGCCAAGTTTAAACTTAGCTCTGGCTCATTATGAATGTCTTAAATTTCTCATGGGTTTTTATAGACTTTTTATGTTGTCTCAACGTTTTCTTTTGCATGGAAAAAGTAAAACCTATTTAGAGTCAAATTAAATGGGTAAAATAAATTGCAGATTACTAATTTCTCCTTTTACTTTAAGAATGAACCACAGCTAATTCTCTTGAGGCGCTCTGACCTGACTCTGGGAGGAAAATACGGCTCCTAGGCCCTACAGAACGAGATGCCAGTATGTTAATATTGGTAACGCATGCACTGTCTCACTATCCCTAGTCCTTCAGTTAAATACACTAAGGATTTTTAGCATTAGTTTCTTAATTTTTCTACCAATTTCAGTGACTCTTCTCTTCCAGCTTTTCCCAAGACACAATATCCTGGAGACTGATCAAACAACATTTCTAACAGTTACCCATGGTGTGATTGATTGGCGATCCCTCGATTCGAGGATGATCTCTACCATGGATTTACATATGGATCCTGAGATGACTCAGGAGTCTGATCCTGGAACCGCAAATCCACCTGCAGTAGGTATAGACATTTTGTGGCAGGCCAGAGGCCTGCTGAGAGAAAATTATTTCTTTCCTTCCTCCTCTCGCCAGCTTCAAGGGCAAGGCGCTTCTCCTCGTAGCGGGCCACTGCCTGATGGGGGATATGGAGCCATTGGGGATATGGAGCCATTGCTCTTCCTATCTTGATATCCACATCAGTTTTCTTAAAATACACTTTCAGTGTGTCTTTGTAGCGTTTTCTCTGACCACCACAGGATCTCTGACCGGGGTGAGCTGAGAGCAGAGGTTTTGTTTTGGGAGGCAAGAGTCTGGCATCCACACACAATGTCCAGCCCAGCGAAGTTGGTGCATTAGGATCATTGCTTCAATGCTGATGACATTGGCTTCAGCGAGAATGCTAGTGTTAGTGCGATCTTGCCACTTAACATGAAGGCTCTTCTGGAGGCATTGTTGGGGATATATCTCCAAACTCTTGAGGTGCTGTCAGTAGGTCACCCAAGTTTTGCATCCATAGAGGAATGTTGGAAAAACAGTTGTCTTATAGACCTGGATCTTGGTGTCCTGCTGCAGGTCATGGTCTGTGAAACGTGTTGGAGCAATTACCCAAAGGAAGCACTTGCGCACTGGATCCTGTGCTGGATCTCACTGTTGATTTTTGCATTTTCAGGAAGTTGGCTATTGAAGTAGCCAAAGTGCTCAACTGTCTCCAAAATCTGACCCTCGATGGTGATTTGTGGTGGGTCATGTGCAGGGCCTGAAGCAGGTTGATAGAACACATTAGTCTTCTCAATATTGAATGAGAGTCCTAGGCTTTGTTAAGCTTGTGCAAGAAAATCCAATATGGACTGAACTTCGTTCTCTGTGTGCGTGAGGATGAAACAGTTATCAACATACTGAAGGTCAGTAATGGATGCCCTGAAGACTTTAGACTTCGAACAGAGATGTTGAAGATTAAAGAACGCCCATCCATTCTGTATTGAATGTCAGCTCCACTGGGGAGATGATCTTTAATGAGGACACCTCCCCATAGCTGGCCCAGCTGGCGGGGCCCAGGGGTTTGCGACAGACAAGGAGGCAGAAGCGGTGATCAGATTGGGTCTCCAGATTTGAGTGTCTTAGATGAATTTCTGTTCCAAAGTGTGTATGCTAGTGAACTGTGAACTAGTGTCCAGGTTGATTTTAGGACAAAGCAGGATACTGAGGCCTCGAACGTGAACATGAACATTTCTCTGCAAAAAAAAATGATTCTAACAATTGTTTCTATCCCTTTGGGGCTGCTCTCACACAGAGCTATTTCAGCATTTGTCCATGTTAAATCTGTGGCTTCCTTTTTGCATTGTAACAGAGCTGTCATAGTTCAGGGGTAGTGAGTGGGGGAAGCAGGGCTGAGGCAGGGAGAATTTTATTAGAGATGGGCTTTGCTGAATGGCTGGATAGTAACCTGAATATTAAAATGGGACCACATCATGCCATTGATTCAGTCCACTGATTTTAATCTAGGAGTTCTGCAGTGGTGCAAATACAGCAGTATGGTTCGGTATGCCGTACCAGTCAGCTGTTTATAGCCAGTACACTGTACCGGAAAGATACAGGAGGAGCAGAACGCCGGCAGCTCCTTCGGTGCGGCTGTACTGCCCCCAGCCCTTCCACACAGCTGCATCTAGTGTCTGCTGTCTGGGATCTGTAGGCAGCCTCGCTGGAGGAGCTGCTGGCATGGGACTACCCAACGTTCTGCTCCTTTCACTGTTGCGGGTCACGGGAGAACCTGCGGCTCAGGGCTTTCTTGGGAACCACAGTGGCGAAAGGAGCAGAACCTCATGCCAGCAGCTCCTCCGGCACAGCTGTACTACTCCTAGCCTCGCCCCCCCCAACCGTGTCTTCCAGCAGGGCTGCTGTACAGACCCCAGACAGGATGCAGAAGATGCAGCTATGTGGAAGGGTTGGGGGCAGTACAGCCTTGCCGGAGGGGCAACAATGCATCCTTGCTCAACCCCAGTTTTGATGATGAAAAGTTCCATTTCAGGGCCATTAAAGAGAACTGTGGCAGTCATCTGATCATGGAGAAGCCTTAGGACCTTGATAAATTTTGGAGGGCAGCCAAATATGGCCGGCACCTTCTACAGGGCTTCACCAAGATTTTTCCTGGATTTGGCAGGCAATGAAGAGCATGTCGGTTTTCCCGAGGGATGATTTAAAACTGCACTGAGATTTCTGCAATATGTTCTCAGCAAGGGGAAGTAATTGGTTTAAGAGGATACGGGCAAGAATTTTCCCTGCTGTAGATGGCAAGGCAGTGCCTTTGATAGTTTCCACACTCCGACTTATCGCCTTTCTTAAAGATTGTAACAATGTTAGCGTTTCTCAAGTCTTCAGGAATCTTCTCATTATACCAGATATGAAGAAAAAGTTTGTGGAGCTTCCCTACCAGTTCTTCACCTCCAAACTTGTAGACTTCAGCTGGTATGCCATCTGGTCTTGCTGCCTTGTTGTTCATAGTTTGCGTAATGGCTCACATTACTTATTCAAGAGTGTGGGGGAGCAGGAGGGGTAAGCAAGAGATTCTCTTTCATGTTGTTGAGGTATAGATTTGATACTGGCATCAGAGACAGTTGACTCATGGCTCAGGAGTAGCTCTAAATGCTCCTTCCATCTGGCTTTGATGGTTTCGCTGTCCTTAAAATATGTTGACATGTCTTGGGCTCAGAGTGATGTGAGTCAATGGCCCTTATTGCCTGAAAGAAACTCCTCATGTCATGTTTATCAGCATAAAGCTCAATCTCCTTGGCATTTTCTCTACACCACTTATTTTTGATGCCACAGATTTTCCTTTGGGCTTCAGCATTGAATTGCTTATATGACTTTTCTTCTGCTGGTGTGAGATGTCATTTTGCCACATGCAATGAGTTTTTTTCTTTTCTCTTCAAGCAGGCCCTGAATCTCAGCATTGTTCTCATCAAACCAATCTTGGTGATAACTGGTGACATAGCCAATGGACTCAGCATGTGCCGAGAGAATGGCAGTCTTTAATCCCTTCCAGAGATCTTTTTTATCATCAGATGTAGGCGTAGCAGCAAACTTCTCTTGGCGACACTGCTGAAGTTTTTCCTGAGTCACTATATCTTCAAGGGACTTGACGCTGAATTTCTTTTGTACTGATTTTGTGTGCTTGCGATGCCTTGAGGTGATCTGGAAATTCATGATTGAGCGAACAGGGCAACGGTCTGTCCAGCTGTTGTCAGTTCCATGCATGGCCCTCATGATGCAGACATCCTTCTGGTCTCGAGCGCTAACAATAACATAGTCAAGAAAGTGCCAATGCTAGGAGCGTGGGTGTCTCCAGGTGGTCTTATACTTCACACTTTGTCTAAAGAGGGTGTTTGTGATGACCAAGCAATATTCTACGCATTTGCTCAGGAGGAGGATACCATTGGAGTTAGCCTTTCCTACTCCTTCTTTTCCGATTCCACAGATCTGACTCCCATGGTGTACTGTAGTAGTGGAAGCCTAGAAACCACCTGTAAGCATTAAAACAAACTTAGGTCCCAGTGGTAACTGGTGAATGAGCATCCAAATGCTCTGCACATTTGTTATAGGTTAGGGCTGTGGTTCTCAACCACAGGTCTTCCAGGGGGGTACATCAACTCATCTAGATATTTGCTTAGTTTTACAATAGGTTACATAAAAAGCACTAGCGAAGTCAGTACAAACTAAAATTTCATACAATAACTTGCTTATACTGCTCTCTCTATATAAATTGAAATGTAAGTATAATATTTATATTACAGTTGATTTATTTTATAATTATATGATAAAATAGAAAAAGTGTGTAATTTTTCAGTAATAGTGTGCTGTGACACTTTTGTATTTTTATATATTTTTTTTTTACTTTTTTGTAAGCAAGTAGTTTTTGAGTGAGGTGAAACTCGGTGGTATGCAAGACAGATCAGACACCTGAAGGGCGTACAATGGTCTGGAAAGGTTGAGAGTGACTGGGATAGGTCATACTTGCTGAAGCAGGGTGTAAGCCAAGCATACTTTTTGCTGGAATTGTCTTATCTTGTAGTGGGGGTCTGAATACTGTGTTTTATCTGTGGTAGGGAAGTATCTCCTGAACTTGTCTTGCAGTGGCTGAATTTATTAAATATTACAAGTGACATAAACCTGTAGTGCCTTGTCCAATTTAGAGCATGCTGTCTCTGTCCTTGCCTAGGAACAAATATATCTGTGGTTAAAGAACCAATTTATTTAAATAGGGCTCCATTCTTCCTGCTGACCCTACTGAGAAAAGGCAGTTAGGCTTTCTTTCTGTGACTGAAACGTACTAAATTAGGAATCAAAGTGAAGTAGACTGTCAGGGTTCCCTCCCCACTCTGAACTCTGGGGTACAGATGTGAGGACCTGCATGAAAGGCCCCCTAAGCTTATTTCTACCAATTTAGGTTAAAAACTTCCCCAAGGCACAAATTCTTCCTTATCCTTGGACGGTATTGCTGCCACCACCAAGTGAGTTAGACAAAGATTCAGGAAGAGGACCACTTGGATATTTCCCCAAAATATCCCCCAAGCCCTTTCACCCCCTTTCCTGGGGAGGCTTAAGAATAATATACCAGCCAAAGAGGTAAACAGGGTGAGCACAGATCAGACCCTTGGGGTTTTATGACACTAAAAACTGATCTGTTTCTTAAAAGCAGAACTTCATTATAAAGAAAAAATGTAAAAGAAGCACCTCTGTAAAATCAGGGTGGAAGGTTGTCAAGGTTTTTTCCCCCAGTTTGAACTTTAGGGTGCAAAAAGTGGGGACCTGCATGAACACTTTTTAAAGCTTAATTACTAGCTTAAATCTGGTACGCTGCCACCAGCCAGAATTTAGTGTCTGGCACACTTTCTATTTCCCCAAAACCTTCCCTGGGGAACCCAGACCCAAACCCCTTGGGTCGTAAAACAAGGAGAAATTAACCATCCCCTTCCTTTCCCCTCCCTGGGTTGCCTTGAGAGTCTTCACACCGATCCAAACTCCTTGGATCTTAAAACAAGGAGGAATTAACCATCCCCCCTCCTTTCCCCCCACCAATCCCTGGTGAGTTCAGACTCAATCCCTTGGATTTTAAAACAAGGAAAAATCAATCAGGTTCTTAAAAAGAAAATTTTTACTTTTTCTTTCTTTAATTAAAAGCTATCTCTGTAAAATCAGGATGGAAAATGCTTTACAGGGTACTGCGATTCATATAGACTAGAGGGTCCCCTCCCCCCTCAGCCTTAGATTCAAAGTTACAGCAAAGAGAGGTAAAAAATCCTTCCAGCAAAAAGACACATTTACATGTTGAGAAAACAAACATAAGACTAATCTGCCTTGCCTGGCTACTACTTAAAATCTTGAAACATGATTTGGAGAACCTGGAATGATGTCCCGTCCCTCTCCGTCCCGAGAGCGAACAACGAACCAAACAAAAAGCACAAACAAAGACTTCCCTCCACCAAGATTTGAAAGTATCTTGTCCCCCTATTGGTCCTCTGGTCAGGTGTCGGCCAGGTTTACTGAGCTTCTTAACCCTTTAAAGGTAAAAGAGACATTAACCCTTAACCATCTGTTTATGACAAAGGTAATTTTACAGGGTAATATTTAAAACACAGAGGATTCCCCTCAAGACAAAACTTCAAAGTTACAAAAAACAGGAATAAACCTCCCTCTTAGCATAGGAAAAATCCACAAGCTAAAACAAAAGATAATCTAACGCATTTCCTTGGTATTACTTACAATTTGTAATCTTGGATGCTTATTTCAGGTAGGGTTTAGGAGGTGTGTTTTTCCTGCCCTAGTCTTTCTCTGTCCCGGGGAGAACAACAAAGAGAGCACATTTGAAAATATCTTCTTCCCTTATTGTCCTTTTGATCAGGTGCCAACCAGATTATTTGAGCTTCTTAACCCCTTACAGTAAAGGAGAGGTTTTATGCTACCCTTAGCTGTATGTTTATGACAGGCTATAATTCTGTTACCTCCTGTAACAATACATACATGTTTCAAAGAGAGATTCTAGTAAAATTTCTTCTGCTGCTGGCAGATGAGGAATAGAAAGTTAGGGGAGAGACTCTAAAAGACCTGGAGGGGAAGGGGAGCTGGTGCCAAACACAATCAGTGTCAAATACAAAGCCTGTAAATTTCAGGTGTGCCAGCTATATGTGAATTTCTCTTTTCTTTGGTGTATCCCATACAGGGGTGGTTGAATGGTTTCTGTACATCATTAACAGGGGGGCTTTGTTTCTTGGTCACTTTTCTAAGAATTGTCTTGATTCAAGAGAAGAACAGAAAAGCATTTCATGAAGAGATGGAGGTTTAGTGTGAAATATGCTAACTGATTTTAAGCACATTTCCTCTGAGCTACATTAAATAGAAGACTGTTTGTTTTCTGCAAAATAGTCTTTAGGGATGCAAGCCTTTTAAAAATAAACTAATTCCCTCCAAAAACAACAACAACAATTTCCCCTTTCCCCCCCAAACACTTTGGTTGTGGCTTTACTTCATCTTTGTATGGATGAGGAATGGCTGAGATCTGCTGGAACCACATGCGGATAGAGTTGCTTTATACAGCTTTGTTAATGCTTTCCATTCTGATCTTATAGTAGACGCTGTTTTACAGTTGTGAATCCCTGTCTAGCTTATAATACTGATGTGCCAAACTGCATAGTGCATTTAAGATTGAATATGCTTGAGAAGGAAATTGGAGTAAGTCCCCAAACTGATTTTCATTTGCAAACCAGGCAGGATTTTGTGTCCAGGTCTGCATAAGTGGAAGGCTAGTGTGTCAAGCATTGCACCAGCTAATGTCTCTGGGCATACTATCTTTATATAAATAAAGGCCCTTAATGAAATGTCTGTTCTGTGCTTGACAAAGTTTTGTGTTTGTATTGGCATTTAATGCTGCTTGGCGGTGGTGGTGGTGGCAGATGACTATTTGTTAAAGGTGAATCAGGCATTTCCAGTTGGGTGACTTTTACCCTTGAACAGAACTTCATCTTTTTAAATATTAGACTGAAACGCTTTGGCAGAATCTTTTTAAAGGAGTCATAGGTGTTACTGTTGAGTAGTATTACTTAAATATTAGTTTTGTGCTCTGTTAAGAGAGTTCTGTGAGGGTTTCTGATGAGAAGGTACAGTCAGACCTCCAAGTCTTTTAAAAATACTTTTATTCATACTTGTGTGGAATTTTTAGGTTCGTTTCTTTCAGTGCAAGGTTGATTCAGGAGGTAACTGTATTTATTGCCCAAAATAGTGTTGAGAGCCCACCATCCCGAGCTATTCTTAAATATCAGAAGGAGGATATATTTGGGGCCTGTTGACCTTGAATGTTTCTCAATGTTTATGTGCAACGGTGCTTTTTTCAAATAGTCTAATAGCACCACCTAGTGTCTAATTCTGAAAGCTTCAGTCCTGAATATGGCTGAATTTAAAAACCGTCTATGGCAGTGCTTCTCAAAGTCAAGCTGCCGCTTGTTCAGGGAAAGCCCCTGGCGGTCCGGGTCAGTTTGTTTACCTGCCGTGTCCGCAGGTTCGGCCGATTGCGGCTCCCATGGGTCGGAGTTTGCCTCTTCAGGCCAGAGGGGCTGCGGGAAGGGCAGCCAGCACATCCCTTGGCCCGCGCCTCTTCCCGCAGCCCACATTGGCTTGGAGCAGTGAACCGCAGCCAGTGGGAGCTGCGATCGGCCGAACCTGTGGACACAGCAGATAAACAAACTGGCCTGGGCAGCCCGGGGCTTTCCCTGAACAAGCGGCGGGCCGGCTTTGAGAAGCATGGTCTATGGGCTTGTCTACATGAGCACTTAGTTTGTGGTAAGTTGGGCTGTAAATCTACCTTGCAGTAGCCTGCTCCGCACTAAATGTCTGTGTAGACCCTGATGCTGCACTCTAAAAGACTTGGTTTAAAAAAAAAGAAAAGAAAAAAGAAAAAAAGCCCTGATCATCTTGAGTTGCTTTTTCTATGGCTAATGACAGTGCTGGACTCCTTGCCTAAGCCTTATTTTTTAATCTTGTTTAACAGGAAAGTCCTTGTTGCCTTAAAAAACAACTGCAAACCCCTCTTCCCCCGGCTATAATGTTGGCTTGTGATGATTTTGAGAGTCTTGTTTCCCAAACTGCCTTGAATAGTGGAAGGGATTGCTTTCCCTTTCTTGAGAGCAAAAAATCCCAAATGGTTTCAGATCTCTGACTGCTGATCCAGAATAGGCATGATGCTCAACCTGCAACTAGACAAATTCCTAAAGCAACGGGTTTGAGAATAACTCCACAAGGACCTTGTAGATATTAGACTCCCTGTCAGAGTGATCTACTGAGCTACTTCCCTGTCGTGGGGTGTAAGTGTGTATGCAGGACAACTTTGTTGCATCTGGGAGGTATGTTGAAGGATGTACTGCATGGTAGGTGGCCTGCTGGTTGTATGAGAATTGGGGAAATCTTTGCTTTCAGGATAACAGGCATCAGGCACCTCTGAAGCACAGATTTGTGACAGTTTTCTTGGTACACAGATTAAGGTTAAATGTGATCTCAACTAACCAAAACTATGATGCCAAACTCCATTGTGGGTTGTGTTGTGGGGGTAGATTGTTATTTTGTGTGTGGGTTTTTGTTTTTGTGTTGTTTTGTTTTTTTATTTGTGACTATAATGCTTGCAAGTAGTAACTGGCTTTTATTTTTTTTTAGATCTAAGCAAAACTGCTGATGCTTAGTGTGCTGGTTTGGGGTAGGGAATGCTGCTAGCAACAAAAGTTATATCCCGTCTACTTTGTGTCTCCTAATGACTGATACTTTATTGATAGAAAGAAAATTATGTATAGCTCAGAGTTGACAAATATATTTTGTCATGGTGGTAACACAGGCAATTGCATCAAGCAACGATCTGTTTTTATGACCCTATAGCAGTGGCTCTCAAACTTTTTTACCGGTGACTCCTTTCACACAGCAAGTCTTAGTGTGACCCACCCCCTCCCCCCCCCAATTAAAAACACTTCTAAATATATTTAACGCCATTATAAATGCTGGAGGCAAAGTGGGGTTTGGAGTGGAGGTTGACAGATCATGACACCCCCCCCCCCATAATAACCTCGTGACCCTCTGAGGGGTCCCGACCCCCGGTTTGAGAACCTCTGCCCTATAGTGTAGTCTGCTTTGAATACAAATGACTATATCCTTTGACAATGGACATTTAAAAACAAACAATTTTTTAGTGTGAGATGTAGTAACCTCTGTTTAGAAATCTCTGAATGGGAATGCATTCTGAAAGCTAAATACTGTCTACCTGGTAGTGGGGAAAAAATTGAAGCTTTTAAACTGCAGTTGAATAAAATTACCCCAAGAGGAGGTTGTTCATATGTATTTGGATTTTGTAGCTCCAGCTAGTGGTCCCCTCTCTCTGATTTTTGTTAAGGTTACAAGTACATCTCAGCAGTCATTAAATGTTCATAGATGTGGCGCTGAACTGTTTTTCTCTGTGGGATTAGTAGGCTATGCCCCTTTAGGGGGAAAAAAAAGTAAATTAGAGATCTTTTGTGTATCTAAAAATATATATAAAATATTCCAATCAACACTTTTCAGAAGGCAAATTCAAGAATATTGAAGAATAAATCCAAAATCAGTGACTTGTCACAACTAAATCATTTAATATAGCCTAAGTTGATAAAACATAAAATGAAAATTTATACTTTTGTTCAGTTGCAACAGAGCTTTCCTAGTTAGGATACTGAAATACCTATGCTTGCAAGTGCATATTAATAAAAATTTTCTCTCTCTACACTTTGGAGATTATTGCTTGAATGGTTGATAGCTTTAAATTAAGTCCTAGCAATGAGGCTCTTTTCATAAACTTAGCAGGTATATCTCCTTTCTTAGGAGTAATGATCAAATTGTAAAAGGAATGCATGGAACAAAACACACATGTAGCCACTGTCAAGGTGGTCAACTATTTGGCTTCCTCACATTCAGAGTACCTTTATTCCAGACCAGAATCATATGTTTTTGGCAGGGGAAAGAATGTGTCTCATAATGTGCACTTGATTAGTTCTTTGAATTTGGGTGAGAGTTGGGGAATATATGCCTAGGGATCAAATTCTGTGTGGGTAAATGGTACTACTCTTCAGCTCCCTCTAGAAACTGAGCCCTACCAGTCTGAGAAGGTACCCCCATTGGATTGTGCAGATTGTTCATGATAAGATCCTGCAAGCTTTGCTCAACTACTTGGTTTTTGGCTCCCCTTGGTTGTGGCTGGATGCCCCTCCGGGCTTCTGAAACTTGATTCCTCTTGGTGGTGCTTGGATGCTGCACCTTGCTCCCTGGAGTGGATTAAAGTCCTCACTGAACTTTTGGTCTCCTACTGTTAGGTCATGGATACCACTTTGAGTAGATTGTGTGGATCTTCATAATGAGGTCTCTAGTTTCTCCTGTCTGCAGTGTAGTAGTTGACATTTCTGATTATTAGGTTATCATTAGGCTTCAGTGTCAATAGGCCAGTTCATATCTCTCAGTGCTGTTGATTCAGGCTGCAGACTGATATCACGGTAGCTGTTGGAATTGATTTCCCATGTTGAATGGTTATCCTAAACATAAGAGCAAAAGATTTTTGTTTAAATGAATGCATAGATTCTGAAGCACAAAATGATGGTGTACAGCAAAAAGGAACAATTGCCAAAACAGCATGACTCAGTGCAATTTGGTCTCAAATGATACTATTTAACAAGACTGCTCTGTGTTTGCTTGCATGTTAATAAGATGTTCATCTGGAAGGAAACACTGAAAATGTTAATGCTTTGAAAACATAGCTTGGGTCAGAGAGTACAAGAGTTTTTAAAGTCAGTAGCAATTGCTGAATAGTCTGACCATCCAACTACAAAATAACTAGACTCCCCAGGACCACAGGGCCAGATTCCTGTGATAATTTGAGCCCTTGGAGAACTGTGTCACTGAATATGCCGGTCTCTTGAATGAGGCTTTACAAATAAAGGTGTACAATGTAGACAGTGAAGATCTTTGCCTACTATTTGAAGAGTCATCATTCACCTGGGTTGCCAAAAATCCACTATTTTCTCCCCGCCAATGATGCATGGTGCCATACATACAGGTGGTGAAGCAAGGGTCTTTTGGGATGGAAAGTGTTATACAATGATCCATTAATGTAAATCATGGAATCACAAAACTTCTTGTTCTCTAACCAAACCTAGTTGCCTAGATCTGGTCTCTTGAGGAAAGCATCTTGTGTTAATTACTGAAATTTAAGTTTTATGGTCCCCAAGCAGGCAGTTGGGGAAAGATTCAACTGTTACAGTGATTTATATCCCATCTGAATAGTGCCATGTGTTGTGCATGGAAGGCAGAGCTGGCAGGATGACCCAAAGCTGAATCTAACTGAAAGAATATTCACAATAAAAATGTTGTTGTTGTGGCATTAAGTATTTATATCGTTTCAAGATACGACTTATATATGTACGTGTAGATGCTTTGAGTTCTGGTGTTTCAAGTAGTAAGTAAATATTGTCTGTAGTTCGAAAATTATTTTGAACTTTTCAGAATACCTTCCCTACTGCATCATAATCCTACACTACAGCTGCTTTTAGTTTGAATCTTAAACTATTAAGCTATTATATGTTCCTTATTTACTTTTTAGGTGGGTTTTCAAACAGCTGTACGACAAAGGATTGGTTTACAGAGGCGTTAAGGTTATGCCTTTCTCCACAGCATGTAACACTCCTCTTTCAAATTTTGAGTCTCATCAGAACTACAAGGTATGTCATTGTCTATATGTATGTATAACAATCTGACCCCTGTAACTGCTATGTCACATTGGAGTGTCTGTCTGTTCGGGACTGTAAAGCTTAAATACTTCAGTATTGACATAATCAAAACTGATAGAATAGTGCTAGTAAAGAGCTGGGCTAGTCATGTATATGTCCTGCTATGATTTTTCGGACAGTTCCTTTGGTCATTTTGTTGCCTCTTTCACCATTCTCACAGTCTTTGATCTGGGAAATTGCTCCACTCTACCTCACACATTTTTGAGTACCTCACTGTGTTGGGTTTCTACAGTGAATATCTTACACTGCACCTTTCCTGCTCACCCCGGCAGAGGATTCTCTGTATATTGAATCTGATCTTCTAGGTTGATCTAGTTGGCAGCTCAGCAGCCACACCTGTAACTTACCAAAGTTAGCAGATGAGTTGTGGGAGGAGAATTGAATTCTGTGATCCAGTATTGCAGTTTAAATACCACTTGTTGCTCCTCTGCCTTCTCTTGTGCCCCGGGCCGGCTCTAGGTTTTTTGCCGCCCGAAGCACACTCCCAAACCCCCAAAACACTCAGAGCACAACTGCCGAAGTGCGGAAAAAAACCCAACCCACAACCTGGAATGCTGCCCCTGGAATTCTGCTGTCCCAAGCACAAGCTTGGTTTGCTGGTGCCTAGAGCCGGTCCTGCTTGTGCCATTAGTAAAGCTACTCCTTAGCTCTTGTTTCGGGAAACAAAGGCAGGAAATGGAATCATGAACTTCTGCAGTGAAGCAGGATATTATTAGTACAGTAACTCCTCACTTAGTCGTCCTGGTTAACGTTGTTTTGTTGTTATGTTGCTGATCAATTAGGGAATGTGCTCATTTATAGTTGTGCAGTGCTTCCTTCTAAAGTCGTTTGGCAGCTACCTGCTTTGTCCACTGCTTGCAGGAAGCACAGCCAGTTGCAGCTAGCTGGTGGGGGCTTGGAACTAGGGTGGACTGGCAGCCCCCCATCAGCTCCCTGCTCTCCCAAGTTCCTTGTGCTGCAGCCACCCAGCATGCTATCAGTTGCTGGCAGTTCAGCTGTCCCTCCCCTTACTGCCATGTGCTGCTCCTGCCCTCTGCCTTGGAGCTGCTCCCAGAGACTCATGCTTGCTGTGCAGGGGGGAGAGAGGGGCTAATGTCAGGGTGTCCCCCTCCCCCCTGCTCCTGCACCCCACGTACCCTTCTCCATATAGCGCAGGGAGGGGACACAGATGGAGAGAGTCATAGGCCTGGTCTACACTACAAGTTTAAACTGAATTTCGCAGCATTAAACTGATTTAACCCTGCACCCGTCCACACAACGAGGCCCTTTATATCGATATAAAGGGCTTGTTAAACTGATTTCTGTACTCCTCCCCGAGAAGAGTAGCAGCGCTGAAATTGGTATTGCCATGTCGGATTAGGGTTAGTGTGGCTGCAAATCAATGGTATTGGCCTCCGAACGGTATCCCACAGTTCACCATTGTGACCGCTCTGAAAAGCAATCTGAACTCGGATGCACTGGCCAGGTAGACAGGAAGAGCCCCACAAACTTTTGAATTTCATTTCCTGTTTGCCCAGCGTGGAGCTCTGATCAGCACAGGTGGCGATGCAGTCCCAAATCCAAAAAGAGTTCCAGCATGGACCGTACGGGAGATACTGGATCTGATCTGTATGGGGAGACAAATCTGTTCTATCAGAGCTCCGTTACAGAAGACGAAATGACAAAGCATTTGAAAAAAATCTCCAGGCTATAATAGACAGAGGCTACAGCACAGTGCTATGTGACAAGCATAACGGAAAGCCAAAGAATCAAATGGACGCTCCTGGAGGGGGTACTGAGGACTCCAGCTATCCCACAATCCCCACAGTCTCCGAAAAGCATTTGCATTCTTGGCTGAGCTCCCAATGCCTGAAGGGTCAAAAACATTTTCCCGGGTGTCTCAGGGTATATGTCATCAATTTACACTCTTCCCACCCCCAGAAAGAAAAGGGAAAAAAAAGTTTCTTGCCTTTTTTTCAATGTCACTCTATGTCTACTGCATGCTGCAGGTAGACGGGGTGCTGCAGCGCTAAACGCCAGCATCCCCTTCCCGGTGGCAGACAGTACAATATGGCTGCTATCCATCGTCATCATCAGCCTGTGAGTGCTCCTGGCTGGCCTCGGTAAAAATGGGAATGACTCCTGGTCATTCCCGGCATATGGTACAGAACAGCTGGTAACTGTCTTCATCATAGTAACTGGAGGCTGAGCTCCATCAGCTCCCGCCTCCCCTTTCATGTCTAAAGAAAAGATTCTGTCCTGCCTGGACTATCGTAGCAGCTGGAAGCTTTCTCCCCCTCATTTTATCTCACTAAAAAGTCAGTGTTTCTTATTCCTGCATTCTTTATTACTTCATCACACAAACGGAGGGACACTGCCACGGTAGCCCAGAGGGTTGGGGAAGAAGGGAAGTAACGGGTGGGGTTGTTGCAGGGGCACCCCCTAGAATGGTTTGCAGCTCATCATTTCTGTGGGAATGCAGGGGCAAGATTAGAAAGGCAAAGGCACAAAATGAGCTCAAACTAGCTATGGGAATTAAGGGGAAACAAGAAGACTTTTTTTTTTATCAATACATTAGAAGCAAGAGGAAGACCAAGAACAGGGTAGGCCCATTGCTCAGTGAGGAGGGAGAAACAGTAACAGGAAACTTGGAAATGGCAGAGATGCTTAATGACTTCTTTGTTTCGGTCTTCACTGAGAAGTCTGAAGGAATGTCTAACATAGTGAAAGCTTATGGGAAGGGGGTAGGTTTAGAAGATAAAATAAAAAAAGAGCAAGTTAAAAATAACTTAGGAAAGTTAGATGCCTGCAAGTCACCAGGGCCTGATGAAATGCATCCTAGAATACTCGAGGAGGTATCTGAGCCTCTAGCTATTATCTTTGGAAAGTCATGGGAGACGGGAGAGATTCCAGAAGACTGGAAAAGGGCAAATATAGTGCCCATCTATAAAAAGGGAAATAAAAACAACCCAGGAAACTACAGACCAGTTAGTTTAACTTCTGTGCCAGGGAAGATAATGGAGCAAGTAATTGAAGAAATCATCTGCAAACACTTGGAAGGTAGTAAGGTGATAGGGAATAGCCAGCATGGATTTGTAAAAAACAAATCGTGTCAAACCAATCTGATAGCTTTCTTTGATAGGATAACGAGTCTTGTGGATAAAGGAGAAGCGGTGGATGTGGTATACCTAGACTTTAGTAAGGCATTTGTTACGGTCTTGCATGATATCCTTATCGATAAATTAGGCAAATAAAATTTAGATGGGGCTACTATAAGGTGGGTGCATAACTGGCTGGATAACCGTGCTCAGAGAATAGTTATTAATGGCTCCCAATCCTGCTGGAAAGGTATAACAAGTGGGGTTCCGCAGGGGTCTGTTTTGGGACCGTCTCTGTTCAATATCTTCATCAATGACTTAGATGTTGGCATAGAAAGTACACTTATTAAGTTTGCAGGCGATACCAAACTGGGAGGGATTGCAACTGCTTTGGAGGACAGGGTCAAAATTCAAAATGATTTGGACAAATTGGAGAAATGGTCTGAGGTAAACCAGATGAAGTTCAATAAAGACACATGCAAAGTGCTCCACTTAGGAAGGAACAATCAGTTTCACACATACAGAATGAGAAGAGACTGTCTAGAAAGGAGTATGGCAGAAAGAGATCTAGGGGTCATAGTGGACCACAAGCTAAATATGAGTCAACAGTGTGATACTGTTGCAAAAAAAGCAAATGTGATTCTGGGATGCATTAACAGGTGTGTTGTAAACAAGACATGAGAAGTCATTCTTCCGCTCTACTCTGCGCTGGTTAGGCCTCAACTGGAGTATTGTGTCCAGTTCTGGGCACCGCATTTCAAGAAAGATGTGGAGAAATTGGAGAGGGTCCAGAGAAGAGCAACAAGAATGATTAAAGGTCTTGAGAACATGACCTATGAAGGAAGGCTGAAACAATTGGGTTTGTTTAGTTTGGAAAAGAGAAGACTGAGAGGGGACATGATAGCAGTTTTCAGGTATCTAAAAGGGTGTTATCAGGAGGAGGGAGAAAACTTGTTCACCTTAGCCTCTAATGATAGAACAAGAAGCCATGGGCTTAAACTGCAGCAAGGGAGATTTAGGTTGGACATTAGGAAAAAGTTCCTAACTGTCAAGGTAGTTAAACAGTGGAATAAATTGCCTAGGGAGGTTGTGGAATCTCCATCTCGAGATATTTAAGAGTAGGTTAGATAAATGTCTATCAGGGATGGTCTAGACAGTATTTGGTCCTGCCATGAGGGCAGGGGACTGGACTCGATGGCCTCTCGAGGTCCCTTCCAGTTCTAGAGTCTATGAATCTATCTCTGGGGCTCTGACCCGGAGCGGCTGTGCTCTCTGGTTCTCTAATAAACTTGCCCCATATTCTAGGCAGGACTGACTCTATTTTTAGACAAAACATAGAGAAGAGAATGACCCGGGGAGTCATTCCCATTTTTGTCCATGCGCCCCGGCCGACCTCAGCGAGGCCAGCCAGGAGCACCCATGACAGCAGCAGATGGCACAGAACGACTGATAACCGTCATCTCTTCGCCAATTTACCAATGGCATGGCAGACGGTGCAATAGGGATGGTAACCGTCTCTGCTACCTTGCAAAGGCAAATGAATGCTGCTGTGTAGCACTGCAGTACCACGTCTGTCAGTAGCATCCAGTACACATACGGTGACAGTGACAAAAGGCAAAACGGGCTCCATGGTTGCCATGCTATGGCGTCTGCCAGGGCAATCCAGGGAAAAAGGGTGCAAAATGATTGTCTGCTGTTGCTTTCACGGAGGAAAGATTGAGTGACGACATTTACCCAGAATCACCCGCGATACTGTTTTTGCATTGGGATCTCAACCCAGAATTCCAGTGGGCGGGGGAGACTGCAGGAACTATGGGATTGCTACGGGATAGCTACCCACAGTGCAACGCTCCGGAAATTGACGCTAGCCTCTGTATGTAGACGCACACCGCCGAATTAATGTGCTTAGTGTGGCTGCATGCGCTCGACTTTATACAATCTGTTTTACAAAACCGGTTTATGTAAAATCGGAATAATCCCATAGTGTAGACATACCCATAGAGAGCTTGGGGCAGCAGCTGGTGTCTCAACTTCCTGATCCACTTAAAAAGACAATGCACTGAAGAGTCAGTCAGCTTACTTAAAGGGGCAGTGTGCATCTCTCTCTTCTCTCCCCCCCCACACACAAGGTGTGTATCTGTCTCTGTCTGCTATGCTGTCTCCCCTCCCTCGTGTTCGTGCTGCCTTATGTCAGAGGCTACGTTAACAACAATGTGTTAACCCTTGAGGGCTCAGCCGAGTGCTAGTTTATCATTTAACAGCAAGGCATTCCCTGGGAAATATCCCTCCCTCTTCCACCCTTAAACTTCGCCACCTCAACCAAGCTTCACAATCATCATAGCTGTGAACAGTATTAAATTGTTTAAAACGTATACTGTATAATATATAGATTTTTGGCTGGTGAAAAAATTTCCTTGGAATCTATCCCCCCCTTTACATTAATTCTTGTAGGGAAATTGGATTTGCTTAGCATAGCTTTGCTTGAAGTCTCATTTTTCAGGAACATAACTTCAACATTAAGTGAGGAGTTAACTATATAGTAAAAAAACCCATTTTAGTGTGTAACAGAAACCATAAGTGCGCTTAGCCCCCATGTAGCAAACTTTCACAATTGAAAAATAAATAAAATCCCAGTCATTTTGTATCTGAGTAAAGAAAAGTATATTGTTAAGGAAACAGAGAATTCAAATAGAGAAATACTAAGCAATTATTTTATTCGTAAATGTAACAGGATTCATCTTTCAAAATGCCAGGATTTTGTTGAGTTGCTTGGCATGTTTAGTACTTTGTGTAACATTAGAACAAGCTGGTTAGAAACATCATAGTCTTTGTCTAACAATTGGTAGAGATTAAATTTTATTGATAGCATAGCCTCCACTGTGCATTGCTCATAATCCAAGCATTGCATAACTGTTTGAGTCTGACTGTTGCCTGCCCCACCTGCTTATAGAAAGAATTTCTTCTGGAGCAGCCCTTAGCTTTGAGGTAAATAGTTTCCCATTCCATAATGGAATTACCTATTCTGAGCTGTGTTGCTGGAGAGGAGCCAGGGATGCTTTCAGTGCACAAATGGCAATGTGATATCTGTCTGAGTGTTCCTGGTTTATGCATATTATGTTAATTTGTTAGGTGTTGTAAAAAGGCTGTAAGAAAGCTTTTTAATGCAGCTTGGAGCTTTTCGCTTTGGAAAGCTTTGCATATTTTGCTAAATTTAATGATTTCATAGCACACAACCTAAAGAGAGATTGTACAGTACACCAAAGGACAGCTTTCTTGCCATGGAAGTGATATCCCTTTATGGGTGGAATGCAGGAGCCAATTATTTAGGAGGGAAAGTGAAGAATAAATTGTTCATTTGAAACGCCAGGAGATTTTAGGCAGGCAGAACATTGCCCATGTACCTTTTTGTCAAGGACTTTATAGATTAACATACCTTCTCTTGCAAACAAAAGAGGTCGTGTCTTTAGGTTTTCATATTTCATTTACCAGGCAGCACCTGTAATGTTACAGGGCCGATTAGTACCATGTTGCAGGGCGGGCTGTTGTTTCACCAACAATTCAGAAAGAAAAGTGCTGTCTGCTTACTTGAACAACTTCAGATATCCATCTAAGTTTCACCTGAAGGTTTTTTTATTAGAACAGTGACCTTTTCAACCCTGTTCAGTTTGCTGTCTATTTAGATCAGAGCACTAATTGGAGACTTGTGCTTTCTATATGTAGTATTTGTTTGCCAAGTTGTGTGAATAACTTAATGCTTGCACAACACCTCTGTGAAGTGGGAGCAAGGGATAAGCTCGGTGGTTTGAGCATTGGCCTGTTCAATCCTTGAGGGGGCCACTTAAGGATCTGGGGCAAAAATCAGTACTTGGTCCTGCTAGTCAAGGCGGGGGACTGCACTTGACTCGACTCAATGACCTTTCAGTTCTAGGAAATAGGTATATCTCCAATTATTATTTATTTTTATTAAGTAGGTAGGAAAGATAAATGGATGCAGTTTGAGGTTTATAAAGATAATCAAACTCCACATTAAAAATCTGCCATGGAGCCTGATAATGCTGTTACTTTTAGTTACAAAAATAGCAAACTTGTTCTTTAGTTTTATAACAACGTTACCATTTCTGCAAGCTGCCATTAGGTAACAAGCTCTACAGAACTATGGTGGGTCTGTATTGCCACTTAGATTCTAGCCATAAAACTGATGTTACTTCAGAAGATTTGGGGTTTGAGTAACACTTGCTCTTTAAATTTGCCTGTTGGAAATATTCCTTACACAATTATGTAAAACTCTGGGCTCTTCATCAGGGTATGACTTCATATAAGGTCTTCCACAGTCCGATAGTATTGATAATAGAGAAACTATAACTTGTGCAAGTGCTTCACTCTATCCAGTGGTGCGAGGAGATTTTAATTCTCACCGGTACGCATAGGCAAATCATGGGATGGACACAAAGGGGGCATGAGCTAAAGGGGGGACATGTGACACCCCCCAATGTGGCCCCTCCCAGCCAGGGGCCGCCATGCTCTCCCTGTCCCCTCTCCATCCTGTGTTACATGAGGGCCAGGCAGGGGGAGCTCTGTCCTCCTGCTGCACCAGATACTGATTTCGGACCCATGGGGATCTCCTGGGAACCGCAGCGGCCAAAGGAGCAGAACGTGGGGCCACCTGGTGACACCACGCCAGCAGCTCCGGGCTGCCCCCAGCCCTTCCATGCAGCTGCATCTCTCATCTAGGGTCTGTACAGCCTCACCAGAGGACAGGGCTGGGGGAGGGACTGAGGGCAGTACCGTTATAGCTGCACCAGAGGAGCTGCCGGTGTGGGCCACTGGCTACTGGGAGTGGCAGCCCCACCTTCTGCTCCTTTTGCTGCTGCAGTTCCCGGGAGTGCCCTGCGGTTCTGAAAATGTCTTTCCAGTACAGTGTACTGGCAATAAATATCTTTATGGTATGCGTATCTGACCGTACCTGCTTACTTGCACCACTGACTCTCTCTAATATGTCTGCGAGAACTTCTCTTAGAGTAACACTGATATTATTAATGCAAAGGGATTCCTTTGACTTGATTGAAGGCAATACTCTTTGAGGCTGAGGAAAACCATGTCAGCTGTGCATTATGTTTTGAACATCCATGTACTTCTATGTTTAAGGACATATAGTTTATGTGCCTTGGTTAAAAATAATTGTCTGCCAGAAGAAAATTTTCTCAAGTGATAGCTTGTCCTGCCAACTCCTGGTCCCCTGGGACAAACTACATGAATGTTGAACTCCACGTTTCAGCAGCTGAAAAATTATTAGACTGTGAAGGAAACCTTTAACCAGTTATGATCTTGGATTATTTTTGGATAATCTTAGGTTGGGATTATCAAAAGCATCTGAAGGAGTCAGGCACCCAACTCTCAGCCTTTAGACATAAACTCTGATTATGTTGAGGCAGTTGTGTCCCTCGTGATTTGGTCAAGTAGCCTACATGGGGGAGGTGGAGAGACATGCTTAAATTGGTCCTCATCTGCATTCACTCTTAATGAGTTTTTTTAACAAGTCAGGTTGCAGGGCACTAAAGGAACCAGGTAACTGAGTGACAACAGCTGTCACTGCTTTTCCTTGTTCTCACCAACTCACAAGAAACCTTTCATATCCCTCTCTCTATTGCTGTTTCATTTAAGGATGTTCAAGATCCTTCGGTGATTGTGAGCTTCCCATTGGATGAAGATGAAAATGTCTCTCTTGTTGCTTGGACAACTACCCCCTGGACCCTGCCTAGTAACTTGGCCCTCTGTGTTAACCCAGAATTGCAATATGTGAAACTAAAAGGCAAGTGCTAACTTGATATGAAGTACAGTGAAAATGTAGTTCCATTGAACTCCTGCATGTGTATAGCAGTTTCTGTGATAGACAATTCTATTTGACCTTCAACATGTAGCATTTCACTGGAGTTGACTGTATGCTAAAGGATGAGTCAAATTTACCATGTTGCTAAAATCTCCATTAATTTTGTACTCTTTGATTGTATCGGAGCTATATTACATGAGTACTAAAGGACTGGCAGTTACATAATAAATGCTCCTACTACATAGTGAGCAAGAGTGGGTATGCAATATGGGTGTTAGTTATCTCACCAGTTAATCCCCCATCACTCCCCAAAGAATCTCACACCAAACGATCCTAACTCTTCCCTTGTCTCACAATTTCTCTGCTTTGCCCCACTTCCCAACCACTTCAGACCAAACTGTCTGATGGCCTTTGGTGAGGAGAATCAGAACATATTAGGCTAGTTCAAGTCAGTGTGTAAGGTAGCCTGTTCCTCAAGGGCCCCTGATATATCAGGAGATGCACTGCAGCATATTCCTATGGTTAAAAAGGGAATTCATGTATAACAAGTGGGTAGGATGTATGAACAAAATAGATTTACTTTACTTGCTAGTTCTCCCACCATCTTTCAGAGGTTTACAGCTCCAGCTTCTCAGCAGCCAGAGGAATGTTATTTTCATTCTTTGGTTCCTTGTATCATTTTCAGAAAGGAATTTTTTTACCTGAGTGTCGTGCAATATCCATACAAGAAATGCAGTTCCTCCTGATGATTCCCTGGTCTAAGTTTCTTCTAATGTATATTTTAATATTTATTGATTTTAGTGTATTACATAGTCTAACTACATGTTCACTGATTTGGACATAAGCAGTCAGTTTTGCACTGAACTTTTCAGATTTTCCAGAACTGCTGACCTTTTCTAAGTTGGCAGCATACATAACCAAATACAGTGATGCAGATTACCGCTGGCATTTTTTTTAACGCAGATGAAATGGCACAGTTAGAATTTTCACTTCGACATAGATTTTAAAATTTAATTTATTCATGCCTAAGGTAGTGGCACATGTAAAAACACTGGGAGA
This sequence comes from Gopherus evgoodei, assembly GCF_007399415.2. NCBI lineage: Eukaryota > Metazoa > Chordata > Testudines > Testudinidae > Gopherus > Gopherus evgoodei. The sequence continues at coordinate 89,330,263 of NC_044328.1, forward strand.
CAAATCAACCATTTCCTAAGACGCACAGGCTTTTGGATAAATTCATATTTGTTCCTTAAGTCTTCATTCCTGACCACTTCTTCAAGTATTGAGATGCACTATCATCTTGACACCTATGCAGATCAAAAAGAATTAAGGGTAGTTTCAGGCATAACACCTGTCTTCTACCAATTATTCTGCAATCACATTTCCCTGTTGTCTAAACTTTCTTACCTGTTGCTTAATGACTATACTGGAGGAATAGTGACACCGACTACTCATAATGTGCTGTCAAATGCACTAAGTACGGTAGAAAAAAGTCCCCCCGCCCATGCTTCTAAGCCCTTTAAACAGCGGTATGTACAAAATTAATTTAACCCAAAGATCACATTGTCCCCATAAGATATATGGCATTTAATTCATTCTTCAGGAACATCTAGTTCAGGAAATATTGGTTCATCATTTATAACTAGAAACCAAGCGAACTTGTCCTTAGTTAGAATAGTCTTCCACGGAATATTAAAAACAAACAACTGTTTGGAACTTAAATTCCTAAAATGAATGAGCACTAGGAAAAGTTTGGCTTTCAGATGTCACTTTTTCCTTAGACTTTTCTTAAAGCAAATCTAGCTGAACTTGGCCACAGCCTTGTCATAATGGGAATACATTAGTTGATCTTCAAGAGTAGGTGCTTACTGCTAGTTTCTTCCCAGTCCAGGACTTCAAGGATTTCCACAGGCCTCTTCAAACTAATAAATTTAATTTATGTGAAGGCAACATGGCCTACTGGATAGGGCAAGTTCTGGACTGGGAATCAGACCTGTTTTCTGTTCCTGGCTCTGCTACTGATCTTTTGTTTGATGGTGGAAAAATCACCTTTGTGTTTGTGTCCCCATCTGTGAAATGGGAATAAAGATACTTACTTTTCTTTGTAAAGTATTGTGATATCTGGGGATGAAAATCGCTACATAAGAGCTTAATATTATTTATGGAAAAAAAATCTCATTGCCTTCTGCATGGCAGCATCATGGCTCATTTTGGTGTTAGGTAATAATTAAACCAGTACAGAGTATTAGACCTCTGCTGATTTGGGGAGAATCATAAATTGATTGTCAAACTATAACTACATCTTTAAAGGTAGCTGGGATGAGGAAGAACAGCGATCTGCCTAAGTAGTGAAAATATTCCATCTTGGTATAAGGGTATGGGAGTTAGTGGTGGGGAGGAATGACACTATTCTTGATAAAGGTTCAACTTTGATTATCTAAAGCAGGGGTCTCAAACACGTGGTGCGTAGGCTGCATTATTTCCTGCCTGCCAAGCTCCCCTCTGTCCCGCCCCTCCCCCAGCGCGCCACGTCCCTGCTCCCCCGCCTAGATCCCAGTGCTTAGGGCTTTCCAGGTGGGAGGAGCAGATTCGCTGCGCACTCAGGGGAGGAGGCGGAGAAGAGGCGAGGCTGTGGTGGGGATTTCGGGAAGAGGTTGGAATAGGGGCAGGGAGGGGGTGGAGTTGGGGTGGGGACTTCGGGGAAGGGGTTGGAATGGGGGTGGGGAAGAGGTGGGGCGGGGGTGGGGCCTCATGGAAGGGGTGGAGTGGGGGCAGGGCTGGGGGCAAATTGGGAAGCTTTAACAGAAGTAATTCTAAAAGTAAATGCGTGTTTTGTCCTTCGAGTGAGGTGCATTACTGAGTGTTTATATTTTATTAAAACCCCTTGGAAATGACTGTCGAAAAAAAGAATACTCATGGAAAAAAAGAGTTTTCCAAGACAAATGGAAGAATTTATATTTTTCACAGAGGTAAAAGATGATAAAATTCAATGCCTTATTTGTTAGCAAACGATTAAACGATTGCTGTTCCCAAGGAGTATAATGTGCGTCGGCACTACGCCACGATGCACCGTGAAAAATATGATGCATTCACTGGAAAAACTTGAGAGGGAAAAGTTCGGCAACTTAAAGCAGGATTTGCCAAGCAAAGACATTTCTTTTCGGGGATTAAAAAGTCTAGTGAAGATTCAGTAAGAGCAAGTTTTGTGATAAATGAAATGATAGCTAAATCATCACGGCCTTTTACAGAAGGCCTATTCGTAAGAAAATGTCTTGTGAAGGCCAGCAAAGTTTTGTGTCGTGATAGGAAGAAAGTTGTTGAAAGCATAAGCTTGTCTGCCAATACAGTTGCCTGCAGGATAACAGATTTAGCTGATAATGTGCAAAAACAATTGATTCAAATGGCAAAAGACTCTGAAGCATTTTCAGTTGCCTTTGATGAGAGTACAGATATATCAGATATCACACATTGTGCAGTGTTCATTAGAGGTGTGGATTGCAATTTGAATATAACTGAAGAATTGCTAGACTTAATGCCACTGAAGGGACGTGACATATTTCAAGGACTGGAAGAGTGTATTGAAAAAGCTGCACTGCCATGGAACGAACTCCTATCTTTGGCTATGGACGGTGCGCCATCAATGTGCTCTGGAAACATTGATATGGTTGGATTATTGAAGACCAAACCGAACAGCCTCAATATACCAGGAATTAGCTCCACCAGTATACATTGCATTTTGCGCCAAGAAGTCCTGTGTAGTAAACGTCTACAAATGAAGGAAGTTATGGATGTAGTTGTTAATACTGTTAATTGTATATGTCCATGAGAGCTGAATCGCAGACAGTTCACTTTTTTTCTAGCAAGTATGGACAGCGAATATGGGGAAGTTCTGTATCACACTCAAGTTAGATGGCTGAGTCGTGGAAATGTTTTGAAGTGTTTGCATTTAGGGAGGAGATTGAAAAACAAGAAGGCTCCACAGTTTGCTGATTCCACTTTTATCTGCAACTGTGCTTTTCTAACAGATGTAACTGATCACCTGAATGCACTGAACTTGAAGCTTCGGGGTAGAAAATAGGTAATAACACAGATGTATGACAGTGTTAAATCATTCAAAATCAAGCTTACTTTGTGGGGGAAACAGCTGACTGCTGGCAGTTTGGTCCATTTCTCGACTCTGAATTCCTTAGGAAAAGTTGAACCCAAATCCTTGAAAGAATATGCAGAGATCATTTCTAACTTACACAAACAGTTTAATGTGCGATTTAAAGATTTCAAGGTACTTGAACCATATTTTTAACTTTTCCCCCCGCCATTTGGTGTGGAAACTGACAGTGTTGCAAAGGAAATGCAGATGGAGTTAGTGGAGCTTCAGCGTGACACCATTTTGAAGCAGACGTCTACAGATGTTGGAATTCCAGTATTCTACAGGTTTCTTTCACAAGAAAGATTTCCCATTTTATTCTCTCCTTCCGCAAGGATAATGGCAATGTTTGGAAGTACATGCATATGTGAACAGTTTTTCTCTTCCATGAAGATTAACAAGTCTGTGTTAAGGTCAAAGCTCACTGATCAACATTTGAAAGCAACACTGAGATTGGTTTCGTTTCAGGATATCAAATCTAATATTGATGCTCTGGTTGATGCAAAATGCTGCCATCTAAGTGACCAAAAATGAAATGACTGTCAAGTAGCACTGACTTTTCGCATTACAGTTTTAAAAAAGTGTATACATTGACTTTTAATAGCATATTATATAACTCTTCATTTTGTTTCGTTTTTTACTATACTTTTGTATCAGTGTATGAAAAGGTTTCAGTGATGCGGCCCTCAAGCCAATGTACCAGTCCTCATGTGCCCCTTGTGGTGGTTTGAGTTTGAGATCCCTGATTTAAAGCTTCCCATTTACCTTCATTTTTTTTAAATCCAAGAAAAAAGGAGCAAAGAGTAATTTCATGTTGTTGTTATAATAAATCTCAGAAACACAGCAGAATGGGATAGAGTGTGATTGTTATGTAAAGCATTGACCCACTAATTCTTGCAGCTCCTGTTTAATTTATTATAGTTTAGCTAATTGTTTTGCCCTCTGTTTTACCTGTCTGGTTGCCTTCCATTGCCAGAAAGAACAGTGGACAAACTATCTGTTGAGGCAGCCATGGCATTTCAGTGCAAAGGCTGCTAAAAGTCAATTCAGCTGGGCAGGTCCTGAAAGCATCAGCTCTGCAATTTGGGGAATCTGTGCTAATGCTGATGTCAAGAGGATGTCGTCTAAATTTTAGCTCTTTGCAATTCATTTATGTCAAATGGGTATAAATAGATCTTTGTGGGAAAATAAAAATTTGATTCTAATAAGCTGAATTATTCTGGGTAGTTTTAGACCTGATGCCTTATTGCTCGTGTGTAAAATGGAAACTTTTGTAATGGTGCAAAAGTAGAATATTAATTTATGGTTGGTTGGTTTGTTTTTCCCCCTTTTAGATAGTGCCACAGGGAAGATTTATATTTTGATGGAAGCCAGGCTGGTAGCACTGTACAAATCTGAAAGTGAATATGTGATACTTGACAGGCAAGTACATGAATTATTGCACACTTTTGAACTTCCATTTTTTATAAATAAGTAATGAACGGCTGCAAGAAGTTACATAACTGCAGAATCCGAGACTGCTTTCTTAGGAGGGTGGTTTAACACATGAGTGCCTTTTTATGTACATCCTGCTACAGCCTGTCAAGGGGTTTGAGATCTGTCTCTGCAAATTATGCTTAGATGGAAGTTATTGTCAGAATAGAAGCTGCATCTGGGTTTATTGTAGCTAAGGAAAAGGTTGTAAACACAGTATATTTGAAAGCCAGAGTAGGAAAAAAGTTGTCTTCAGCATCCCAGTACCCTTCCCATATAGTAGTCTACCTCTTCCGCTTGTAAAGCTCGTGTCAGCACACATTTGTAAGGACTTTTTATTTGTTTTGTTCATCCCAATACAGTTTAGAATAGCAAATAAAACCTCATAATTCAAATGTGCTGTAAAGAGATTTACCTTTTTTAGCACTCTTCAATAGAAAACATAATTTTTATAAAAGGCATACAGTATGACAAACATTTAAGCTCTCTCCCCTTCCCGCCCATCCTTACCTTTTGCTTTTGCAGTGATACCCTACCCACTCTTGGGTGTCTTCCAAGAATTGGAAACTTCCTGTACCTAGATAAAACCAGTTATTTTACTCCTTTTTATGAAACAATTGCATTTTTTATAACATTAACATCTTTTTGAGAATGAAAATACTTTTAAAACAGAAGTAGAACATACATAATTTTTTTCCCTGCGGTTCCCTAGAAAAACCTTAAGCAAGTTATGCATCTGTCTCTCATATATTGGCTCTTTAGTATTGACGGATTTTTTTGTTTAAATAGTGGAAGATCTATTAGTTTCCCAGATTTTCCTTCCTGTCTTACACTGCTCTTCACCTGTATAGTTCACACCTTCATGTTTTCTGTGCTGTTTTCCCTCATGTTAAAATTTGTTTTTTTCTGTCTTGGAACTAATCATCTCTTTGAAGCTTGGGGCATGAATTGTTTCAGTCCTTATTTAGAGCTCTGAGTTCTCATCCTCTTCTGGTGTTGTCAGGAGAGTACATTTCTCAGCCTGGAGTTCTAGACTTCTCTACAGTTCTAGACATTTCTGTAGCTTGGAGTTAGTAATTTTGGGCCAGTGTTTACTTAGTTTTATTCATTCTTGTAAATACCAGAAGACACTCTGCTTATACTACAGAGCTCCACTATAACCAGTTTATTTTTTTATTTCCCGAAGGTCCTATCATAACTTCTTATGAAGTGGATTACTGATTTATGCTTTGCTCCTGCATTAATTTATAAATGTGAACTTTATTGTGGGGATAATGAATTTATACTAGTGGCAAATCGTTAACAAATATCTCAGCTTTCATTTAGTGTTAAAGTTGACAAATAAAGGTAGAAGTAGGAAGCAAACGAATTGGAAAACAAGTGCTTTTCCTCATATCAGATTTCAGTATGAAAAATATTTAAAAAGAGAAAAATAGTACTTCTAGATTTAGTCTTTATAAGACAGCTAGTGCAATTTACAGTGTGTTAATGTGTGTGTATATATAAATCTTTTTCTACATAGGTTTCCTGGCATTACTCTTAAAGGCAAGAAATATAAACCACTATTTGAATATTTTCTTAAGGTAAGAGAAGTCAGTCTTCTGTTTAGACACAGAACCAAATGACAATGTTAAAACCAAGAGACTGCCATTTTAAATAGTTGTACATTTTTTGGTCAATATTTCCCCTTGATATGATGGCAAAATGAATATTGTGCTTTCTTAAGAATTTGCTTTCATTTGTTTTAAGACCCATACTTTGACTGGATTTACTGATAATACTGGCTATATGTTAAAATAAAATCCCAACTGTCATGGGGAAAATAGGTAAAATACCAAGCAAGTGAAATCTCAGGCCTCCATTTCCCCAAACAAACTCATTGTCCCACATTACATTAACACGGCTATACTCTCATCTCATGCTTTGCAACAGAGAGCACTGTCACTTTGCCAGAAAGTTGGCTGCTTCTGTTTTTACCTTTCTTTCGTATGTCCTGTATGCTCATACTTCATATAAGTACACGCCCTGGTGGTGATGAAGGTTGAGAGTAGGGATGACTCTAGGTTTTTAGAGGACTCTTTATTGAACAGTCAGTATTCCCCAGTGTCTATGACCTTGCTCAATTCAGTTGAAACCAGCATCCTAATTCACTGCCTTCTAACACCATAAATTCCATATTTAGAAGTGGAATTATGATGACATTGAAATTGGAGGTTCTTTGTGCTTTTTCATTTGGCGTATTAAGACCCTATATTGCTGTAACTGTTCGCCTTTTCACATTTCCAGTCTTTATGGATGTCTTGTTATGCTGCACTTAAAGCAGGAGTACTTATTTTACTATACTGAAAACATAGTTTAATACACATCATGGGAATGAGTTATGGAGAATAGGTATGTAAACATTTTGATAAAACGTGATTGAATGATACTGTAGAGGTGCAGACTCACCCCTGCGGCACCTCCTGCTGGTCTCTCAGGGAATTAGCTCACTTTCCAGCCCGCAGCACCCTCTGCAGGCCGGTGATCTGCCTTACCGTTTGCTGTTGGCCCCCCATGTCCCACCCTGGACCCAGTGCCCCTTTTACTTAAGGTGCTGCCCCCTGGCAGTAACCCCTTTCTCTCAGGTTCTCCCCTTCCAGGGGAACCCCCACCCACTATATCCACCTCACCTCAGTATAAGGCTACTGCCAATCCTCATCTAGCCCCACGCCCTGGGGCAGACTGCAGTATCAGCCTACTCATCACTGGCAAGGTTGGGTTTGGACCTGCTGCCTTTGCCTACCCCTGGGCTGCCCTCTGCAACCCCCAGTACCTGTTGGCCTTGTGCTAGGTCACAGCCTGGGGCTTTCTAGGCTGGATCTCCCCAGCCCTGCTCCACTCAGGAACCCTGTCTCTAGCTCCCTGCAGCCAGGCCCTTCTCCCTCTATAGACAGAGGGAGACTGCTGAACTCCTGGCTCCCAGCCTTTTTATACAGGCCAGCTGTGGCCTGATTGGGGCATGGCCCAGCTGCAGCCACTTCCCAATCAGCCCAGCTTAGCAGCTCCCAGCCACAACCTTCCCTCTGGGCTGTTTTAAGCCCTTCAGGGCAGGACCACCCTGCTACAGATACAAATAACTGGCTCCCTTGACGCCTTCGGGGAGCAGTGGGCTATGTCCAGGGTTCTCTGCTCGGTGTCCCCGTTAGGTTCCCTCCTTCTGACCCTTTGACCTCACTCCTGTCCCTGTTCTTTTATTAGTTGTCCCCCGCACTCAGTGGGTTCTGTGGCCCTGTGGTTCCTCCCCTTAGGCTGGGGGAGGATCCTTTAGCACTTCCCAGACACCCAATAGGTACAGATACAAATAGTTTAAAGTACTGAACTGCTGATATATAATTACTTTATATAAAAGAATAGTTGGTGTATGCAGTGAGTTCCTGAAGTCAGCAGAGGTAAAAGGAGTTCATCAACTCAATAGGGAGCAGACCTATTTTTGGAAGAAGGTGGGAATCACAGTTGTAGCCATTAACTGGACTGCAGGGGATAAAGATAGGATCTACACTAACGTGTTGGAAGTTTGTATGGTAGCCTCTCTGCATTTCAATACAGTAAAAGCCGTCTTATCTGGCCCTGTACCAACCGGAAAGCTCTATAAATGGGCTTTTCTAATCTTCATAGAAAGTCTGGTCTGTAGTCTGGTTGGTTGGTGCATGGACGGCAGGCTCCCGACCTGGCTCTGTGTGGCTCCCTGGTAGCAGCAACATGTCCCTGCTGCTCCTAGGTGGAGAATTGGCCAGGAGGGGGTCGGAGTGTGGGAGAGGGATCAGGGCAGGGGTCTGTGGCATGGGAGGGGTTTCGGGGTGCAGCATCCGGAGGGCACTCACCTTGGGTGGCTCCCTGCTGTTCCTAGGTGGCGGTATGGCTAGGTGGCTCTGCGCACTGCCTCTGCCCGCAGGCACCGCCCCCGCATCTGCCATTAGCCACAGTTCCTGGCCAATGGGAGCTGCGGAGCCAGCGCGTGGGGCAGGAGCAGCGTGCAGGGATGCCTAGCCTTGTCTCCGCCTAGGAACAGCAGGGACAGGTCGCTGCTTGTGAGGAGCTGCCTGAGATGAGCACCCACTGGATCTGGCACCCCAACCCCTGCCCTGAGCTCCCTCCTGCACCCAAACTCCCTCCCATGCCCCAGCCCCACACACAAACTCCTTCCCTCTTTAGTTAACTGGAATTTTTCACTTACTGGCACCCCCCATTCCCCCAACATGCCAAATTAAAAAGCCTTCACTGTATTCCTTGTTAGTTGATATGTGTACTCCAGTTTTTTTCAGAATTGCTTCCGTACTCTCCAAAATCTCTCTTCAGACCAAGATAAAACTTAATACAGTACTGTGACAAATCATTGCTTCAATTGTGATCACCAGGATAGTTCATTTTCAGTTACTTTTAAATTATGTGAGGGATACAAAAATGGCTCATTACTCTTAATAATCAGCTTGTGGAACAGATGGCAGATAATTGGTTCTGTTATCCTTCACGGTTTTCTTCCACCATTAAAGTTAAAACTTAATGTTAAATGTCATCCCAAACTTTCACCTTCATGCTTTCCTTTGTGGTTATAACCCTGTAAGTTGACTTAAAATAATTAGTAGCAAACCCCCCCTATTTTTATGGTGATAAGAAACAATGGCCATGTGGAAGCTGCTTTGTTTATAATTTATTATATGTATGTGTGTATATATAGGTCTATAAATGGCTGGAGACTTCTTTTATTATGTATCTTGTTTATAGGATCTTATTAATTTGTAGTCTCAAGCATGAGATTGCAACAGTGCGAGGATATGTATTAGTCAATTTTATGAAGTTGGCAACAGAAGTCTTACATTTAGTCTTACACTCTTGGTGCTTAGTAAAAAGAATGGATTGGCTTGGCATTTTAGCTGAGATACGTGGTTAAAAATATCTGATGATTTATTATTCCTCTGTATAAAGCAAACTAAAATATAGTTCTAGCTATTGCAGCTTTTTGACTTAAAGGTTGACCTCTTAAATATACATTTTCCAGGCATTTTGAAAAATGCTACTTTCCTGTATGTCTGAAAAAGACTTGAATATTTTGTGTGTTGCAGTGTAAAAACAATGGTGCTTTTACTGTGGTCACAGACAACTATGTGAAGGAGGAAGAAGGTACAGGGGTTGTACATCAGGCTCCTTACTTCGGTGCTGTAAGTAAAAACTAGCTTTTATTATGTGTTTGGTCTGGAACATGTTCCCATGGCCTCAAAGGGCCCTTTCAGATGTACAGTGCTGACTTTGCAGGCCAAGAGGGGTAATCAGCTGCTTTTAAAACATTGCTTTCTGTTGAATGCTCAAACTTCTCTTTGTAGAGGCAGTTGCCCTTTACTTGCACACCAGTGGGGAGTTTAGATGTCCATTACTGTCATCTTTACTATTCATAAAACGTCCATCCCTGTAACATCTGAGTGCTCTAGCTCCTCCTCCCTGAAGATGGAGAAATGCCAGCTTCATCACAAGGAAGAATTGAGTACTCTACTGCTAAGTAGGGACCAGCTCTTCTAACTCATAAATTGGACAAATATCAGGACTGTTGTTCAGCATGCTATGCCTTTCAACATTTTATTGTTCGTTAATTTATATGTGTTGAACATATAAAATGACTTAACATGCTTCTGTACCTTCTCTATGTCCCTTTGGGCTAAAAGGATTTTTTGTACAATGGTCATTTTTTTTTTTTTTTTTTTTTTTAAAGGATGTTTTATTTCCTTTTCCTTTCCCCAATTTGCTTGAGGATATTGAAAACTAGAAAAGTTGGACAGATTCTCTTAAGAGTTAATCAGCTGGCCTTTATAAACCCAGGAATTACCATACTAGATCAGACCCATGCACCGCTTAATCTGCTATCCTGTCTCAGTGGCAAGCAACAGATGCATCCAAGGAAGATATGAGACATTTCCTAACCTCTGGTAGTTAGAAATTGGTTTAATTCCTGAATCATTAAACATATGCTCTCTTGCAAATTGTATGTTGGCATGAACTACTGCCACTCAGGATGTTCTTGTTATCCATCTAAATGTCCAATCCTTTTTTGAATCGTGGTTTTTTTTTTGGCCTCAGTGATATCCTATTTAGTCACCTCCTTTTGAAGAATGTGTATATTCCTACACTTTATTTCATGTTATCAAGATGAAAATTCTTATCCAAATATTACACAGAAAAACATCCTGCTTTTTACTTTTAATTACATAAGTAGAATAAACTGGTTAGAGAGGCACAGAAGGTTCACAGTTGCCTTAATTTAACAACTGCCTCACCATATCTACAAATAAAAGCAGACTCAGGGTCAAATGTTAACTGAAAAGTGATGAACCCACACAGGGAGTGTTAGTGTGATTAAAGGAAGTTTGAAAACTTCACAGAGCCGGCTACAGTTGTTAGTACACAAGGACTAAGCAGTAAAATGTAAATTAATTAGAGAAAAAAGCTGTCTGATATGAAATAATTAGCAGTCTGTTAAAATCAAAGTTTTTAAGAGATACTATCAGTTTAATGCATAGCAAATAGTGCATATGTTGTTGTATGGCTCTAATTCCACAGACCACATTTTCTGTTACTTGCCTGTAGAGTAGACAACTTCATGATATAGCAAATTGCTATCTGAATCCATGGATATTTTGTCTTCAGAAGGAATTATTTAAGGATATATTTAAATAACACATTTGATTTGAATGTTAAAAGATTTTCTTCTTTGGCATCTCTGCATCTCACCTCATCCTCTCCAGTTAGTTCAAAAAAGCACTAGCTCCCAAAGGCTGCTGTTAGGATCAGGGCTCCAATGAGCTAAGTGCTGTTGAAACGCACAGGAGAAACATGATCCTTGTCCTGAAAATGCTTTCAGTTTAATTTAAAGAGAAAAACAGGTAGAGGAGAGAGAGAAGAGAGAGACAGCCTAAAAACCATGTGACCATGGTTCTGATGAGCACGTTCTGTAGTTCAGTTTCCTCTCTATCCCTCCATTTACTTTTTTTTGTATTAGGAAGTGAAGTGAATGGCGTCGGGGTTGGGGTGAGGGAGAAGAAGGGGGTATATAAGTAGCAACAAGGGAGGGAAAAGAGAGAAAAGTGGAGGTGTAGGGGGTGCTGAGTAGAATCACACCTTCCATGAAATATTTAAATATCTTATCCGCTCATTTGCTTGTTCTGTTATCTGGTGTACTGTCTCTGAATAAAGAGAAGTCCCTTGAGGGAAGGATACATAATGATGTGAAATGTGGCTTCAGTATGAACCCTTGGTATTATATAGATGTGTTCTGCACCATGAGATCTCAGAAATCCATCCTCCATGTAGTTCTGGGAAAAGGATTCTTAACCAAAATTTAAAGGGAGGGGGAAAGATACAGTTAGTTCTAGAACACTTCTTAATCCAAGACCAGTTTGCGATACTATCTTTCCCCCAACTTGAGCTAGTATGTCACCAAATAACTCACAGTTATCCAGCTCACGAAACTAAATATCACACAATTCAAAAAGAACATAGATCAGAAAACAAGACCAGCCTGCAAAAACCTTGCATTAAATTTCTGATCTTTGTTACCTGAAACTACATGCTACTAAAATTCAGCAGCCTGAACAGTTCTTCATCTACAGTAACATGCAGTGGTTTTGAGTTGTGTTTTTTTTGCTAGCTATATAGCAGATCTTTTGCGTCTTTTATAACCAGGGTTTGCCCCCATCCAGCTGTTTATCATGTAAGTGTTAATACCAGTCCCATACCTGGTTCCATGCTTCGAATGGCAGACTCTATTTTGCTGCTAAATGCCTAGCCACTGAATGATATGGGCTTGAAGTGATATGGAATCATTATTGAGATGGTATAGAATCATGGTTGCTGGATCACAACCTTTACTTTAGTTGAATTTTAGCTTTTTGTCCTAAGTTTTCCATAACTTGCTTTCCCAGTTATTTTCTTTGTCATTTTTTTCAAAGAAGGAAACAACTGTTGGGAGAGACTTACTTTAATATAGACCCTCACGACTACGACTTCTGTTTCATCTTTCTATGTCTCAGTGTCCCAAGTGCGGACATAAAGATATCCATCATGGACATACATGATCACTGCCTTCTTGTTTTTTTGGAGCTTGCTATCATTGCAACTCTAATATCTGTGCCTGAATTCAAGCATGCTCACCCAGGCAATTCACTAATCAAATGGTAGATCATTCTGGAAAGCTTCAAGTCTGAGTTGTTCAGAGTCAAGGCACCCAGCAGTTGAAACTGGAGTAATTAGGTCATTATATATTTCGTGGGCTGCGTTGTGGATGCAAATACCACAGTGCCACTTCTTGGCCTAGATCCTATAATGCTGAGGGGTCATAGTCATATATAGGACAGATGTCAGCATGCTAGGCTTTGATGTGCTCTGCATTGGCTCTTTCTCTAAAGCCTTTTACAATTCATGATATTAGCCCTATTGGGGTAACTCCAGTTCTTGCTTTGTTTTTTCATCTGATTTACACTAACACCACAGTCTGCCTGCTACATGTAATGATAATGGATAATGGAAGACTAACCAAGGGATTGGTCTAATAACCAAATGAGCTAAATGACACAGATGGGACCAGATAGATACTGTACATGTGATAGGTTGAGGAGGAAAAAGTCAGTAGTGTCTTTAGAGCCAATTGGTCGCTGCAACCTGAGGGTGTTTTTTTACATGTAAAGCTTTAGTCCTTGTAACAGTTGATTTTTTGTGCTCAACTCCAGTAGGAAAGCAACACTTGGCTTTTAATTTGGTGTGATAGTTTCAGGTTTGGCTGCTGTTTGGGATGAATACTCTAACTGTCCTGTTCCCCTCTTTCTCCTTCTTCCCCCCATTTAAAGTGTGAGAGTATTTGATGTGTCTGCTGCTTAGTTTTATTGATTAAAAGTTTTCAAAGGCTTGAGAACTGAGGCATTGGGGGAAATCATATCAGTTAAATGTGGAGAGCATGGACCTAGGAGTAGAGAGCTCTTCAGAAACTACATGCCTTCTGAGAAATAGAATTACAGGCATGTGCTTTAAGGAGATACCACAACTTCAGTGTATCCTCTTAATTCATACAATAGTATGAAATGTATTTCCTCAGCCCTTTATTTTGAAATGATGGGCAGAGGCTGTAAAGTAGAGCAAATTTGTTCCCTTCCCTAGGAAACTGGCACAACCCTAAGTTTTAGGGAACAAGTGTGCCCTCCATCATCCTTTTTTCATCTTGATAGATTAAGTATATTGCTTAAAAATGCTTTCAAAAGTGTTTTTGGGATTATTTGACTGTTTATTTTTTGTATAAGTATGGAATAGCTTTATATTAAGTTTTTAATCCCTTTTCCTAGGTCTTGACTATTGAAAGCTACATTTAGGAATAATATATTTTGTACTTCTCTTTTAGGATGACTACAGAGTCTGCATGGATTTTAATATTATTCAGAAAGATTCAGTTCCAGTTTGTCCTGTTGATGCTTCAGGCTACTTCACAGCAGAAGTGACGGACTTTGCTGGACAATATGTGAAGGTTGGTGGACTTGGGGAAATAGTAAATGCTAGATCAAATTAAAAAAAAAATTTACATGTGTTAGAAACTCATTTTTCTTTCCCCAGGTGGTTTTGTCTTCAGTATTTTCTTGACAGCTGTGTTACAAAGACTTGTGTTAAAAAAGGTTATCCTTCCCCAGTTGGGACTACAACAGAGAAATATAGATTTCTTGTGTACTGTCTCTTCACAAAATGTTAATTACACTATTAGGCAAATAAGTAACTTGATGTGTTAACAATGATGTAAGTCTTAGAAAAAGGAAAGGAGAGTGTACTCTAGTGCCTACTCAATATGCCTGTCATGTGAAGAATCAATTTTTTTTTTAAATAAGGATCTTCCACTCGTAACATTGATAGCTAAACACGATTTTTGTTTTTGTTTTTTAAAAAGGGAAAATGGTATGAAAACTGTGAAGCTGAAACCCATGTTGCGCATACAGGATCACTCACTCACTCACTTACTCATGCCCGTCACCCCAATCAGGGTATGGGCCGCCAACAACAGATCTCCAGAGTCCTCTGTCCTGGGCCATTCGTTCTAATTGGTGCCAGGTATAGCCCATTTTTTTGCTATCAGCCTGATGGTCACGTCGCCAGGTGTTTCTTGGACAGTCTCTTTTCCGCTTGCCTTGGGGGTTCCATCGCAGTGCCTGTCTGGTGGTGATAGTTGGCTGCTTGCGTAGTGTATGTCCTATCCAACCCCACCTTCTCCTTCTGATTTCTTCCTCTGCTGGGAATTGACAGGTCCTCTCCAAGAGGTGGATATTACTGATAGTGTCTGGCCAGCAGATCTGGAGAATCCTTCTGAGGCAGCTATTTATGAAGGTCTGGATCTTCCTGATGGTTGTTTTGGTTGTCCTCCAGGTTTCAGCTCCGTACAGTAGGACTGATTTCACATTGGAGTTGAACAGTCGAATTTTTATTGCCAAAAACAGCTCTCTAGAGCTCCAGATGTTCTTGAGCTGTAAGAAGGCTGCTCTTGCCTTACCAATCCTTACTTTGATGTCTGCGTCTGTGCCACCCTGCTGGTCGATGATGCTACCTAGGTAGGTGAAGGACTGCACTTCTTCCAGGGGGCTTCCATTCAGTGTGACTGGGTCATTGCTAGTGGAGTTAATCCTAAGGATCTTGGTCTTGTCCTTGTGAATGTTGAGGCCAACCTGTGATGATGTGGCTGCCACTACGTTGATCTTCTCTTGCATTTGCTGTTTACTGTGCGAAAGGAGTGCAAGGTCATCAGCAAAGTCCAGGTCATCAAGCTGGGTCCACAACGTCCACTGGATTCCGTTCCTACGCTCATAGGTGGATGTCTTCATAATCCAATCGATGATGAGAAGAAAGAGAAGTGGTGACAACAAGCATCCTTGCCTGACTCCAGTTTGCACCTGGAAGCTGTTAGTAAGCTGCCCTCCATGGATCACTCTGCAGTGTATACCTTCATATGAGTTCTTGATCAGGTTGACCACCTTTGTTGGGATGCCGTAGTGCCAAAGGAGCTTCCAAAGGGTCTCTCGATACACGCTATCGAACGCTTTCTCATAGTCAACAAAATTGATGTACAACGAGGAGTTCCACTCTATAGACTGCTCGACTATGATGCGAAGCATTGCTATCTGGTCCATGCATGATCTGTTCTGCTGGAAACCTGCCTGTTCATCTTGTAGCTGTGGATCGACGGCATCCTTCATTCTCTCTAAGAGGATTCGGTTGAAGACCTTCCCTGGCACCTACAGGAGTGTGATTCCTCTATAATTGGCACATTTGCTAAGGTCTCCTTTCTTGGGAATTTTGATGAGATATCCCTCTTTCCAGTCTACCAGAATCACTACTTCTTCCCATATCTTCTCGGGGTACAGCATTTCCTCTGAAGCATCCAGGTCTGCTTTCAGGGCCTCTGCTGGGATGTCATCAGGTCCAGCCGCCTTCCTATTCTTCATCATGGTGATGGCTTTTCTAATCTTGTCTCTGGTTGGTTTATCGCAATTAACTGGGAGGTCCTCGTTAGCTGAGATGATATCTGGTGGATTTGGTGGTGCTGGTCTGTTCAGGAGTTCCTCAAAGTGCTCCGCCCATCTGTTCATCTGTTGTTCTATTCCTGTTATAGACTTTCCCTGCTTGTCTTTAACGGGATGTTCTGGCTTGCTGAACTTTCCAGACAGTTGCTTGGTAGTATCATACAGCTGTTTCATATTACCACTGTACGCTGCCTGCTCCGCTTCTGCTGCCAGTTCATCCACATACTCTCTCTTGTCCTTCCTGATATTCCTCTTCACTGCTCTGTGGGCTTCAGCATACTCTTTTTTGAGCTTTGCCCTTTGCTGCTCTAGTCGTGCTGTTGTTGACTGCTGCCTTCTTCTTCTTCCTGTCTTCTATCTTGATCAAGCTCTCTGCTGTGATCCACTCTTTCTGCTGGTGTTTCTTAATTCCAAGCACTTCCTGGCATACTGACCTAAGTGTCTTTCTCACTTTCTGCCATCTGTTTAGTACACTGTCTTCCTCTTCCTCAGACCGATCCTGTAGTACTGAAAACTTATTCTTCAGCCTCAGTCCAAAATCTTCCTTGGTCTTATGGTCCTTCAGAAGGCTGCTGTTGTACTTCACTCTTCTGTCTGACGTGTCTATCCAGTTCTTTTTCAGCTTCAGCTTCAATCTGGCCACCAGTAAGTGATGGTTGGACGCCGTGTCTGCTCTTCTTCTAACTCTAACGTTCTGCAAGGATCTTCTAAACTTCTTGCTAATGCAGACATGATCGATCTGATTTTCTGTCGTGCCTGCTGGTGATACCCAGGTACTCTTGTGGATCCGCTTGTGAGGAAAGATGCTACTTCCTATGACCAGGTTGTTAAGTGCACACAAATCCACAAATCTCTCTCCATTCTCACTCATCTCTCCCAGAGCGTGGGTCCCCATGACTTGTTTGTATCCTGTGTTGTCAGGTCCAATTTTGGCATCAAAGTCTCCCATAAGGGTGATGATGTCTTTTTCTGGGAGAATCTCTAATGTTTTCTGGAGTCTGTTGTAAAAATAATCTTTATCCTCCTCTTCGCTGTCATTAGTTGGAGCATAGCACTGAACAACATTCATCTTAATCCTCTTCATTTTAGTTCTGAAGGATGCTGTGATGATCCTGGGACCATGTGCCTCCCAACGAATCAGTGCTCTCTGCGCCTGCTTGGACAACATGAAGCCTACTCCCTGTGTGTGGGGTGCGTTGCTCTCTTCATGTCCTGAATACAGCAACAGCTCTCCTGTCAAAAGTCATCTCTGCCCCGCTTGCGTCCATCTTGTCTCGCTAATGCCTAATAGGGTCAGGTTGTTGCTCCTCATATCTGCTGCAACCTGCGCCGTCTTTCCTGACTCGTACATGGTCCTCACGTTCCATGTGCCTATGGTAATCCTCCTGGTTGCAAGAAGGGTAACGGCTTAGTGGCTTCCTCATGGCTTTTACCACCCAGCGTCATGCATCTTCGAATTGAAGACCCTTCTTTTTCCAGGGTAAAAGTCTCTGTTGTCTCTATTGTTGGCGTTTCTGTAGCAAGTTGATTTTTTTTTTTTACGGGGTGGAGTTGCTAGCCCCACGTCCAACCCTCCTCCTTTATCCTGACTTGGGACAGGCAGATGGCCCCAAAGGACCTCTCTGGTGGAGTTGCATACAGGATGTTGCACACAAATTCAAACATTTTTCCAGTTACCAGCTTATATGTATAAGGCAGTAAGAATAATAGGAAATATTGAGGAGCTCATGTTTAGGATACTGGTTCTATAAGCCAGAGTTTAATGCTCTTAAAAAAAAAAAATTTTTTTTTTCATGATATTGACTTGTCTTTTCACCATGGGAGCACTGTTCTATCAAACTTCCTAGCACTTTTTTTTTTTTTAATCAAACGAATATTTTGTAGCAGTTAACTAGTCTAGCAGCCTTTCTTTGAATATCAGTTACTGCTCTGACTTTGGGCCTGAATTAAATATAATTGTTCAATCTAATAATAAAGGTTCAGTTGGTGAGGTATTATAAAAGATGAAATGTCTTTTATTGGTTTCTAGGCCTTCACATCTAAATTTAGAATCATTCCACGTAAATTTCATGCTAAAAAGTAGTGCAAATTTAGTGAAGAGGTTCAGAGATCAGATTTGAAGCAATTGCACAGATCTATGCCAAAAGACTTAATGTTATAGTATCAAAACAGCATAGCTGAAGACATAAATAAATTTGTGTGTCTGACTGGTGTTGAGTATGCATAAATATTTGTGACTTTATTTAAAAGTTATATTGTACACAAAAAAATAAGGTAAAGTTAGAATTGCAGGTATGCAACTCAGTTTGGGGATCATGTTCTCTTTCAAGAATATTAAACTAGTTGCTATGGCACCTCCACAGTAGATGCACATCATTGAAAATTTACAAATTCTGCACCCATAACTTTATTGTTTCACATCATAGCATGTAAATACTGATTTTTATTTTTTTATTTTTAATTGAGGACCCAACCTTGAATGAATATTCCCTGTAATAGTTACGAGTTCTGTTCAGAAAACTTTTTTTTTCTCTTTAGGATGCAGATAAGAACATCATCAAATCTCTAAAGGAACAAGGTAGACTGGTTCACACCAGTACTTTCAAGCACAATTACCCTTTCTGCTGGAGGTAAGAAGAGAAATACATTTGGCTTTCAGATTGATAGAGAAATGGGAGTGTTATAACTAGTAATTTCTAAAGTGAGGTGTTTTTTCTTGCTTTTTTTGTTTTTTGGCAAGGATAGTGAAAGTACAGGAAATAAAGTACAGCTGAATTGCAATTAACTTGTGGCACTGAATTAAATCTGAAAATGTAATTTAGTTCTAGGAGTGATTTTTTTTTTAATCATTTAAAAAACACTATCATTTAATTCCAAAATTGAGAGTAGATGCCTGATCTCCTTCCAAATGACAGCAAACCTTGGAAGGGTTCTAAGTGTCCAAGTGGTTTGCCCTTGCAGTTCTTTGCTCCAGATTTGAGTGGACACGTACGTGGAAGGTGTTCATTCATAGCTTTACTGAATCTGCAAAACTTCTGCCCAACGTCTGTCTGAAAATGTTATGTCAGAAGTGGTGCTTTGGCAGACTCATGCTGGAAAACTTGCTCGGCATGAGCTTGCAGTATGTCTTGTGCTAGGCTGTGCTGCTTGTTTCTCACTTTAATGGACTTCATCGTTAGATTTTTTTTTGTTGTTTATTTACCTAACATCAAAGGGATTTCTGCCTCCAGAACTTTAAAAGTTGACTGGATGACATTCTTAGTGGAGGCTCTTTGAACGTTTTCTTGACAGGTATATTTTCAAAGTGGCTTAAACTGTATTTTTATGTTTAACCTTTCTGTTTGTTGGATTAAACAGTTTTTTCGATCTCTACTATAATTACGATCTTTATCTCATTTAAATTACACAGATTTCCTCAGCTTTTTAGAATCCCATGAGACTATTAACATAACATAAGAATATAAGAATGGCTGTACCGGGTCAGACCAAAGATCCATCTAGTCCAGTATCTGTCTGCCGACAATGGCCAATGCCAGGTGCCCCAGAGGGAGTGAACCTAACAGGCTATGATCAAGCGATCTCTCTCCTGCCATCCATCTCCATCCTCTGACAAACAGAGGCTAGGGACACCGTTCCTTACCCATCCTGGCTAATAGCCATTTATGGACTTAGCCACCATGAATTTATCCAGTTCTCTTTTAAACGCTGTTGTAGTCCTAGCCTTCACAACCTCCTCAGGTAAGGAGTTCCACAAGTTGACTGTGTGCTGCGTGAAGAAGAACTTCCTTTTATTTGTTTTAAACCTGCTGCCTATTAATTTCATTTGGTGACCCCTAGTTCTTGTATTATGGGAATAAGTAAATAACTTTTCCTTATCCACTTTCTCCACATCACTCATGATTTTATATACCTCTGTCATATCCCCCCTTAGTCTCTTCTTTTCCAAGCTGAAGAGTCCTAGCCTCTTTAATCTTTCCTCATATGGGACCCTCTCCAAACCTCTAATCATTTTAGTTGCTCTTTTCTGAACCTTTTCTAGTGCCTGTGTATCTTTTTTTTGAGGTGAGGAGACCACATCTGTACAAAGTATTCGAAATGTGGGCGTACCATGGATTTATATAAGGGCAGTAATATATTCTCAGTCTTATTCTCTATCCCCTTTCTAATGATTCCTAACATCCTGTTTGCTTTTTTGACTGCCTCTGCACACTGCGTGGACATCTTCAGAGAACTGTCCACGAATTCTCCAAGATCTTTTTCTGGACTTGTTGTAGCTAAATTAGCCCCCATCATATTGTATGTATAGTTGGGGTTATTTTTTCCAATGTGCATTACTTTACATTATCCACATTAAATTTCATTTGCCCTTTTGTTGTCCAATCACTTAGTTTTGTGAGATCTTTTTGAAGTTCTTCACAATCTGCTTTGGTCTTAACTATCTTGAGCAGTTTAGTATCATCTGCAAACTTTGCTACCTCACTGTTTACCCCTTTCTCCAGATCATTTATGAATAAATTGAATAGGATTGGTCCTAGGACTGACCCTTGGGGAACACCACTAGTAACCCCTCTCCATTCTGAGAATTTACCATTAATTCCTACCCTTTGTTCCCTGTCTTTTAACCAGTTCTCAATCCATGAAAGGACCTTCCCTTTTATCCCATGACAGCTTAATTTACATAGGAGCCTTTGGTGAAGGCTTTCTGGAAATCTAAGTATATTATGTCCACCGGATCCCCCTTGTCCACATGTTTGTTGACCCCTTCAAAGAACTCTAATCGATTAGTACGACACGATTTCCCTTTACAGAAACCATGTTGACTATTGCTCAACAGTTTGTTTTTCTATGTGTCTGATAATTTTATTCTTAACTATTGTTTCGACTAATTTGCCCGGTACCGACGTTAGACTTACCGGTCTGTAATTGCTGGGATCACCTCTAGAGCCCTTTTTAAATATTGGCCTTACATTAGCTAACTTCCAGTCATTGGGTACCGAAGCCGATTTAAAGAACAGGTTACAAATCTTAGTTAATAGTTCCACAATTTCACATTTGAGTTCTTTCAGAACTCTTGGGTGAATGCCATCCGGTCCCGGTGACTTGTTAATGTTGAGTTTATCAATTAATTCCAAAACCTCCTCTAATGACACTTCAATCTGTGACAGTTCCTCAGATTTGTCACCTACAAAAGCCGGCTCAGGTTTTGGAATCTCCCTAACGTCCTCAGCCGTGAAGACTGAAGCAAAGAATCCATTTAGTTTCTCCGCAATGACTTTATCGTCTTTAAGCGCTCCTTTTGTATCTTGATCATCAAGGGGCCCCACTGGCTGTTTAGCAGGCTTCCTGCTTCTGATGTACTTAAAAAACATTTTGTTATTACCTTTGGAGTTTTTGGCTAGCCGTTCTCCAAACTCCTCTTTGGCTTTTCTTGTTATACTCTTGCACTTAATTTGGCAGTGTTTATGCTCCTTTCTATTTACCTCACTAGGATTTGACTTCCACTTTTTAAAGAAGTCTTTTTATCTCTCACTGCTTCTTTTACATGGTTGTTAAGCCACGGTGGCTCTTCTTTAGTTCTTTTACTGTGTTTCTTAATTTGGGGTATACATTGAAGTTGGGCCTCTATTATGGTGTCTTTAAAAAGCGCCCATGCAGCTTGCTGGGATTTCACTTTAGTGACTGTACCTTTTAACTTCTGTTTAACTAACCCCCTCATTTTTGCATAGTTCCCCCTTTCGAAATTAAATGCCACAGTGTTGGACTGTTGAGATGTTCCTCCCACCACAGGGATGTTGAATGCTATTGTATTATGGTTGCTATTTCCAAGTGGTCCTGCTATAGTTACCTCTTGGACCAGCTCCTGCGCTCCACTCAGGATTAAATCTAGAGTTGCCTCTCCCCTTGTGTGTTCCCGTACCAGCTGCTCCATGAAGCAGTCATTTAAAGTATCGAGAAATTTTAATCTCTGCATTTTGTCCTGAAGTGAAATGTTCCCAGTCAATATGGGTATAATTGAAATCCCCCACTTACTGGGTTCTTAATTTTGATAGCCTCTTTAATTTCCCTTAGCATTTCATCATCACTATCGCTGTCCTGGTCAGGTGGTCAATAATAGATCCCTAAGGTTATATTTTTATTAGAGCATGAAATTTCTATCCATAAAGATTCTATGGAACATGTGGTTTCATTTGAATTTACATTTTCTTTCACATATAGTGCCACTCCCCCCTGCACGACCTGTTCTGTCCTTCCGATATATTTTGTACCTCGAAATGATTGTATCTCATTGATTGCTCTCAGTCCACCAGGTTTCTGTGATGCCTATTATATCAATATCCTCCTTTATCATAAGGCACTGTAGTTCACCCATCTTATTATTTAGACTTCTAGCATTTGTGTACAAACACTTTAAAAACTTGTCCCTGTTTATTTGTCTGCCCTTTTCTGATGTGTCAGATTCTTTTTAATGTGACTGTTTGTTTATCATCTGATCCGACCCTTACATTATCCTCTTCCGTCCCTTGTTCCTAACTATAACCTGGAGATTCTCTATCATTAGACTCTCCTCTAAGAGAAGTCTGTGTCCGATCCACATGCTCCTCTGCAGCAGTTGGCTTTCCCCCATTTCCTAGTTTAAAAACTGCTCTACAACCTTTTTAATGTTTAGTGCCAGCAGTCTGGTTTCACTTGGGTTTAGGTGGAGCCCATCTCTCCTATATAGGCTCCCTCCATCCCAAAAGTTTCCCCAGTTCCTAATGAACGTAAACCCCTCCTCTCTACACCGTTGTCTCATCCAAGCAGTGAGACTCTGAAGCTCTGCCTTCCTACCTGGCTCTGCATGTGGAACTGGGAGCATTTCTGAGAATGCCACCATAGAGGTCCTGGATTTCAGTCTCTTTCCTAGCAGCGTAAATTTGGCTTCCAGGACATCTCTCCTACCCTTCCCTATGTCATTAGTACCTACATGTACCACGACCACCAGCTCTTCTCCAGCACTACACAAAAGTCTGTCTAGATGCCTCAAGAGATCTGCAACCTTCGCACCAGGCAGGGAAGTCACCATACAGTTCTGCTGGTCATCACAAACCCAGCTATCTATGTTTCTAATGTTCGAATCTCCCATTACTAACACCTGCCTTTTTCTAGCAATAGGCGTTCCCTCCCCTGGAGGGGTAACCTCAGTGTGAGAGGCAACCCAGCACCATCTGGAAGGAGGGTCTCAACTATGGGAAGGTTTCCCTCTGCTCCCATTGACTGCTCTGCTTCCCTGGGCCTTTCATCCTCCTTAACAGCGCAGGGGCTGTCTTACCGGAGGTGGGACAATTCTACAGTGTCCCGAAAAGCCTCATCAACATACCTCTCTGTCTCTCTTAGTTCCTCCAGTTCTGCCACCCTCGCCTCCAAAGTCCGTACATGGTCTCTGAGGGCCAGGAGTTCCTTGCACCGACTGCAAACATACGCCACCTGCCCACAGGGCAGGTAATCATACATGCTGCACTCAGTGCAATAAACTGGATAGGCCCACTCTGATGCTGGGCTTCTGCCTGCATTGTCTCCTAGTTAATGGAAGGGTTGTTTAAAGCAAGAAGTTTTGAATGTAGTTTGGTTTATAGGTTTTTAAAGGGACTAAAGAGGCACAGATAGGACCGGCAGGGGACCCCCGCTCCCTTTCCAAACTCCCTGTTAGCAGCCCCTGTTCGCAAAGCTCCCTGGTTGCTTGCCAGGGCTTTATAAAGCCGCGCACCTGTGTGAATGCCCTGCCCACTGATTAAGGCTCAGCCAATTACCAAAGGCTCCTAGCTTTCAAACTTTCCTTTGACGCTCACAGCCTCCAACTGCCAGCCACAGCACACGGTCCTTCAGACAGCCAAACAAACAAACAGACTGACAAACACAAGCTCAGCACACAGCAAGTAACCCCCAAACACAAACAAACACACACTACAGACAGTCACTTACCCCACAGATGCTGTATTTGCTCCTCCTTCACCTGGAGAACTCCCTTGTGAAACTCCCTGTTAGCAACCCCTGTCCGCAAAGCTTGTTACTTAGTATCTTCAAACTGAGGCATTGTACTCCTACTAGATATTGTTGATAAAAAATAAAGCTGATAAGTCAATCCACATAAATGTTTGCATATTGTATGAATGGATTTTACTACAGTAGATGCTCATTAGTAGTGACATATTGGAGTCCTCTTGCTATGTTGCTCCTAAGTGGCTGTTCCTGTTATAGGAAGTGTTGTCTGACCAGCTTGCTTTTTCTGATACGTAAAACAGCATAGTACACCAAAGCCAGTGCACCCCATTGATGCTCAGCACCTCTCCCCTTATAGAGCCAGCTGCAAAAGCCTTCATCGCACCCCCCAAATCAAGCCAAAGCTTCAAGTCCCCTCCTCCCCCCATTACCATAAGCAAGGTCCCCCTGACCTCTGCCCCACAGGTGTACTGGTGGGGGTGCGGCTGAGGTCCCTTGGTGTTGCCCATCACTGGTAGCAGGTGTGTCACATTCCAGTCAGCCCTGGGACTGCCACAGTGTGAGCTCAGGCTGCAGGGCCCAGTTCTCCTGCAGTAGGTGGGAGAATGCCCTCTGCAGCCGGGAAGAGATTTGGAGGGGGCAGAGAAAGGAGAATGAGCCTGTTATCCCAGTCAGAGCAGGGGTTCAGTGCAAGACAGGGCATCCCATGACCCAGTCACCCCAACATGGCTGTCTCATCCCTTCCAACACCTTAGCTCTTCATATACCACAGCCCACCCCAGCCCTTCCACCACCTCATGAGCCATCAATATCATGAGCCATCTTGAACCAAACTGGTCTCCGTGTCAACCCACTCACGCCTCTGTGCACTGTGCATAGCCTGCAATAGAGGGGAGTTATGTATCCTACAATGGACAGCTCCAGGCACCAGCCTAGCAAGCAGGTGCTTGGGGCAGCCACGGGGAAGAGGCGGCACGTCCAGCTCTTTGGCTGCGGGTCCCTCATTCCCCCTCCGAGCGAAGGACCTGCCGCCGAATTGCTGCTGAAGACTGAAGCGGCAGCGGTAGAGCTCCCACAGATTGTGATCACGGCTTTTTCTTTTTTTCTCTCTTTTTTTTTTTTTTTTCCACTGCTTGGGGCTGCAAAGACCCTGGAGTCGGCCCTGGTCCCAAGTCCTGGCTCTGGGGCAGAGGCGTGAGTGGGTTGACACGGAGACCAGTTTGGTTCAAGATGGCTCATGATATTGATGGCTCATGAGGTGGTGGAAGGGCTGGAGTGGGCTGTGGTATATGAAGAGCTAAGGGTGTTGGAAGGGATGAGATAGCCATGTTGGGGTGACTGGGTCAGGGGATGCTCCCACTGGCAGCTTCATTGTTCACCCTGGTGAGGGATAGCTGGCTGGGGAGGGCACTGTGCATAGCCTGCAATAGAGGGGAGTTATGTATCCTAGAATGGACAGGGAGACAGAGGGGAGAAGGGAACAGGTCAGTGGCCTGAGGGAAGGGGTTGCCCTACCTCCTACTGCAAAACAGCACACCCACACCCTGCTGCCAGCAGCTGAGATACTCCCCTCAAATGTAAAATAGCAACTCTCCCAGCTGCCCCCTGCAAGCCAGATGCTGAGGAAGAGAGGAAGAAACATTCTAGCTGTGCCGCTGTTGCTTCCTCCACCCCATCTCTCCCCTCAACCCAAAAAATCCCTCTTCCAGACCCTCTCCCCAAACTCCCTGCTACACATGCTCTCTACACAGGCTGTCAGGCAGGGCAAGTGGACTGCGTTGTGTGCCCTGGAGCTGCGCTCAAGTCCAGGGTTGGGAGGGGAGTGGGATGATGCAGTTTGTGGAGGCCATGCCCTATATGCCCCCTGTGTCCCAAACTCTGCCCCTGGTGTGGTGTCATAAATCTTGGTCATATGTGGCAGTTATGTTGTTATTGAGGGGACAATTCTCGGTAGGGAACGTGTTCCCAGGAGAAATGTTTCTCTTAAGTGGTGATTGCTCTTACAAGCTGTTGCTGCAGACAAGCCTCTACTGTACTCTAACACCCATTGCTGGAATTCTGCTGGATAAAGGCAGTGGTGAGCTGGAGCCAGTTCGCAGGAACTGGTTGTTAAATTTAGAAGCGGTTTTAGAACCGCTTGTTAACTGGCTTCCCTGCGAGGGAAGTTTTGATGGGCTCCGGCCTGGAAGTGTGTAATTCCTCCTCCCGGCTGCTGGGGGGGGGGCGCTGCGCTGGAGTCATGTGGGCTGCCTCCTGGCCCTGTTGCTGCTGCTCCTCGGACCTCTGGCCTTGGGACTCCCGCTGCTGCCTGGTGGGTCCCCAGCTGCTCTGTTGGGCCTGGGCTGCATCCTGCTGCTCGGGCTGTTGTCCCCATGTGAGTACCCACCACGCTGCCCGCAGCCAGCCCCTGCTGCATCAT
Source organism: Gopherus evgoodei (assembly GCF_007399415.2). Taxonomy (NCBI): domain Eukaryota; kingdom Metazoa; phylum Chordata; order Testudines; family Testudinidae; genus Gopherus; species Gopherus evgoodei. The sequence continues at coordinate 89,356,652 of NC_044328.1, forward strand.
GCTGCCCACAGGCAGCCCCTGCCCACAGCCATCTCCTGCCTGCAGCTCCTGCCTGCAGCCAGCCCCTGCTGCACCACGCTGCCCACAGCCAACCCCTGCCCACAGCCAACCCCTGCTGCACCACGCAGCCCGCAGCCCCTGCCCACAGCCAACCCCTGCTGTGCCCACAGCCAGCCCTTGCCCGCAGCCCCTGCCCACAGCCAGCCCCTGCTGCTCTGCGCTGCCCACAGCCAGCCCCTGCCCACAGCCAGCCCCTGCTGCATCCCCTGCCCACAGCCAGCCTGTGTCACACCCCCTATCTCCAACTAGCCCTGCCCCACACCCCTGTCTGCAACCAGCCCCACGTCCACTGGTGCCCTGCAGTTCCCAGGGCAGTAACCCTGCACACCTGCTTCAATGAGGGGGGCAGGGAGCAGCTGGGACTCACACATGTGCACACCCTAGGGTCACCAGACAGCAAGTGTGAAAAATCAGGATGGGAGTGGAGGGTAATAGGAGCCTATATAAAACAAAGACCCAAAAATTGAGATTGTCCCTATAAAATCGGGAGATCTGATCACCTTAGCACACCCCCAGGGAGCGGTGGGGACCCACACATGTGAAATGGAGCTCATTTCTAGTTCAGGCCCATCTTTTTAAAAAACATCTTTAGGTAGGGTTAACATACATCTGTATTTTCCTAGAGATGTCAGGCTTTTTGGTTCTTAAATCGCTGTCCGGGCAGAATTTTTAAAATTTAAAAATTCCTCCCGGGAAAATACGGACATATGGTAACCCTGTTGGTACAAAAAATACATACTGTGGCACATCCCTTAAATCAGAACTTTTTACAGGGAACCAGTTGTTAAGATTTTAGCAGCTCATCACTGTATTGGTGGTTACGTCATTTACCAAAAACTGCAAATAATGTGATATTAAGATTTACATTAGCTCCCAAAAATGCACATTTTGATCAATGTTAACAAAAGGGTACAGCATCAATTTGTCACTTAAAAGTGGAGATACTCCGCAATTGTTCAAACCAATTGAAGCTCAAGTTGCCTGTAAGTTTTACTCACCTTTTGAAAGTGTGAATGTGATAACCAGACTCTTTTGTATAGTTAAGGACCTTTAGATAAGCATCATTAATCTAATATATGTAAATATGACCTCTCTCAGACTAAAATGACATTAATATTAAAAAAAAAAAAAAGGTGGGAGGGGATACTTTAGCTAAGCATTTCAGGGCGGATTGTTCACCTGTTCGACATGGTGGTGTGTTGCTGCCCTTACTTTTTGGCATGAATTATCATCTCCTTAGAGAGATTGGAGAAGAAGTTCATCACACCTGGGAAACCCCACCTTTCTAGCTGTTAGTGTTGACTAGGTCTGGGGAGAGCTACATAATTCTTGGCTGGAGGAAAGATCGTGCTTATTGAGCCTTTGAGGATGGCTGGTGGGCAGAAGTAAATAAGTTGTGTGGTTTTTTTTTGTTTTGTTTTTGTTTTTTGTTTTTTTTTTCTCCCTCTCTCCCTAAGAAACTTTTTGATACCCAAAATATATAAATTGAACTGCAGAGCCAACTGCAATTCTACCTGAGCTGCATTTGTGTGTCTGTATAGAATATATATTACCCAACTCAACACACAGTTTCCATCCTTTATTCCAGTTTATTCTTATTGGAAAAAGAGGGGTTGGTGGAGGGCTATTGTGGGAGGAAACATGAGTTAGAAGCTTTGGAGGCTGCTAAAATTAAGACTTTGATATCACTGTTCTGTTTCGGTTTGTGCTAAATTTGGAGTGAGTAAAAGCAACAAAAAAGATAAATCCACTTGAAAAATCTAGAACTTTTTCACATATAGAATTAAACGTGTGAGGCCAGTCATGTTTTCCTTTTATGGTGAGGCTGTATACTGTAATCATGCAAAGGTGAATTGTGGACAAGTTTTCATATTCATATAGCTACCTTCGAGTTGCTTAGTGTGGAAATGAGTGCACTGCCATAGATAAGTATCATTACATTTTATGAAATGAGAAATACTGTATTTCTAACTATATTTTTAAAAAGTTAGCTTTTGGGAGCCCTAATGATGACATGGAGTTTTTTTTCTTTTTTTTTTGAAGGCTGTAGCATATACAGTAACTCCTCACTTAATGTCATCCTGGTTAACATTGTTTCATTGTTACGTTGCTGATCAATTAGAGAACATGCTCGTTTAAAGTTATTCAGTGCCTTCTTATAACGCCCACTTTGTCCACTGCTTGCAGAAAGAGCAGCCTGTTGGAGCTAGCGGTGGAGGCTTGGAACCAAGATGGCCCGGCAGCCCCACTACCAGCTCCCGACTCCCCTAAGTTCCCTGTGTGGCAGCCACCCAGCAGGTTATCAATTGCCGGGCAGTTCAGCTGTCCTTCCCCCCCCGTTGTGTGCTGCTCCTGCCCTCTACCTTGGAGATGCTCCCACGAGCCTCCCGTTTGCTGTGCAGGGCAGCGGGGAAGAGGAGTGCTAATGTCACGGTGTTCTCCCTCCCCCGGCTCCTTTACCCCATCTCCACAGAGCTGTGGGGGGACATGACAGGGCTCAGGATGGAGGGAGCTTGCTGGCAGTAGCTGCTGTCTCAACTTGCTGATCTACTTAAAAAGGCAGTGTATGTAGAGTGGGGTCAGCGTACTTAAAGGGGCAATGCATGTCACACACACTCTCTCTCTCTCTCTCTCTCTCTCTCTCTCTCTCTCTCTCTCTGCGCCATGCTGTCTCCCCTCCCTCCATTTGTGCTGCCTTGTAGAGTGTGAGGCTACCCTAAGAAAAATGCATTAACCCTTGAGGGCTCAGCTGAGTGCTAGTTCATCATTTAGCAGTAAGACATTCCCTCGGAGATATCCCATCCTCTGATTTCACCACCTCAACAAGCTTCACGATCATCATTGCTGTGTACAATATTAAATTGTTTGTTTAAAACTTATACTGTGTGTACGTATATGTATTGTGTATTGTCTGGTGGAAAAAAAATTCCCTGGAACCATACCTCCTCTATTTACATTAATTCTTATGGGGAAATTGGATTTGCTTACCATAGTTTTGCTTAAAGTAGCATTTTTCAGGAATATAACTACGTTAAGCAAGGAGTTACTGTATTGGGTTTCCTCTATGCATTTTTAAGCACTTCATTAAATATTTGGTATGGAAAAGAAATAAACTGAAGGAGAATAAATTACATTCATTGGTGTTAAATGATGTCTTCAGAATCTGTCTTGCTGTGAGATCCACTGAATGCTTTTTTCAGTTTGCTTTTTTTTTTGTTTTTTTTAGTTCTGTCTCCTCACATGGAGGCTATAAAGACTGGCATATCTCTGACAACATTGCCTGTTTTATTCATTGAGATTATTAATCTGGTAGTGTCAGTGGCTGTGATTCTTCAACCTCTGGAATTGTGTGTTTGTAGATAAATCATAGTCAGTCTTGAGTTAAAGAATTTTTCTACCACAGCGGCTTTCATCCAATGGTCTGTGGACCTCTTGCTGGTCACACAGTGCTGTCTGTCTTCCTAATTTCATGTTGTTAAATCCCATTAGAAGTAACTAAAAATAGGTATCCATGTCATAAATTCTTGTAGCTGCTACAGGGATATTATGCAACTGTGAACGGGAGGGTAGCAGATGGCTATCGCAGATGGGAGGGGTGCGATTAAACAATTGCAGGCCACACTTGGGAAGAGTCTTGAGAACCCTTGTGCTGTGATCACTGCATGAAGCCTTTCTTTTAAAGGTGTCTGAAATCTGCTTTTTTTAGATTTGTTACGTAAGGCAATAATTACCCCTTACTGTTAGCTATACAAAGTTGGAAGGCTTTCTCTAAAGCAGTGGTTTTCAATCTATTTACCATTGTGGGCCATATCCAGAACTACCTGTATGGCCCTGAGGATATCACATGGGCTGCAGCTCTGTCCTGACTGGGCTGCAAGTTGAGAACCACTGAACTAAAGGGACATCTTTGTGCTTTGCCACTGAGTTGTAAATTGTCCAGAAGAATACGAATATTGAGCTACCAATTATAGTGCTAATCAGCTAGTGAAAGCAAGTTGGTTACAAGCCTCTAGCTGTTAATAAGCAAACCCCCTGGATCATGAGGGCAGAATAGAAGTCTAAGCAAGGGGCTCATCCCATCACATGGCTTCTTCCACCCCTGCTCAGTCTCCTTCCTCCTACCCAATACCAGAAAAGCTCCTGACCCTGTCAAAACAATGATCAGCTCCAGGGCCGGGGCAATACTGCTTCACTGGGCTCCTACAAGGGGAGGGAGAAGCAGTTCCACCTGCCCAGCTCCATCTCATTAGTTCAGTCTCTGGTGACTCCAACAGTCTCCCATTCAGATCGTCTCATGACCTGAATCTCTCAATCCTTTGTGACTGTAAAAAAACAACAGCAAACAAACAAAAAATTTTGAGATAAAAATCTGAGAACCACTGCTCCATTGTAATCCACCATGCAGACCTCTAAAATGTGCTGACAGTTTGGGTCCTTGCCCAGCTCAGCCTAATATAAAGCTAAAGACTTCAAGTCATAATGCATCCAAAATCTACTGACAAATATGACCTTCTGTTTTCTTCCGAAAGACTACATATTTGAACGCATTGGAGTGAGGAATAAAATATAGGGGAAAATTGCATTATATGAAGTTTATACACAGGATTGTTTGCGTTCAACCACTTGAGAGAGTCAGACATCTAAATCACTGAGTTAGATTTTATCTGCTTGTATAATATTGAGAAAACCCTAGACCAGGGGTTTTCAGTCTTTTTTCTTTTTGAGCCCCACCCCCAACATGCTAAAAATCTGTGGCTCACCTGTGCCACAACAACTGTTTTTCTCCATATAAAAGCCAGGGCCGGCATTAGGGGGTAGCCAGCAGGGATATTGCCTGGGGCTCTGTGAAGCTAAATTGCTCAGGCTTTGTCTTCAGCCCCAGGTGGCAGGCCTCAGGACCCTGGGCTTCAGTTCCATGCAGTGGGGCTTTGGCTTTCTGCCCTGGGGCCCAGCAAGTCTAATGCTGGACCTGCTTGGTGGACTCCCTGAAACCTGCTCACAGCCCCAGAGGGTCCTGGACCCCTGATTGAAAACTACTGCCCTAGACCAGTAGAAATTTATCAATTATGTGAAATGTTGGGAGCCCAAAAGTGCAGCCAAGTGAACGAAAAACAGTACATGAAAATAGCTCAATGCTATGCATTTCTCAGATGGACAGTGGAAAAGTAAATAAAGACCTTAAACAATGAAGAACAAAGTTAGGTTTTTAAAAATTTAGTTCAGTAATCTGGTAAGAATATTTAGTTTTAAACTGTTTTTAATCCAAGTCTCTCTTTAAGAAGGAACACATTTTTAATGCTGTTTCATTTCTGAAAAAGCTTTAAAATTGTACTAATTTTACTCAACACATTTGGCAGCAGCATTGATATAAGGACTAGATAAATCTAGATACGTAGAAAAGTACAGACTTCTTTTAATGCCACTAGGTGGAATCCTTGGGAAATGAGCATTTCTTTTTCTCTGTATGAAGGATAACCTTTAATTCTCCTTGAACAACATCATTAGCTTATCTAGGTTGGGATTACCCTGGGAGAAGGGAAAAATACCCATCATGTATTGTTTCCCTGATGAGTTGGCAAATTGCTGTGTCTGGGAGAATTTATACTAATAACTAATGTGATCTAATTTTTCTGATGTAGCAAACTTTACAGTGCTGGGCGTTAAGCCAAACCAATATTACAGGGGTGCCTTAAATGAGACAGTAATACTACTACAGTCTGCATTTGCTTTTCTACTGATGATAGTAAGTCACAAGCAATACTTAAAAGCAGACACTTGGTTGGAAGAAAGCAATAACAGATTTCAGTCACTTATAAACTTCATTTCAGTGCCAACAGAAGCAAAAACCATAGTTGGGATGTGTGCTAAGTAGAGGAATACATTATTGGCTTATTTTCTTTTCTCCCAGAGTTTCGTAGTAGGTTTGGTTTGAGAAATACAGGATAACATAGCTGAGGCTGAGCTGCTTTAATGAAGGCATGTTATCCAGATTTTTGTGTTAAGTTACTTAACTATTCTTCATCCTTCTCCGTGAAAGTGGGCAGTTCTGAATTCCCTAACAGATCAAGCAAAGGTGATAAAAATTAATATTAAAAAAAACAAACTTTACAAGTTTTTATTTAAATCAGATACTTTAATTTAAATAAAAAATTTAATCAAATATGGTTTTACTTCAAAAAATAAACCTGTTTGAAATGATGACAGCATTTGTTAAGGCCTACATTTACTCTAATCTGTTCAAATTAAATTAAATATTAAGCAGGGTAGATTTGATTTAAATCAAATTGATTTAATTAATGATTTAAATCACTGGTCAGGAAGACACGATTTAATCATGGATTTCTGCATAAAATTGCTTTCTTGTTGGTTGTTATAACCTTAATACATATTCTTTACAACTCAGATTTAGGTTTTATTTTTAGAAGGTACACACTATACATTTTTAAAGTGATTTATTTTGAAAACTTTTCAGATTAGTTTTACAGCTATATTGGAAAATGAATAATTGATTGTTTCATTTACCAAAGGTAAGTGAAGCAGATATTTATTAAGTCATTTGGTGGTGCAGCTAACTCAGTCATCTTCACCTTCATTTTCCTGTTTGTTCATCATCTGGAAAAGAAAAACAAGCTTTCCTGCTTTTTCAGGTCCAAAACGATTTCTCAATTTGTAATTAATTAGTCCAAAGGAAGAAAATATTCTTTCTACACTGGCAGAAGAAGCTACTGCTGTTAAAAGTGAGATTATCACTTCAGCAGTCTCTGACTCCAAGTGTTTAAGTGACTTCCACAAGTTCACTAGTGTGACTTTCTTTAAAACATCAGCAAACATATTTTTTTTGTACGGTTCATCCTTAGCTTTGAAGTTTGTTATAGTTGGCATTATGGAGGGATGATTGCTGGATGTCCATGTAATAGCCAGTGAAGGTTTGATCCTGGTACAGAGTATTGAGAATATTTGCAAGAAAATGAACTGGAGATGATGCTTGTACCATTTGTTGTTTTTAAATGCTTGTAATTTAACTCTGTCATTGCATATTTCTCTCTTTAAGATCTCACTCAGTTCTTTCCAGATTTCAACAGTGTCAGCAATAAAACAGCTATTTCCCTGCATTTTGTTCAAGGCTACAGAAATAGGCTTCAGGGTACTCAGCATGTGTTCAACATTTCTCTTAAGCCCAGTGTTGAGAACTTTTGGTTGTGACCGTGCCATCTATTTTTTCATGATTTTGTTCACAAACTGCCATCAGATTAGGCTAGTTCTTTATATAGTGCTCAAAACTGCACTGCTGAGTTTCATTGCACGTCTTGTGGGAGAGTTAGCTTGGTTCCTCCCACTTTTTTCAAAGCAGCTGCTGCAAAGGGATTGTTATGGAAGTATTTTGCAATTCAACAACATTAGCCTTTATTTCTGGAACACTGAAGGCTTTGGCTAGGAGGTGCATCAAATGAGCACTGCAGCCGTATGTTGTTAGCTTGGGACTCTATTCATTCCCTTAATAATTTCTTCTCATCTTGGATACATTTGCAACATTGTCTGTGACCAGGCTGCATACTAGACATTTCAATTTTTTCCCCATAGTTTTATAGCTTTTACTGCTACTTCTTGTAAATATTCTGCTGTGTGTGCATTTCCTGATGTATCAATTGTTTCTGTAAGGAAGACATTCCCTTCTTCTGTTTCAGAGTAGCAGCAATGTTAGTCTGTATCTGCAAAAAGAACAGGAGTACTTGTGGCACCTTAGAGACTCAACAAATGTGTTTCAGCATAAGCTTTCGTGGGCCACAGCTCACTTCTTCGGATGCATAGAATGGAACACACAGACAGGAGATATTTATACATAGAGAGAACATGAAAAGGTGGAAGTACGCATTCCAACTGGAAGAGTCCAGTCAATTGGGATGAGCTATCATCAGCAGGAGAAAAAAACCTTTGAAGTGATAATTGAGATGACTATAGAAGGTGTGAGGAGAACTTAACATAGGGAAATAGATTCAATTAGTGTAATGACCCAACCATTCCCAGTCTCTGTTTAAATCTAAGTTAATTATATCTAATTTGCATATTAATTCGAGTTCAGCAGTCTCTCTTTGGAGTCTGTTTTTAAAGTTTTTTGGTTCCAAAATTGCCAGCTTCAGGTCCCTCACTGAGTGGTTAGAGAGGTTGAAGTGTTCTCCCACTGGTTTTTGAATGTTATGATTACTGATTACTGATTTGTGTCCATTTATTCTTTTGCGTAGAGACTGTCTGGTTTGGCCAATGTACATGGCAGAGGGGCATGCTGGCACATGATGGCATATGTCACTACACTAATTGAATCTATTTTTGGTACAGGTGATACGGTGTGGCTATGTGACGTACATGATGTGACTGAAACACTATCATTGGCAGATCACTCTGAAACTATAGAAAAGGATGGAGATCTTGAAGGTGGATAGTCTTCAGAATCCTGTATTTGAGGAGGGATTCTCCTAAACAAAATAAGTCAGTGCAGTTTTGTAATTATTACCATACTGCTCATTTAGTATTACTGATTGCATTCAATGACACTTAGTAGTACTTTAAAGGTGAAATTGTAAAAGGAAGATCTGGCTATTTATTTTTTTTATCACAACTGCATCTAAAATGATAGTACCATAGAGTAACAACTACGGTATATTTTTTTTCTCAAACATGAGAATTCAAGAATAGTGTAGAAGGAAGACAGGCAGCAATTAAGAAAGAAGTATGAAATAAAAAAGTTTACCAACCTAAAGATCCTGCATGTTCAGACATGTTCTTTTCATCATCATTAACACAGCTTCCTCCTGAGAAGGAAGACTTCTCATGATGTTGTTTCATTCGGGCCATGAGGCCTTGCATTTCTTTGTTGCACTATTTGCATTTTGCATGCATGCCTGTCTTACCCACAGGTAGAGGCACTTCATTAAAATATTCCAAAACTGAGTCTCTTTTATGGCCTGCTGCGATTATTGGTGTTCCCTTCTAGTGAGAGAATGGTATGGTAGACCTCAAATCGATGAAGGCTACACTCAGAAAGACCTCAAGACTTCTGGAATATGCTGCTCAAACAGTTTCACTTTTGTTTCTACTGCGGGTATCTCCTTTCTCACATTGAACTCCAGACTTCTTCTCCCTGTCTAGATCTATTCTGCTCCCATCAATCTTCTATTCATTGAACTTTTTGAAACTTTGCACTTTGAGAGACATAAGGGATTGACTCTGTGTACGCAAATTTGCAGAGGGACAATAGGGTTGAGGTCTGTTATTTCTTACCTCTCTCTCTATTTATTTAAAAATATTTTTGCTGTTAACAGGCATCTTATCTTTGGAGAGACAAATTCACAGTTTGAGAACTGCAAAACTAGGCATCTCTGATGGTATCTTCTTGACTGAGCACTGAGTCCCATTGAGTAGACAGAAATATTAACCTAAATAATCTATACAGAAGCCTCTGGAACCCCGTAAGATTGGGTCCCTCATCCATGAACTATTGGAACTCATTTAAAAATCTTTCCTTAAACATTGCATGGATATATTGTTTAATACTATAGAATTAGAATTTATAGTCCTACTCCATGATATATCTTTGAGCTATAAGGTATTTAATTAAAACTATCTTTAGATAGGTTTTTCCCCTCAAAAAAGCATTTTATTCAAAAAAATCCATTTAAAATAACATCTGATTTTATTTTTTTTAAATCATTGATTTTTATCCATCCTGATATTAAGCAGTACATGCCTGCTGCTGAAATTTTGAAGAAAGTCAAACCACAGAACCAGAATTAGCTGAAGTTCTAAACCAGCTTTTGACAGCAGTAGCCTCTTCTGTAGGTGCAGAGAGAATATTTTCTTCATTTCAGTTTATTCAGCTAGTTCAGGTCACTAACCTAGTTTATTCAAAACTGAGAAACCAAATAGGAACTTTTAAAAAGAAACAAAAATGGCTTCCCTCTTCCAATCTATAAATAAAACCTAGCTGTGAGAGGAGATAAGATCTACTAGTTCTAAAAACCTGAAGCACATGGCAACTAGAAACAATGAGTTAAATTCACTAAATAGAGTTTTTTTAATCAATTTTAATTTAAAGTGCAAAACATCTTTTGATAAAGATTCTGCTAATAAAAGTTATGTAACTAGTACATTTAAGATTTTTCAATAAGTTAAAACTATTTTAAAATCCTATTTCTGTTAATTATTAATTGAATTTGAATTTCTGCACAAATAGAACTTGTAAATTGCAAATAAATTATAAAGCAAATAAACATATTCACCATTTTCTAACATAATAAATGTAAAAATTAAGAATTTGACTAAATTAGATATAGAATTGCTTAGGTAAATGTATATAGCTGTAGTGTATCTTTGTGGTTAGCAGAAAGAAATTCCAAATGTAGCGTAAAAGCTATATTTAGTTGCAAATCAACATTTTAATGTTATCAACTAATTTGCATCAAGCTTTCTTTAGGAATATAGCTAAAAAGTACAAATGCAAAACACAAACTCCAATTATTTAAATCAAGGTTTACTGCTTGCTAATGTCAAGAGTTGTTCTTCCTTTAATACATGTTCAGAACTAGGGTCCTTTGTATGTTATCATGCTACTGCTATGATGCACAATCAGATAAGTTTTAAAAGCAAATAACAAACAATAGGGGAAAATGGTGACAGCTTGGAAAGCGCATAGAAAATGGAACCTTGCAAAGTGCCTTTAACTGACATTGTGACAAACTGGATCACAGAATCCCCCTTGGGAACTGCCAATTGATGTGCCAAGACTACTTCTGCCCCTGCTTTCCCTGCCAGCTCAGGACTCCAGCACCCTGTCTTGTTGAGCCAAACACGCCAGTCTGGTCCAACACAGACCCAGGATCTGTACCATGTACCCTAAAGCTGCAGACTTAACTGAAAGCAACTTACAGAAGTGTTCCTGTCTTTAACACTCAGATGCCCAACTCCCAATGGGGTCTAAACCCTAAATAAATCTGTTTTACGCTCTATATACAGGGTAAACTCATAAATTGTTAGCCCTCTGTAATACTGATAAAGAGAGGTGCACAGCTGTTTGCCCCCCAGGTATTAATACATACTCTGAGTTAATTAATAAGTAAAAAGTGGTTTTATTAAATACAGAAAGTAGGATTTAAGTGGTTCCAAGTAGTAACAGAAAGAACAAAGTGAATTACCAAGTGAAATAAAATAAAACATGCAAATCTAAACCTAATACAGTAATACAACTGAGTACAGATAATATCTCACCCTGAGAGATGTTTCAATAAGTTTCACAGACTGGATGCCTTCCTAATCTGGGCACAGTCTTTTCCCTTGATACAGCCCTGGTTGCAGCTCAGGCAGTAGCTAGGGGATTTCTCATGATGGCTGCCTCCCTTTGTTCTGTTCCACCCACTTATATATCTTTTTCATAAGGCGGGAATCCTTTGTCTCTCTCTGGGTTCCTATCCTCTTCTTCTCAATGGAAAAGCACCAGGTTAAAGATAGATTCCAGCTCAGGTGACATGATAACATATCACTGTAAGACCTCATTACCCACTTGCCAGCACACAGGTATACAGGAAGACTTACAGGTAAAACAGCCATCTGCAGTCAATTGTCCTGGCTTATGGGGATTCCAAGCCACCATTAATGACCCACACTTTACATAATTACAATAGGCCCTCAGAGTTATATTTCATATTTCTAGTTTAAGAAACAAGTGATACATTTATACAAATAGGATGACCACACTCAGTAAACGATAAGCTTTGTAATGATACCTTACAAGAGACCTTTTGCATGAAGCATATTTCAGTTGCATTATATTCAAACTCATTAGCATATTTTCATAAAATCATATAGAGTGCAACGTCACAGACATTAGTGACAAATGTGACCCCACATGAACTTGATATCCTAGTACCAACAGTGCTTAACTTGATAAAACTGTCAGTAACAGGCAATCTAAGAACTGTGAAAGATAAGAGATAGAAGGAAGTGTGACATCTGAAGTCTGCAATGTCAGTAATTCCAGCCTTTCTGTGCATGTCTGTAGCTGTAGCAACATCAAGAACCTATAGCTGTTGGTTGTATATTTTGTGTCATCAGCCACAGTGAAAGCAAAGGTAGAAAGCTTAAAGGATGATGGGTTAGAAATCAATTTCTTAATTTAAATTTATTTCAGGATTATTAAAATGACAAAATGGGAAGAGTGACAGATGCGTGAGGTAATATCTTTTATTGGACCAATTTCTGTTGGTGAGAGAGATGAGCTTTTGAGTTTACACAGAGCTCTTCTTTAGCTCTGGGAAATATACTCAGGCTTTGTCTGCACTACCTTGCTTTTAGTGACATGGGTGTGCCACCACAGCCATGCTGCTATAAGGCACGCAGTATAGCAGCGGCTTTGTTGGCAGCTGAGCGCTCCTGCCAACAAAGCGCTGTTCACACCGGTGCTTTTAGTTGGTAAAACTTTTGTCACTCAGGCTTTTAACACTCCTGAACGACAAAATTTTGCTGACGAAGTTCCAGTGTAGGTGAAGCCTTAGTGTCACAGCTAAATACAAGGTGGAACAGATAGTTTAACATAATAGTTAATGCATTTGGAGCAACCATTCAAGGTGAAGTGTCCAGTTAATACTGATCCAGTCATGGGGAAGGGGGGAATGTAGAGAGGATTATAGATTGTTCTAATAAGCCATAAATCCAGGGTGTCTGTTGAGTCCATGATTTTTAGTGTCTAGCAAAGTTATGAGTTAAAAATTTTGAGCTCCCAGGCTCGTCTTTAGAATGTGTTGTGCGGGTTTCCCTTGAGGGTAACGCCTGAGAGGTCAGATATTGAGTAATTGCTTTGTGAAAAGTTTTCTCCCACAGGTGATAATAGCTACAACAACATTGCATAAAAGAAAATGGAAAAGTAGTAAGGATATCCAGAATTAAATATAGACAGCCAAGTTAAAAGTATTGTAGCCATGTTGGTTCCAGGATATAGGAGAGACAAATACCCGATCTGAAGAAGAGCTCTGGGTAGCTCGAAAGTTTGTCTCTTTCACCAGCAGAAGTTGGTCTAATAAAAGATATTATCTTACCCACATTGTCTCAGCCAAATTAAAATGCAGTCTAAAAACATACGTTAGAACAGTGGTTCTCAACCAGGGGTACACAAATATCTTCCAGGGGGTACATTAACTCATCTAGATATTTGCCCAGTTTTACAACAGGCTACATAAAAAGCACCAGTGAAGTCAGTCCAAACTAAAATTTAATACAGACTGACTCGTTTATACAGCTCTATATACTATACATTGAAATGTAAATACAATATTTATATTCCAGTTGATTTATTTTATAATTACATGGTAAAAAGGAGAAAGTGAGCAATTTTTCAGTAATAGTGGCTCTGACACTTTTTTGTGTTTGTCTGATTTTGTAAGCAAGTAGTTTTTGAGTGAGGTGATTCTGACGGGGGTGGGGTTACATCTGACAAATCAGACTTCTGAAAGGGGTACAGTAGTCTGGTAAGGTTGAGAACCACTGGACTAGAAAATTACTGGAAATATGTATTGGACACACAGCAATCCATTACTGATGCAGAGAAGCAGTTTTTCCATCCGCCTTCTCCTTATGTACAAAAAGATCTCATGGGTTTGAGGGGATGCTCATTCCAGTTTAAAGCTAAGTGATGTGTAGCTTCTATTTCTCTAACATGCTGAAATAGAGGAATTTTAAAGAGAGAATACATTTTGTAAGTGTCCAGAGAGCATGTTCCCATTATCACTTCTACAAAAGAATTATTGGTGCTGAACATCAACAGTAATCTACAGTTAGTGCTCCTTTTAGATTTTTCTTAAAATGTTTATATAGCTTAGATATGTTTTGACATTTGATACATGGCTCTGTCAGGCATTAGCATGTGCAGAGAAAGTTTTCAGCAAAGCAGAATAACAAATATTTTAAATGACTGAAATAAAGTTGATTTTTTTACTTTTGAATTAAGTTTGGTTTAATGATAATAGCTTCAGGATGGTACCTTATTACTTCTGAATCACCCTAGGGTTTTGCCTGAGCTGTTTTACTGAGTGTTTTTTTTTCTTTGCACATTAACTCTGTTACTAGCTCTACATTGCTGTAATATATTCAATTGTTGTTTCACTTTGTAGAAACTCCAAGGATTCTGTGTGGAAAAGGTATTTCCTGAAATTTTAACTATTATCAGACAGAAAGGAGTAATCCCAGCTGATATTGACTTGGGTGTACAATTGTTGGTGGGGGTTAGTAGAGGGAACAGTAAAGGCTTTATTCTTTTCAGTGTAAGATTATACAATATTATGTAGAATATCAAGCTCTACCATTGAAATGCTAGAATAAGATTTCATCCCCATTAAATCCCCATTAATGCAAGCTTTGGTGCTTGATCATACCCTTGCCCCTGTTTGAAACCAGGTGCCTGCTCCTGGAATACCTCTTAGCTGCCTGAAGTTTCAGAAGAGTTTCTTTTTTTCAATAGTGCTCCTGCTGCCACAAGGGTTGCCCTGGTGCGGGGAGGGTTCCACTTGCAGATGTGTCATAGCTGAGGGCAGGGGTCAAACCTAGGTGGTGAAGTTTTCTAAGGTAACATAAATGTTCCTATACTTTCTCTTCCCTGCAATAAAGAATACTGCAAGAACATTACTGCTGCAGGCTCTTGATCTTCCCCGTAAAGTAAAAGTCATAGATGTTGTAACTCTTAATTGCACAATTAAGTTTATAGCCTGGGATTAAAGGGAAATAGAGACCAAGATACAGTATTGAAGAAGAAAAGTGATGTGACTTCCGTTATCAGGCATCATGAATCATACTCCCACTTCTCAGCTTTAACAAGCTTTGCTAGTAGAGTTTCCTTTCCTTTCTTCTGTCACTCAGGAACGCTCAACTCTAGGCACAGTATTCTCACAACAATTGAGCTACCTCTTAATTTTCATCAGTATTCTGTAAACTTCAGGCTAATCCTTGATGTGAAGTAGTTCCATGGATATAGGCAAGATGTTTGAGTGTTTTAAGATTGGGTTGTTGCTAGTAATGGCTGCATTTTGGAAATAGTAGCTGGTCATTCTTCGGGATATTTGCTTACAAATGTCTGTCAAACATGCACTCCAAGTACAGAAGCAGACTGGATAGGGACCTTGCTCATTTATGCAGACAGCAGTGTTTTTAAGAAGAGAGAATGCTGTGCCTAAACTCTATCCTAAACCTGTAGTATAACCTTGGGCATGTCACTTTCCCTTTGTGCCAGTTTCCCCATCCAAAACTGGGATAATGGTAGACCATTGTAAAGTACTTGGGGATCTGTTGATAGTGCTTTATGTAAGAGTTTAGTATTAGTGATCACTATTGCCACCAACGTTTAGGATACCAGAATGGCCCTTTTGCAAGGTTTCACTGGTTATTTTTGCTTCAGCTGCACAGAGTCTTTTGGCTCTTCCAGCTGCAAAAACATTTGACCAGGTTATTGTAGGTGGTCGGCTTCAGTGTAAACACCCTTGTGATGTGAAAGTACTGATCCCTGGAGGACAAATACACTGATGACATTGTCTTGTTGGTTCAGACTGATGAATCACTGCAGCTGATGGTCATCTGACTGGATAAGAAGCAACATGTATTGATCTGGTTACTAATTCAGGTAAAACTAAGTCCCTGGCCATCACCATCAAGCAGTCTCCAGCTCCAGATTACAATCTGCTCAGTATTAACCTGCCTGGAGAGAGCATTGAGCAGGTGGCAGCAATAAGCTTTTGAGAGGTGACTGAAAACTATAATTCTTCATGCAAAAATTCCATTCATTGACTTTTTTTTTTTAATTGGACAAAATTGTTTTGCTTGTGAGATCCTAAGTCTATGAAAATTGTGTGTGTGTGATTGGTACCCATTTTAAATATTGTCTAATTGGCACCCCTGCATAGAGAGCCTTTTATTTAGTTTCCCTAATGAAGATTCAGAGTTTTATAATAGACTACAATGTACATATAGTCCTACAACTGGTTTGTGTCCTATTTGTGGTCAGTATTGTATACAGTAAAGAAAATAAATACTGAGGAATTGGTTTGTAGTTACATCCAAACATAAGATACTGTTTGCATCTTAGTGGGATGCCTTTGAGGTGTAACAAGTGGATGGCTAGAATTAATATGACCTACTCTGTTTTAACCCATGTTTGTCAAATAAGTGAGGAAAAAAACCCAGTGACTGCTAAGTGAAATACCTGTTGATGTTGTATATGAAAAGGACAGAGATTGGTGTGTGGAAGCGACTGTGCAGTGAGAATCTTACCTTTATATTTCTGGTCATTTTTTGGATCTGGTTCCGCTTTCTGTTAGGTCAAACAGCATAAGTGGATACACTTCTAATTGATGAGGGTGTAGGAGAATTAAAACCTATATTGAAATCTTATCTTTACTGTTTCACTTATGGAATTTATTTTCATTTACTAAAAATGAGATTTTAAATACAGCAGTGAAGAAAATCTACTAATTTACATACAGGGACTTGCAGGAATTACTGGAAAGAAAAGGTCCACGGGTGTCTTAACTTGGATAGCAAGCTTCAACAGAGCACTCTGTCAATCAGCTAAGCAGCATTTGTGGTATTTGTAATGTAAAATTGCACCAAGATAGTTAAAATTCGTTACTTCTCTAATATCACTTTTTCGTGTGTATAATTCCTATGCATGCCAGAGATGTTGAATGCCCATAAATGGGGATGGGTGGGGAGGGGTGATCCCTAAAACAGTTTCTATTAAAATGTGCTCCATGCTGTGGACAAACAGTAAAGAGCCCTATTCTAGTTCTTAAGAAAATCTGTACTAAATAAAGATAGTGGTAGAAGATCAAGTGAAGAATCATATACAGTATTGAACATAGTCAAAATTCAGAAAATGTTATGCTCCTTTTACTCTTTGAGGTTCTCCTGCTAGGGAGGTATTTATATATTGAACCTGTATTGCTTTAGGGCAAGGTTTTCTAAAGTGCCCTGGTGACTTTTGGATGCCTCAATTTTTCTGTTCTACTCATTAAAAGGGTCTGACTTTTTTATGATTGCTGAGCACCTATTCTCTGAAAGTCAGGTTCTTCAGAACTAGCACTAGTCTCTTCAGAAAATCTTGGCTCTAACCTTCATTTCCAGAATATTGGAATAAGTATTCCACTGTTAAAATAAGAAATCTTTAGCTCGGGCATGATTGAACCCCTAGTGTTCGTTAAAACTGCAAATGGACTAAAATATGATCCTGTACAACCAAACCTGGGTTTTTTGTTAATGTAACAGACATTTTAAACAATTTTTTTTTATAAAGTTGGGGTCCGAGTTAATAGTGCAAATTATATAGAAGCAAGGATTAGAGAGTAGGAATAGGGAGATATTTTAGTCTCTGAATATATGGCATTGTTGAGACCAATATACATATTGGAATATTGAGTACAATTCTGGTGTTCACATTTTAAAGTTAAAAATTATAGAGGATGTGCAGAAAAGAGCTAGAAAAATGATTCAAGGACTGGAAAGAGTAAATGCCCTACAGTGAGAAATTTAACATAAACAGATGAAATACTTTATCAAAAAGAAGCATGAAAAATTACTTAATTATAGTGTGGAAATTCCTTCCCTGGCAAAAGATACTAGGTATTTAAATCTACTGAAGAAACGCATAATATGAACTAGTAGTTGGAAGCTGAAGTCAGACAAATTCAGACCAGAAATAAGGCATACATTTTTAAAAGGTGATCAATTATTGGAACAAACTACTAAAACAAGTGGTGGATTCTCCATTTTGAAGTCTTCAAGACTGGATGCCTTTCTGAAAGATATCCTTCACTCAAACACAATTATTGGGCTCAGTACAAGGATAACCGTGTGAAATTTAATAGCTTGTGATATACAGAACATCAAACTGGCCTTAAACTTTATGAATCCGAGTGTTAATATTTAAAATTTTCTTTATTAATTTTTTGTAGTATTTTAAACTGCAAGTTGAAACATGCCTAAATGAATTTGTTTCTTTAATAACATTTCAGGTTGGTTTTATATGTGGTCAGAAGTGCTACAACATAAACTCAGTTGGAAGGCTTAAGAATTTGACTTGTTTTACATTAAAATCAGCATTGATATACATCAGTCAGAGGTAAAATAAGGTGTAGGAATATAAAATTAATCCCCCACAAATACAGTTTCTCTTGTTTATTTTCAAGATCAAAAATAACTAAATTTGCTACATTTTGTTGTGAGTTTTGAAAATATGGAATTGTTACAAAAATAGACTAAGTACAATAATTCCTAAGAAGTCTGTGTTTTTGTGTGCAGAAATTCATCTGTCAGTACATTAACTAAATATTGATTATTTAAGTGTTTGGTTGTGGAGAGAGGAAGTTGGCATCATAACAATGTATTGTTTGCTAGGTAAGAAGATATTCAAAATATTTAAAATATATCTATGTCAACCTGTTTGTGCACTCTTTTCTTACAGGTCAGATACCCCTCTAATTTACAAAGCTGTACCAAGCTGGTTTGTAAGAGTAGAGCACATGGTGGAGAAGCTGTTGGAGAATAATGGTCAATGCTACTGGTACTGTATCTTGCATATATTTATTATTTCACTTCTGCTTAGTAATACACTGTGATTACTGGCTTGTTTCCATTCTACCCCTCTGGAGTAAAGTTAGTGAGATGGTGCTAGTGACCAAATCTCCAGGAGTAACTTAACCACCTCCAATAATAAAAAAGGCTTCAAATTGGATCATAAGATTGAGGCAGTGCTAAATAAATAACCTGTTTCTTTGGACAGAATCAAACTCCACATAAACACATTTAGTCTCACAGCTGTCTGAAATACCCATATGTTTTTACCCACATATACATTTCGAGAGAAAAACTAGTTTTAGATAAATTTTTAAGGTTGAGTACCGATCAGTAATTTTGGATAAAATATGTTACAGAGATACTGCAATTATCCCCAAACAAGGAAAACCAGAGTAAACGTTAAGCTTAAAAGAAATCTGAACATGTTAAGATGTGGAAATGCACCATTAAGGCATGACCTTTGCTTTGTCCTTAGAGACACTATGCAGTAGCCTATGATTATGATTAAGTGATTATGTTTATGGTTCCAAATCAGATTAAATTAGTTTTTGGACAGTTGCCTGCATGTTGTCATTACATGCAGAGTTAACTGTGCAGTTCAAAAATTTTAACAAGAAACAAAATGACAACTCTGTGATTTTTTTTTATATATATATAAATAAAATAAAACACACCGAAGTAATCATAGGATTGGAAGGGACCTCGAGACGTCATCTAGTCTAGTCCCTGCACTCATGGCAGGACTAAGTATTATCTAGACCATCCCTGACAGATGTTTGTCTAACCTGCTCTTAAAAATCTCCAGTAATGGAGATTCCACAACCTTCTTAGGCAATTTATTCCAGTGCTTAACCACCCTGACAGCAAGTTTTTCCTAATGTCCAACCTAAACCTCCCTTGCTATAATTTAAGACCATTGCTTCTTGTCCTATCTTCAGAGGTTAAGAAGAACAATTCTCCCTCCTCCTTGTAACAACCTTTTATGTACTTGAAAACTGTAGTCATGTCCCCTTTCAGTCTTCTCTTTTGCAGATGAAAAAACTGGGTTTGTTTTAAATCTTCCCTCATAGGTCATGTTTTCTAGAACTTTAATAGTTTTTGTTGCTCTTGTCTGGACTTTCTCCAATTGTGCTTACAACACTCCTACTAATACATCCCAGAATGATGTTTGTTTTTTTGTTTTTTGTTTTTTTTGCAACAGTGCTACACTGTTGACTCATATTTAGCTTGTGGTCCGCTATGACCCCGAGATTCCTTTCTGCAGTACTCTTTCCTAGGCAGTCATTTCCCATTTTGTATGTGTGCAACTGATTGTTCCTTCCTAAATGGAGTACTTTGCATTTGTCCTTAGAGTTTCATCCTATTTACTTCTGACTATTTCTTCAGTTTGTCCAGATCATTTTGAATTATAATCCTATTCTTCAAAGCACTTGCAACCCCTCCCAGCTTGGTATCATCTGCAAACTTTATAAGTGTACACTCTATGCCATTATCTAAATAATTGATGAAGATATCGAACAGAACCAGACCCAGAACTGATCCCTGTGGGACCCCACTTGTTATGCCCTTCTCGCATTACTGTGAACCACTGATAACTACTCTCTGGGAATGGTTTTCCAACCAGTTTTGCACCCATCTTATAGTAGCTACTCGTAGGTTGCATTTCTGTAGTTTGTTTATGAGAAGGTCATGCGAGACAGTATCAAAAGCTTTACTAAAGTCAAGATATACCACGTCTCTGGCTTCCCCCCATCCACAAGGCTTGTTACCCTGTTAAAGAAAGCTATCAGTTTGGTTTGACACGATTTGTTCTTGGCAAATCCATACAGACCCTTACTTATCTTATTATTTTCTAGATGTTTGCTAATTGATTGCTTTATTATTTGCTCCATTATCTTTCTGGGTACAGAAGTTAAGCTGACTGGTCTGTAATTCCCCAGGTTGTCCTTATTTGACTTTTTATAAATTGGCATTATATTTCTCCTTTTCAAGTCTTCTGGAATCTCTCCCACCTTCCTTGACTTTTTTAAAGATAATCACTAATGGCTCAGATATCTCCACTCCTTGAGTATTCTAGGGTGCATTTTATCAGGCCCTGGTGACTTGAAGACATCTAATTTGAGTAATTTTTAACTTGTTCTTTTCTTATTTTACCCTCTGATCCTACCTCAGACAAACAAAGAAGTCATTAAGCACCTCTGCCATTTCCACATTTTGTGTTCTTATTCCCCCCACCCACCCGAGTAACAGGCCTACCCTGTCCTTGGTCTTCCTCTTGCTTCTAATGTATCTGTAGAATGTTTTCTCATTATCCTTCGTATCTCTAGCTAGTTTGATCTCGTTTTGTGCCTTGGCCTTTCTAATTTTGTCCCTACATACTTTTGTTTATATTCATCTTTTGTTATTTGACCTAGTTTCCACTTTTTTGTAGAACTCTTTTGAGTGTCAGATGATTGAAGATCTCCTGATTAAGCCAGGCTGGTCTCCTGCCATACTTCTGTCTTTCCTATGCAGTGAGATAGTTTGCTCTTCTGCCCTTAATAATGTCTCTTTGAAAAACTGCCACCTGTCTTCTACTGTTTTTCCCCTTAGACTTGTTTCCCATGAGATCTTACCTACCAACTCCCTGAGTTTGCTAAAGTCTGCCTTCTTGAAATCCATTCTCTTTTTTTGCTGTTCTCCCTCCTAACTCGTTACTCTACCTTTTTCATGATCACTTTCACCCAAGCTGCCTTCCACTTTCAAATTCTCAACCAGTTCCTCTCTATTTGTCAAAATCAAATCTAGAACAGCCTCTCCCCTTTTTGAAATAAAAAATTGTCTCCAATACATTCCAAGAACTTGTTGGATAAGCTGTGCCCTTCTGTGTTATTTTCCCAACAGATGCCTGGGTAGTTGAAGTCCCCCCATGACCACCAAGTCCTATGCGTTGGATGATTTTGTTAGTTGTATATAAAAAGCCTCATTTACCTCTTCTTCATGGTTAGGCAGTCTGTAATAAACCTCTACCATTACATCACACTTGTTTTTTACCCCTTTTATCTTTATCCGGAGACTTCCAACAAGTATGTCTCCTATTTCCATCTCAGCCTCAGTCCAAGTGTATACATTTTTGATATACAAGGCAACACCTCCGCCCTTTTTCCCCTGGCTGTATTTCCTGAGCAAGCTGTACCCTTATATACCAATATTGAGTCACGCGTATTATCCCACCAAGTCGGACTGTGATGCCAACTATGTCATAGTTGTGTTTATTTACTAGCATTTCGAGTTCTTCCTGCTTATTCCCCATACTTCTCACATTAGTATTCAGAGAACTAAGAAACTGATTTGATTTCTCTCTCTCTCTCTCCCCCCGCCCCCAGTTCTGTCTTGTCTCTCCTTTATACCTGCTGTAACAACCCATGCTCCCCCCAAAGTGTCCATGTTTTTGACGTACCTGTGGACTTTGGTCACCTGCCCCCTTTGAACCTAGTTTAAAGCCCTCCTCAATGGGTTAGCCAGTCTGTATCCAAATATGCTCTTCCCCTTCCTCGATGGGTGGACCCCATCTCTGCTTAGCAGTCCTTCTCCTGGAACAGCATTCCGTGGTCAAGCAAGCTGAAACCCTCCTGGCAACACCTCCAGGATGCATCTCTCTCTGCTTGGGCCCCTACCCTTGACTGGAAGGATCAAAGAGAACACTAGCTGCTCTCCCAACTCTTTCACCCTTACTCCCAGAGCCCTGTAGTCACGTCTGATCTGCCAAGGGTCATATTTTTCAGTATTATTAGTGTCTACATGGATGAGTAGCATGGAGTAGTAGTGAGAGGGCTGGATGATGTTCGACAATCCCTCCATAATGTCTCGGATACGGGCCCCTGGCAGGCAGCATACCTCCCAGGATGCCATGTCATGGTGACAGATGGGTGCCTCCGTCTCCCTCAGAAGAGAGTCACCAACTACCACTACCTGACATTTCCTCTTGGGAGTGGTGGCTGTGATCCTCCCAGCCTTGGTTGTGAGACTCAAGGGATTTGGGTCTTGGGGTCCCCAGGGAAGGTTTTTGGGGGGACCGGAGTGCCCCAAAACACTCTAATTTTTTGGGTGGTGGCAGCTTTACCAGGTCCAAGCTGGTAACTAAGCTTGGAGGTTTTCATGCTAACCCCCATATTTTGGACGTTAAGGTCCAAATCTGGGACTAGGTTATGACAACCACTACCTGACATTTCCTCTTGGGAGTGGTTGCTGTGATCCTCCCAGCCTTGTGGGGTACGTGGCTTCTCCTTCTCCACCTTTGGGGGTGATTTCTCATTGCTCACTTCCAGGGCAGCATAGCGGTTTTCCATCACCACAGTGGGTGGCTTGGGAGTAGGATGGAGCACGACCTGCTGCCAGAAGTAACCAGCAGCCAGTGTCCTCCATATGAGAGAGCCATATCCTCCTACCCCGGTGGCATGACAGCAGTCCTCTGTAGCTGGATAGCTTCCTTAGCCTTGGAAGTCTCCATATGAATACTATCAATGAATTCCTTTTGGGCACAGATGCTCCTCAGCCTAGCCACCTCCTCCTATAGCTCTCCCACGTGCTTCCTGAGATTCCACCAGCAGGCACCTTTCACACTGGATGTCTTCCTTCCCCCCAGCCTGGCTCTGTGAGTGGGAAATGCAGGCCACAGTCTCTGCAAGTAACTGCAGGTCCACACGAGGATCTGGATAGAGGCATCCATGGTTAGGTTATCTGTCTGGGTACAGGTGGAGGAGACAGGAGCAGTGTTGGCACCGGTGATGCGGCCCTTCCTAACCATAGTGATTATATTATGAGTCCCTCCCAAACTCCCTTGTTTGTGGTCCCTTTGGTTGCTTAGCCTCTGGCTTTTCAGGCCTTCCCTCCTAGGTCAGCCCTACCCACTTGTTAATCACACAGAAGGAGGGTGATGACAATGCTGATTGAGGCAGATCAAAGATGATCAAGGATGATCCAGAGAACAAAGGCTCAAACAATCCCCAGACACATAATCCCAGCTAACCCAGTAACTGAAATAACTGAAATGACCTGAAAGAGAGAGAAAAACAAACAGCTGAGCAAACTCACTCATCCCAAAGTTAGTACTTGCACCTTGTTTCTTCAGCAGGGGGATCTTTGGTTAAAAATGGGTATCCATGGCAAATAAACCAAATAATACTTTTAATATATAAAATGATGCCTTATGTGAAAAAAATATTAAATATCCATGTACTATAAGTAACTAAGGCTTTACTGAAGGGGTAACATAAGAGGTAATTATTGGAGATGGCAGCCATTTTGAGAGGCTCAGGCTTTGTGACTCAGCTGTGTGCTGACAGCACTCAGGTCTGTCTTTCTGCCCACTGATACAGCATTTATTGTTCCAAAGATTGTTGTCGTGCCTTCCTTTCTTTTTCCTCTCAACCTTCTTATCATGGACTCATATTGGGATGGGAGAAGGAAGAGAAGACGAAAATGTACCCTCACAAATGGGGAGAGGGAAGAGGAGCAGAATAGAGAACCTTTTGGGTGTACACAGTGCTACTTCACTGGTTATCTAGTGTTTAAATACCCTGGTGATAAGACAGCTCAGAGTGAAGGCTTTAGTGCTGTATACTCTGGGACTCTCAAACTGTAGCCAAGTTTGAGGGGCGACTTGAATTAATTTCTGCCATCTCTGCTCTCCTTTTTAGCAGATGGATAGTAATTAAGATCTCCCTAAATAGCTCTTATGAAACTCGGCTTGCATGGAAGATTTTTTTAAGTGATATGCCTGCAGTGAATATTAATTGACATGAGAGAAATTAAGCAGCTCCTTGTTGTAGATTATTTAAAATGCTTCAGAGGTGGCTCATTAAGTGTGCGGTAAGAAAATGAATAGCCTGGATTTATAAGGTGGTTTTATACTTAATGTTGCTTTCGGTGTTTAGTAGCAACGCATACTGCTGTTCTACTTTTGGGAAAAATAATGGAAGGAGGAGGTAAAAGTGTTTTTTCCCCTCTGCTTGAATTAGCTTTTACAAGAAGTTTTTACTGTTCTGATGACTGAGAATGAGTGTACACATTGATTTGCCTGATGTCAATGTGAAAACTACAGTTGTTTGTTCATTAATAAGGAAAAGGAGTGTTCCAATAGTAAAAACCATATCCGTCTAATAGGCTTTTAATCTTGATATGGAGAGGACATATAGCAGTAGAACTTGAAGGTATATCCACCAAGGGCAACATTCATCCTGATTCAGGAGATCTCCACTTGAATTCTAGTTCCTCATCAAGTTGAGGATTTAAGTGATCTCTACAGCCGTATGTACATCATTTGCACTGGAGATAAACTTGACCCCAAATGTTGACAGCTGTCATAGAAAAGATAGGCTTATACAAATAGTATAAGATACTGATGAAAAGTATGACAGTAATTTAAAAAAAAATTACACTTCCTCCATCCAATGATTTTGTTAATTGACAAATAGACTCATAGACTCATAGGTCAGAAGGGACCAATATGATCATCTAGTCTGACCTCCTGCACAAGGCAGGCCACAGAACCCTACCCATCCACTTTTATACAACCCCTAATCCAGGACTGAGTTATTGAAATCCTCAAAACTGGTTTGAAGACCTCAAACTGCAGAGAATCCACCAGCAAGTGAGGCATGCCCCACGCTGCAGAGGAAGGCGAAAAACCTCCAGGGCCCCTGCCAATCCGCCCTGGAGGAAAATTCCTTCCTGACCCCAAATATGGCGATCAGCTAAACCCTGAGCATGTGGGCAAGACTCACCAGCCAGCACCCAAGAAGGAATTCTCTGCAGTAACTCAGTTCCCATCCCATCCAACATCTCCCCGCAGACCATTGAGCAGACTTATCTGGTGATAATCCAAGATCAATTGCCCAAATTAAACTATCCTATCATAACGCTTAATAATTAAAAGAAAGTAGTTTGTCTTATTTTGGAAAAAATTGCCTATTCAGATGACACACATGCCATGACTTAACTGAATGTCTTATTTTTTTTTAAAGGCATCATGTAAAAGCAATGATGTCTTATGGATTGGCTTAATCTCATTTGTGTGGCTTCACTGATAGAGGGAAGCTTGTACTTTTATAAATGTCTTGTAAAATTATGCTTATTTCTCTAGCAAGTGATTTCATAAAAAAAAATTCAAAGGCATCCAGGATATAGGATTAAAAAAAAAATCCTTATGTAGCAAAAACAATGCAAGTTTTAGACTCTCTCAAAAAAGGCTGCTCACTGAAAACATTTCTCTTCTGTGTATCATAAGTCTCACTTATGTGTACCACAGCCTTGGGGCTTGATTTCAGAGGTACTGTGATCATTTCCCGCTGACTTCGGTTGTAGGTACTCAGCATGTCTCAAAATCAGGACCTTTGTGTTGGAGGGATTTGGCCATTTTGATACGGTCTTGGGAGTAGGACCTAACTTTTTAAATTCTGATTTGGGTTCTTGAGGGCTTCAGCATGTCCTAAAACCAAGAAAACTGGAGATGAATGCCTTTTGGGCTGTATTAACCTTTGCAAATGAGTTTTTTGTGACTGCCTTGCTTTTTTAATTAAAAAAAAAAAGACTGTTAAGAATATTGTCCCTTAAGAATACTCTCTTCTTACAGATGTTGCTTTTGACAAAATAGATTAAATTTTAAACATAGTTTGTCAAACTTTGTAACCTAATTGAATTCCTAATTAGTTTTTTAATGAGTTAACTTACCATTAATAAATTTTTGAATAGGCATGGCTTTAAAGCTAGCAACTGTCTTCATTTTGAAAAATGAGCTAGAATATCTTGAAAGAATGCACGAGCAAATGGAACAGTAGTACTTCAAAGTTAAGTAGGAGCTCAGAGCTTTGCAAAAAAGGTTCTCAATCTTCTATGACTGAAGTTGGTTGTCTACCCATTTTACAGCTAGGGAGGTGGAAGTACAGACATTGTGTGACTTGCCAAATGTCTTGGAGCAAGTGTGGTAAAACTGGTAAACAAAACTCAAGAGCTCTGATCCCCAGTGCCAATAAGCCATGGTCCCTTACCTAAGACTCTGCTGCATGAACTATTTCCCTGTGTTCCTATACAAGGTTAGAATTGCTGGAATTACATTTCATGTTGTAACCTTGGCCAAATCACTTAATCTTCTTGCTTCAGTTTCCCCATCTATAAAAGAGGGATAATACTTCTCTACCTCACACTGGGGTCGGAAGTGTAATTTATATTTGAGTTGATGAGGACTGTAGAAAAGTGTGGAAATAAGCAGAAGAGATATGCTGAGTCAGCTGTTGCATGTAAATTTCAGTTTTTAAAAGGTCTCCCTTTTCTCACCCTCTGTCATCTACTGTACTATTGTGTTTAAGTTTGGCCAAAGGGTCCCCATGTGACTAGTTATCAAGAACTCTACCTTCAGGCAGGACCCATCAACTTCCAGATCAGGCATTCTTTGTATCTAAAGTAAAAGCCCCATCACAGAGGGGAAAGGAAGAATGATGGAATGGGAGACAGACAGATGCAAAAGACAATAAGTGACTTCATTTTATTTTGAAAACCATCCTAACCTGTTACATTTCCCATCTGCAGGAGGCTTGATTGCACAAAGCATTAGATCAGGGGTCGGCATTGTTTTCAAAGAGGGAAAAAATATGACCAATGGGAGTGGCGGCCAGCACATCCTTGTAGTCTGAGGCCCCCTGCAGCTCCCATTGTCTGGGAAGGGCAAACCGTGGCCATTGGGAGCTGCAGGAGGCCGTTCCTGCGGATGGTCAACGTAAACAAAATGTATCGTGGTCTACCAGTGGATCACCCTGGTGGGCCGCGTGGCGAAGGTTGCCGACTCCTTCATTAGATAATGGGAAATTCTGAGAGAGCTAGTTCTGGTCAGCTAGTTCTTACCTTTTCTCCCTCTTGTCTCCAACTAGAAGCAAGGTCCCAAGGCGATATTTTTTTCTCTTTGAAAACAGTCCCAATATCTATTAAATCTAGTGCAAAAATCTATATTGATAATTTTGCAACAGTAAAAGCAGAAAGTTAGAAAATGTTAAGGTTCTAACAGTAATTGCTTTTCATGCTTATAATGCATACCTGATATTTTTGATAATTAGTGATTAAGTTGTATATAAATGTAATTACTGTAATAATCAAACATATTATGGACCAAATCACTAGCTAGTACAAATGTAGTCTGGGCTCACTTGCAATAGCTGAGGATCTGGCCTCCTGAATGTGATGGTATGTTACTGTAACTATATACTGGTTTTGCGCTTTTTGACTTGTGAATTTTGCAAATTCACTTGTTGCAAATTTAACTTTCAGTGTCAATTTGATTAATACTTGAAAAGATAGCAGTTTGTTTTTATGGATGAGAAAGCTAAACCTGGAGATTTAACTTGTTTTAACCCATTGATTTTAACTTGAAAGAGGTGTAGTAAAACCTTCAACTTCTAGCATAAAATTAATTTCTTAAGTCCCTTTTTTTTCTGTCCCTCAGTGAAGCTTTAGTTAAGAATAACAAATGGATATTTTTCCCCATGTAAGCTGTTCAATTTTAAATGTGAAAGTTATATTTCTTTTATTTGGCATAAGTAGAGACTTTTTTAACCAAACACCTGTGACTTCCTACTTTTTTTTAATATGATGATAGAATTGTCATTTTGTGTCTATATGGCCAAATATATCTTGTGGTTCATGTAATCCACATGCTAGTTAAGTTTCCTTTAAGGCATCCACAATTGCCTAAGCATAGAGCAAAGTCCAACACTAGATGGTAGCATTTACTGGGGAGAGCGTAAACTTCCTGCTGTCATATAGGCTGGAATACAAAAGAAAACAACTGCAAAAGTAACTCAATGTATGTGTTATTTTAGCACAATGTAAGTAAGAGGGCATTATCACTGGTAAAAATCAGATTTGGTGTTGGTTAGAGTAATTTAAGGTCTTTTCTAGCAATCCTGACATGCACCTGGATTCTGATTCAATATATCTCCTATTCCTGCTCAAGTACTCTAGAGCAGAGATTACCAGTTGTGACAATCTGTGACAAATGTTCTTTCTCCCTAATGAAGTGGCCACAAAAAAATTCCATGTCACTTGCCAAATAAGGGATTATTTGAAATAAGGACTTCAGATCTGGAAGGCTAATTGACTAACCTACTTTTAACACCAAGTCTTTAGAGAATTTACTAAATTATCAGTAAATACATTATGTTGAATGTCTGTCCTTTTATGTCTGTAAAATATTAATGTATATGTGCTGAAACAGGCTAATTAATTTGTACTCCAGTGTAACATACTTTTGCATGCAAAGGTCAAACTATTTTAAAGAAAATGGTGTGGAAAGAGTAGAGTGAAGGCTTTATTTCAGTAAGTGAAAGGTTGCACTTGAAAATGCAAATTTTTCAGCATCATTGGCCAGATTAGGATGTTAAGAGTAATTAGCATAGTGTAAAGTAAAAAATCTTTGTGGCTTGCTTGTGTGTGCACTTTATATAAAATGAGTTGGTTCCCAGACTTTCTTTCTGAACCCCTCCCCCCCAATATGCTATAAAAACTCCATGACCCACCTGTGCTGCCACAACTGGTTTTCTGCATATAAAGGCCAGGGCTAGCATTGGGGGGTAGAAAGCAGGGCAATTGCCTGGGGCCCCACACCACAGAGGTCCCCACAAAGCTAAGTTGCTCAGGCTTCAGCTTCAGCCCCAGGTGGCAGAGCTCAGAGCCCCAGGTTTCAGGTCTGCACAAGGAGGCTTTGGTTTTCTGACCTGGACTCCACTGAGTTGAACACCGGCCCTGCTTGGTGGACCGTGTGAAACTGCTTGTGGCCCCCCAGGGGGCCCCGGACCCCTGGATGAGAACTGCTGCTCTAAAGTGTTTGTTGCTACAAGAAACAGGGTAGGAGAGCAAAGGAAAAGATTACCATACAGAAAAAGACTGAAAATACTAATAATTTCAAAAATGAGTAGGGCACATACTGAAAGAATACAGTTCCCTTTTACTGAGGTGACTCTAACTCTTTTTGTAGGGTAAATGGCATGTGCACTTGTCATAAACAGATAGTAGGAGTTAATAGAACAGAAGTACTTCATGTCTCTTTTGCCTGTAAAGGGTTAAGTTTAATGAGCCTGGCTGTCACCTGACCAGAGGACCAATCAGGGGACAGGATACTTTCAAATCTTGAAGTAGGGAAGTCTGTGTGTGTGCTGTTAGAATTTGGTGGTTGTTCACTCTGGGGGCTCAGAGGGACCAGACGTGCAACCAGGTTTCTCTCCAATCTCTCCGATACAGGATCTTATAAGTTCAGAATAGTGAGTACTAGGTAGATAAAGCGAGTTAGGCTTATGTTTGTTTTCTTTATTTGCAAATGTGTATTTGGCTGGGAGGAGTTCAAATGTGTATTTGGCTGGGAGGAGTTCAAATTTGTATTTGGCTGAAAGGATTTTAATTTGTACTTGTATACTTAGGCTGGGAGGGTATTCCCAGTGTCTATAGCTGAAAGACCCTGTAACATACTCCATCTTATATCTACAAAGATAATTTTTACTGTATTTTTTCTTTAATTAAAAGTTTCTTGTTTAAGAAACTGATTTTTTTTTTATTCTGGTGTGAGATCCCAGGGGACAGGGTCTGGATTCACCAGGGAATTGGTGGGGAGAAAGGAGGGAAGTGGGGGAGAGAGAGGCTAATTTCTTTCTGTGTTAGGATTACTTTCTCTCTCAGGGAGAGTCTGGGAGGGGGAGAGAGGAGGAGGGGGGAAGGTGGATTTTCCTCTCTATTTTAAGATTCAAGGAATTTGAATCACAGTGATCTTCCAGGGTAACCCAGGGAGGGGAAGCCTGGGAAAGGCAACAGTGAGGGAAAAGGTTTATTTTCCTTGTGTTAAGATCCAGAGGGTCTGGGTCTTGGGGGTCCCCGGGCAAGGTTTTGGGGGGACCAGAGTGTACCAGGCACTAGAATTCCTGGTTGGTGGCAGCGCTACAAGTACTAAGCTGGTAATTGAGCTTAGAGGAATTCATGCTGGTACCCCATCTTTCGGACGCTAAGGTTCAGAGTGGGGAATTATACCATGACAGCACTATTGTAATAAACTTCCATGTGTTGGAGAGGAGAGATTTTTTTTCTTGAAAATTCTGCATGTCTTTGCAAACTGTGGATTTTTTTTTTGTCACTATTAATCCCCTTGCTAGCAGGTTAAATTAGGTCTATGATATAGAATTGGAGCTAATTAGTGTCAGAATGGCATGAGAATTCACTTTTCTCCTTGAATTAAAACAATTAAAAATTAATTTGAGGCACATTGAGAGTCAGTTATTGTAGGATAAATTAACATAAAGGAGATTCTAAAGTTTTTGAGGTCTAGATGCCTGTTTAAAAAGGCAGTGACTGTAAATGTTATACTAAATTCAAAATATCTTTTTCAACCAAAATGTGTTTAGATTTTGAGGAAACCTTGGTGTTTGAAATTGAGGAACTAGTGCCATTTATTAGATTTTACTTACCCCTCCATTAATACAGCTTACTTGTGATGTGCAGCAACCACATTGGGTTGTTCTGGTTTTATAATTTGCTTAAAGAGAGAATTCCCATTATGCCAAAGGGCAGATTAGTTTTGTGCCCCAGATAAGATTAAACAAATTGACATTTGAGACCTGAGATAGGATTTGAGCTTGTAGAAGAGGAAGAAAACTAGTGCAGTAGCTTACTCCTCCATCATGCCATCTTTCTTATACTAGTTAAGATAATTCTCTTTTTTTCCCCTCTAACTCTTAAAATGGTGGATGGTTAAATGTTCGGCTGCTGCACTAAATTTCAGGATGTTAAAAATGTATGTGTTAAAGTAGCTCATAGCCCAAGAAGATTCTTTTAATCATTAGAAATTTATCAAGTGAAACTTGATTAACTATAGCTAAGTTACTGTGGCCTTCAGAAGAATGTAGTGAATAAAAATAGTTGATGGATGAAAAAGAATTAGTATACATTAAATATTTAATGTATTTAAAGCTATATAATCCGACATAATTTCAGTTAACAGTTAAAGTTGTTTTGGTGGTAAAGTAAGTAAGTGACGTTTCTGCTATAGCAGTATTTGACAGTACTATTTACTTAAATATTTACACTGTTGTCTTCAGCAAGACATGGAAATAGTAGCAATGAGACAGTAGTCCTGTATCTACTGCTGGGAGGAAGAAATGGGGAAAGGTGTGGCAACTCATTTAGTGCTGCAGTGCACGTATAAGCTCTAGAGTAGAATGAGTTTAAATCAATATTTAGAATTACAGTGTGAGCACTGTAGAAACATTTCAAAGTAGGCTTGTGTAAAAGGAACAGCTGTCTTAGTCTTTCCTTTCAGTCATTTTTATTTTATCATTATGTACAGGAGCTCCTCACTTAACCTTGTGTTAAAATACAGCTTGTTCAAATGAGCCCACCTTAACAAGCAATCCAAGGGTGGTCTGTATCCAGCACTCTTTACCACTCCACCAATTTCTTTGTCATCTTCCAGTAATTATCTTGGAATTTTTTTCAGTGACTGAAAAATATACTGAATAGTATTGTGTCAATAACTCATCCTTGGGAGACCCCACTAGAAACACCTACACTGGATGACCATTACCTATTCACAAGTACTCTGAGATCTGTCTGTCAGTGTTTTGAATCTGTTTAATATGGGCTCCATTGGAGGGGAAAGGGAGGATAATTCAGATTTTATGGGAATGTCAGGGTTAAGTCACATACCTTACACAAATCTATTATTTTAACAGAGTTATCTTTTTTAACCAGACATTTGATGTCATCAAAAAACATTATCAAGTTTGTGTATTTTACAAGACCTATCTTCCATAAAACCATGTTGATTGGCATTAATTATCCTACTGTCCTTTATTTCTTTATGGCTTGCTCACTAAGTTCTCACACCTGTGGTTCTTCAGTTGGGGAATCTGTGATCAGTGGTATATAATGATCAGGCAGCCTTCTTAAAACAAGAATTGTTGGGTCAATATTAGGAACAAAGTGTTAAAGACTCTCAGCAAGTCCCTATATCTGCCTGGTTCCCCATAACAGCTACTGCCCTTTCTCTTTAAACCCTGCTATAGTTCTTCTGGTCAAAACCAGTCCAGTAGGCTCAGTAGGAGGTCTAGCCAGAATCCGTAGGGCCAGAAGTTCTGTATGTTAACAGCTAAGAAATGGCTTAGTTTGAGTTGTGTTCCTTCTTACCTGTTTTTCAAGGCAGACCCTTTCTGAGAGAAACCAATATAATCATATAGAAAATACCCCAATAACAAGGTCAATATACAGTGTCATAATTTATCACAAGATGGCTCCCAATCCGTCAACCTGATACACATTTAAATAATTCCTCCTTATTGTCCTTAATCCTACTGGCCATAGGTTTTTTAATTGATACTTTTAGCTTCCTTTATCAATTGTCAGAATTTCCTAACTGTTGACTTATACTAGTTGCGATCAGCTTCTTAGTTTTTCCATTTGTTAATTAAATTTTTTTTATTGCTGCATTCAACTCACCATTAATTGAGATGGCTTTTTAACCAGTGAAGCCTTCTTTAGTGTTTACGGAAATATTTTTTGGAATCTAGCACAGTGTATTTAGACAGACACACACCCTCAGATATTATGATGATGAGTACTGTAGAAAATCCCAACATGGTTGCTTGAAGGATGTCTCTGGAAGAGTTTCTGCTTGAATCACTGGCTGAATAGGCAAGTAAGAATTAGGAAATTCATAGTACTGCTGGATTGCATACATCTGCATTACACCTGGCTATCTATCATATATTGGACCATATTTGTATCACCAAGCTGATCAATGTTCATACTCTTTGGCAAATTACTCATTTTGAGTTGAGTTGAATTTCATTAAATATTTTGAGACTCATAAGTATTGCAACTTGAATTTAATGAGTTTTATTTTAATGTTTTGCTTTTCTTGAATTAGAAGACTTCAGAGTTGCATTGTTCCGTACCATTTTGCATACTTGCATGCAAGTACTTTTGAGAGTATGACTGCTTCAAATCTTAGAAAAATCAGTCAATAAAATGTTCCTATGGCTAAGTCAAGCTCTTTTTACCCACTTTCAGTTTTAAATAGTTGGGTGGGGTTTGGGGAGTGGAGTTAGGGGAATATCAACACTGGTGCTATGAGGGATGTAGGTAAAGTCAGTGAGGATAAATATTTCAAAAGCACCTAAGTCCCATTGATGCTTTACAACTTAAGACTTAAACTCTATGATCACATGGGTGCTTTTGACATTTTAAATCTCTGAATGTCTTTTTGAAAGATAATTCTGGATATTTTTCCCTTAAATTTTGTACACTCTTATTTGTGTATCTGTGACATTGGCTTAAAGCAATATATTACCAGCTCAGTAATGCTTGTTGTAAGCCTATGGCAATATGGGGTCTGAAAATGTTGTAGTGCCTTGATGTTCAGTGAAACTTAAAAAAAAAAATGCATTGACTTCCTAAGGAATATGCATAATGAATTTTAAGTTTCCAGGGCTGCTTCCTACAACCCACCACTTCTTTTATGTTCTGTGACTTTTAAAATGTTTCTTTAGGCATGAAAGTAATATGCTGTTGACCTCAGAAGTTATCACTTTTTCTGGTACATTATATAGTCACTGAATTGAATTTAACACAGTTATGTCTTAACATTCTCTTCAGCAGTAACTATGTGTATATGAGCTGTACAGCCCCAAATGAGTTATGCAAGTGAATCCCATAATTCACAAAAAAGTTCTCCCTAGGCCTGAAAGGTTGTCTTTATATCAAGCTTTAGCATGCAACTCTTTTTATTTTTGTGTAGGTGCTTCTATCAGTTACAAATAATTTTTTTTTAAGTTTTTTTTTTTTTTTTTTTTTACTAAAGAACTGTAAAATGCACAAGTTCTTCTTTGAGCGATAGCATATGCCCATTTCCAGTGTAGGTGCGCACACACCTGCAGCAGAATGGACTTATGCAACATAGTTTAAAGAACAACCGTTACAAGAAGGTAAGTAACTGAGGTTTGGGTTTGTTTGTTTTTTTTTAACAGATGCAGCAGGCTGTGGTCTGTGACTATGTAGGGAATGTGAATAATCAGTTGCTAACCAAACTATCAGATTAATTAGTCTTGACAGGGTATAATCGTCAACATTATCTTTGATCTTCAAGTTATTTCATATGCTCAGATCTCAAAGCCCATTTAGTTAAAAATGAAGTCTTCAAAGAGTGCTGCCATTGACTCTCTTTTTTTTTTTTTTTTTTTTTAATTTGAGACCCATGAACAGTTTTACTAAGAATAGGGCGAGAGCTATCACCTTGTGGAAGAGTGAGTGGATCTGGAACTTTGTTTATTCTCAAGGATCCATGCTCTGGAATAGTCTCTAACGCATGCGGTGTTGATAGAAGTGATATCGATGGAGCAAAGGCTGGAGATAGGTGCTAAACAGCTGCCCACAGTGCCAACTTATCCCAGTCAACTGAACTTTTAATTGTTGTCCTACAACTCCGTTATAAGATTTTCATGCATTAGCCAAAAATGGGTGGGTGGGTAAAAGCCTGCAATATCAGAATCCTCAGTTAATGTCAAAAAAGATTGTTTCCTTAAGAACTGTTTTTGTAAGATAGTGGTAATGTGAATTTTTCTAAATCTTTATCTCAACTTTTAGTAGTAGTTTTCTAAAGAAAGGTATCCCAATGAAGTGTGAACATCATTGTTACCTTTTGTATGGGTATAATATGCATCCATGGGCACATTGTAGATATTTGTCTAATCTCACGCAGATGTTGATTGAATTACTTTGAGAATGAACAATAAAACATAATATTCTTGCACTTGCATAGCACATTTGAGGATCTGTAGGAGTCAGAAGAAGCAATACTATTATTTTTTTCTCCAAAGGTCATACAAGTAATAAACGCAGTTCCTAGCAAATGGCTAACACAGTAACCTGAAACTACACCAATTAATGCAAATATCAGAAAGTAAATCACTTTTGTTGTGATATGGAGGTACGAATGTAATGTTTGCCTATCAGATGACTGCAAGGTTTAGTTTGCAGATAATAATGTAACTGCTTTTAACTTTTGTAACAGGGTTCCTGACTTTGTGAGAGAGAAACGTTTTGGAAACTGGCTGAAAGATGCACGTGACTGGGCTATTTCCAGGAACCGATACTGGGGAACACCTATCCCTTTGTGGGTCAGCAGTGATTTTGAAGAGGTATGTAAGAAAACAGAAATCTCCAGTAGTTGACAGAAGAAACCTTGCTATGTTACAAAGTTGGTTTGCTTAGTTTCCTAGAGCACAGAACTGTCTTCGTGCTTTGCAATTTGAAGTGCTCTGCTAATAGTTCTTAAAACTGCCATCAGGGGCGGCTCTAGACATTTCGCTGCCCTAAGCACGGCGGCATGCCACGGGGGGCGCTCTGCCAGTTGCTGGGAGGGCGGCAGGCAGCTTCGGTGGACCTCCCGCAGGCTTGCCTGTGGAGGCTCCGCTGATCCTGTGGACCACAGGTCCCGCGGCTTTGGTAGACCTCCCGCAGGCACACACAGAGAGGTCCACTGGAGCCGTGGGACCAGCGGACCCTCCACAGGCACGCCTGTGGGAGGTCCACCGGAGCCGCCTGCCACCCTCCCGGTAACCGGCAGAGTGCCCCCTGCGGCATGCTGCCCCAAGCACGCACTTGGCGTGCTGGGGCCTGTAGTTGCCCCTGACTGCCATGCAAGTAAAGGACAAAAAGTAGTGCTTTTTTTCTTTATCTCTCTAATGTAAAATTTCAAGTGTATTTTTCTTGTTTGTTTTTTATGTTTTAAATTAAGCTCTATCCTGGAAGAATCCACAGCGTTGAGAAAACTAGTGAAACTATAACATCATAAGATAAAACTGAGAAGAGAAGGATTTTTTTTTTAGTCATTATTTTTCAGCTCTTGATTTTAATTTTTAATACTCAAGAAAAAGTATGTGTATAACTGGTATATCCAAACTGGTATATCCAAACTACGTAAGATTTTCTTTTGCAAGTTAAGCCTACATTAGTAGAAAAGCTGATATATAAATATATGATATTGGACTGGGTGAGTTGTAAGGTGTCTCAGCATTAGTATCATGAAGTAAATGTACAAAACTATATACTGAGGTAATTGGCAGTGCCCAAGTTCCTGGTCTCATAAAACACCGAGATGTTCAGTTTCTTTAAAGGTAAAATACTGCTACTCTAGGGATCAGCTTGATTAATCAATTCTGATAACACAAGTAGATGGAAAAAGAAAACAAGTGAAGTTTAATGGTGGTGATAGCATTCTGAAGCTTCTTTTCCTTTCTACCCCCCTTGCTAATAAGGAGTTAACACATATTGTCACTCTGAACTGAAGCGGGATAACAGAGAATATATATATAGGTAAAAAGTAACTTTTGTGCCTCACACACTTTACCCGTTCTTATGTTTAAAAACATTTCTACTGCCTAACAGAGCAAGATCAAATTATTTCTACCTTGATCCACTGTTTACTTTTATAAACAAAAAGGTGTATTTTCCATAAAAAATGAAATCAAAAACAGATATTGTTGTATTGTCCAAATATGTTGGTAGTCTCTTTTGTCTTACTGTACTATAAAAACTTAAATTTGAGAAGCTACTGTTTATATCAGTCCATCTTGCTTTCCTGCTTAGAGATGCTTTAGGCTCCTATTATGGTGTTTTGCTGATTTTGACATGATCATCCTGTCATAACCTTAGTCCCAGATTTGGACCTTAGCGTCCAAAATATGGGGGTTAGCATGAAAACCTCCAAGCTTAGTTACCAGCTTGGACCTGGTACTTGCTGCCACCACCCAAAAAATTAGAGTGTTTTGGGGCACTCTGGTCCCCCTGAAAAACCTTCCCTGGGGACCCCAAGACCCAAATCCCTTGAGTCTCACAACAAAGGGAAATAATCCTTTTTCCCTTCCCCCCTCCAGGTGCTCCTGGAGAGATACACAGACACAAGCTCTGTGAATCCAAACCGAGGGACTTGCCCTCTCCGTTTCCAATCCTGGAACAAAAGCACTTTCCTCTTCACCCAGAGGAAATGCAAAATCAGGCTAGCAATCCAACACACAGATCTCCCCTTGATTTCTTCCTCCCACCAATTCCCTGGTGAGTACAGACTTAATTTCCCTGAAGTAAAGAAAACTCCAACAGGTCTTAAAAGAAAGCTTTATATAAAAAAGAAAGAAAAATACATACAAATGTTCTCTCTGTATTAAGATGATACAACACAGGGTCAATTGCTTAAAAGAATAGTGAATAAACAGCCTTATTCAAAAAGAATACAAATCAAAGCACTCCAGCACTTATATTCATGCAAATACCAAAGAAAAGAAACCATATAACTTACTATCTGATCTCTTTGTCCTTACACTTAGAAACAGAAGATTAGAAAATAGAACTACTTCTCCAAAGCTCAGAGACAGCAGGCAGACAGAAACAAAAGACTCAGACACCCAATTCCCTCCACCCAAAGTTGAAAAAATCCGGTTTCCTGATTGGTTCTCTGGTCAGGTGTTTCAGGTGAAAGAAACATTAACCCTTACCTATCTGTTTATGACACGCCCCCCAAATTGCAGACAGTGGGGAAGCTCACTGGCGGCAATTTCCTTCTAGAACTTGAAAATAAACAGATTAATACAACACATGCACCTTTACATATACTACTAAGTATATAACTAACAGACTTTTACATTTTAAGAACACTTTTTAACTACTGGATTCTGGGAAACTCTCACGGGAGAGTGCATCAGCAACTTTGTTAGAAGCTCCTGTGATGTGTTGAATTTCAAAATCAAAATCTTGGAGAGCTAAACTCCAACGAAGAAGTTTTTTGTTGTTCCCCTTGGCAGTATGAAGCCACTTTAGTGCAGCATGGTCAGTTTGTAGTTGGAACCG
Source organism: Gopherus evgoodei (assembly GCF_007399415.2). Lineage (NCBI taxonomy): Eukaryota > Metazoa > Chordata > Testudines > Testudinidae > Gopherus > Gopherus evgoodei. The sequence goes on from NC_044328.1 coordinate 89,395,217, forward strand.
CCGTCCCCAAACATATGGGCGTAGCTTTTCCAGGGCGTACACAATGGCATAGCATTCCTTTTCACTGACTGACCAGTGACTTTCCCTCTCAGACAGTTTCTTGCTGAGAAACACGACAGGATGGAAGTTGTGATCTGTTGCTTCCTGCATGAGCACTGCTCCTATACCACGCTCAGATGCATCTGTTGTTACTAGGAATGGCTTGTCAAAGTCCGGGGCCCTGAGCACAGGGTCAGACATGAGCGTTGCCTTAAGCTGGGTAAAGGCTTTTTGACACTCATCAGTCCACTTAACGGCATTTGGCTGGGTCTTTTTGGTCAGGTCGGTCAATGGGGCAGCGATTTGGCTGTAGTGTGGTACAAATCGCCTGTAGTATCCGGCCAAGCCTAAGAAGGATTGGACTTGCTTTTTGGACCGTGGGACAGGCCACTTTTGGATAGCATCCACCTTGGCCTGTAGGGGGTTTATGGTTCCTCGACCCACCTGGTGCCCCAGGTAAGTCACTCTGTTTTGGCCTATTTGACACTTTTTGGCCTTAACAGTTAGTCCTGCCTGCCTGATGCGCTCAAAGACCTTTTCCAGGTGGAGTAGGTGTTCGGGCCAGGAGTCTGAAAAAATGGCCACATCATCGAGGTAGGCAATTGCAAATTCTCCCAGTCCAGCTAGTAGACCATCTACCAGCCTCTGGAAGGTGGCGGGTGCATTTCGAAGGCCGAAAGGAAGGACATTGAATTCATACACCCCCGCATGGGTGACGAATGCTGACCTCTCCTTGGCAGGTTCATCTAGCGGTACTTGCCATTACCCCTTGGTTAAGTCTATTGTAGAGATGAACTGGGCACGTCCCAACTTCTCCAATAGCTCATCAGTACGTGGCATTGGATAGTTGTCCGGACGAGTTACAGCATTTAGCTTACGGTAGTCCACGCAAAAGCGTATTTCCCCATCTGGTTTGGGTACCAGAACCACTGGAGATGCCCATGCACTGGTAGATGAGCGGATTATACCCATCTGTAGCATGTTCTGGATCTCCCGTTCTATAGCAGCTTGGGCATGAGGAGACACTCGGTAGGGTGGGGTTCTGATTGGGTGAGCATTACCTGTATCAATGGAGTGGTATGCCCGTTCAGTCCGTCCTGGGGTGGCTGAGAACAATGCGGCGAAGCTAGTGCACAGCTCCTTGATTTGTTGCCGCTGCAGACGTTCCAGGGTGGTTGAGAGGTTCACCTCTTCCACGCCACCGTCTTTTTTCCCGTCGTAGTAGACACCGTCAGGCCACTCAGCATCATCTCCCTGGACTGTAAACTGACAAACCTGTAAATCTCTGGAATAGAAAGGCTTGAGAGAATTAACATGGTACACTTTAGGCTTTAGTGAGGAATTGGGAAAGGCTATGAGGTAGTTTACAGCTCCCAGGCGCTCTTGGACCGTGAATGGCCCTTCCCATGATGCTTCCATCTTATGGGCCTGTTGCGCCTTCAAGACCATAACCTGGTCTCCTACCTTGAAGGAACGTTCTTTGGCATGTCTGTCATACCAGGCCTTTTGCTCTTCTTGAGCATCCTTTAGGTTCTCTTTAGCAAGGGCTAAAGAGTGTTGGAGGGTGCTTTGTAGGTTGCTTACAAAGTCCAGAATGTTAGTTCCTGGAGAAGGCGTAAACCCTTCCCATTGCTGCTTCACCAACTGTAATGGCCCCTTAACCTCGTGACCATACACAAGTTCAAATGGTGAAAACCCTAAACTGGGATGTGGTACAGCCCTGTAGGCAAACAGCAACTGCTGCAACACTAGGTCCCAATTATTGGAGAATTCGTTGATGAATTTTCGTATCATGGCCCCCAAAGTTCCATTGAACCTTTCCACCAGGCCATTGGTTTGATGGTGGTACGGGGTGGCAACCAAGTGGTTCACCCCATGAGTTTCCCACAGTTTTTCCATGGTCCCTGCCAGGAAATTAGACCCTGAATCTGTAAGGATGTCAGAGGGCCAACCTACCCTGGCAAAGATGTCTGTTAGGGCCAGGCACACAGTGTTAGCCCTGGTGTTGCCTAGAGCTACTGCTTCTGGCCATCGGGTAGCAAAGTCCACTAAAGTCAGTACGTACTGCTTTCCTCTGGGCGTCTTTTTTGGGAAAGGGCCCAGAATATCCACAGCTACTCGATGAAATGGCACCTCAATTATGGGGAGTGGCTGGAGAGGGGCCTTGACCTGGTCTTGAGGCTTTCCCACTCTTTGGCATACCTCACAAGACCGGACATACTTGGCAACATCCTTGCCCATCCCCTCCCAGTGGAAGGACTTTCCCAACCGGTCCTTGGTTCTGTTCACCCCAGCATGGCCACTGGGATGATCATGGGCTAAGCTTAAGAGCTTCCCCCGGTACTTAGTTGGAACCACCAACTGTTTTTGCGGCTGCCATTCTTCCCGGTGTCCACCAGAAAGAATTTCCTTGTATAAAAGTCCTTGGTCTATAACAAACCGGGATCGATTAGAAGAGCTGAGAGGCGGTGGGGTGCTCCGTGCCGCCGCCCAAGCTTTCTGAAGGCTGTCATCCGCTTCCTGCTCAGTCTGGAACTGTTGCCTTGAGGCTGGGGTCACCAGTTCTTCCTCAGACTGTGGACTTGGGCTTGGTCCCTCTGGAAGCGATGTAGGTGATGGGGTTGTTTCCGTTGCTGGTGAACCGCTCTTCGCTGGTGCACCTGAGGGTATTTCAGGCTCTGGCTGAGCCTTTTGGGTATGGCTGTCTTGTGCTTCTGCCAGTTCTGGCTTGCTGGCGCCCTCTGGCGTTGAGTTTGAAGATGTGGTTGCACTTGCTGGTGCTGGTTGCTGTTCCAGTTCCGGGCCTGGGACTGGAGATGCTGTGGCTGTTTCAGTGGTAGGCATGGAATCCGGGTCCACTACCTCTGTCTGGGTCTCTGGTAACACAGACGGGGTGTCTGTGGACGGCTCAGGAACAGGAAAGGGTGTGGAAGCTTGCCTGGTTTGGCTACGGGTAACCATTCCCACTCTCTTGGCCCGCCTCACCTGGTTGGCCAAGTCTTCCCCCAGTAGCATGGGGATAGGATAATTGTCATAGACTGCAAAAGTCCACATTCCTGACCAGCCTTTGTACTGGACAGGTAGTTGAGCTGTAGGCAAGTCTACAGCTTGTGACATGAAGGGGTAAATTGTAACTTTGGCCTTTGGGTTGATGAATTTGGGGTCAACGAAGGATTGGTGGATAGCTGACACTTGTGCCCCCGTGTTTCTCCACGCAGTAACCTTCTTTCCGCCCACTCTCAAATTTTCCCTTCGCTCCAAGGGTATTTGAGAGGCATCTGGGCCTGGGGATCTTTGGGGTGATGGTGGTGTAATGAATTGCACTCGCATGGTGTTCTTGGGACAGTTGGCCTTGATATGTCCCAGTTCATTACACTTAAAGCATCTTCCATCTGATGGGTCACTGGGCCGAGGTGAGTTACTGGAGACTGGTGAGGTGGAAGGGTAGGGTGTCTGTGGCTTTACTTGGGTGGTATGTGGGGTCTTTGGCTGTCCTCGGTTGTAGGGTTTATGGTCTGTGTGCCCCCTGGGGTAATCGTTCCCCTTGACAGTAGCTTTCTTGCTTTCTGCCAGTTCCATCCATTTGGCTCCAATTTCCCCCGCCTCAGCGATATCTTTGGGATTTCTATCTTGTATGTACCGTGTGATGTCTTCAGGAACACCATCCAAGAACTGCTCCATTTGTATGAGGAGGTTCAGTTCTTCCAGGGTTTGAATGTTGTTTCCTGTTAGCCAGGCCTCATAGTTTTTTGCAATGTAGTAGGCGTGTTTGGGAAATGACACCTCTGGTTTCCACTTTTGGGTTCTGAAGCGCCGACGGGCATGATCTGGGGTTATCCCCATTCTGTATCTGGCCTTGGTTTGAAAAAGTTTATAGTCATTCATTTGCCGCTTAGGCATTTCAGCTGCCACCTCTGCTAAAGGTCCACTGAGGTGTGGCCTTAATTCTACCATGTACTGGTCTTCGGGGATGCTGTACCCAAGACAGGCTCTTTCAAAATTTTCCAAGAAGGCCTCGGTGTCATCACCTGCCTTGTAGGTGGGAAATTTTCTGTGCTGTGGAGCAATAATTGGCGCCGGGTTGTTAGGGGTGGCTGGCACATGCAGCCCAGCTTTTGCCAACTCCAGTTCATGTTTTCTCTGTTTTTCCTTCTCTTCATTCTCTTTTTGTTGTTTTTCCATTTCTTTTTGTTGTTTTTCCATGTCTCGGCGGTGGGCCGCCTCATCTTCTGCTTATTTCCTTCGGTAGGCCACCTCTTCTTCTTCTAGTTTTCTTTTGTGTGCTGCCTCTTGGGCTGCCTGTTCTCTTTGGAAGGCTGCCAGTTTCATGTTTTCTTCCTTTTCTTTTATCTCCATCTCTTTTTGTTTTATTTCTAGTTCCTGTTTGTGTTTTTCCATCTCTCGCCTGTGTTCAGCTTCTTTGAATTGGGCTTCGGCCTCCATTTTTGTCCTGGTAGACATGGTTCCTGTTTTCTTGTGTTGGGGTGCCCTCCGGTGTTTCTCTTTTGAACTGCAGGCTCTGTTGCCTCCTGAAGTCTGCCTAGCAACAGTGCCTTTAGCTAATCTTCAATGTTAAGTAAACCTGAAAAACCACTTTATTTGCATGCATATAAGTGCTGGTACTTGCCTCCTAATGGGAGGGCTATTGCATGACAAAAGACCCTCAACAGTCTCTTAATGGCTTCTCGCTTAACATGCAAACCACAAACTGCCAGAGAGCAGAAAAAAAAAAATTCTCTCTGGTTCCCTTTTAAAACCAAACTGTTTTTCTCTGCTAAAAAGCCCTTAGCAGAGAAAAGAAAAATATAATATTCCTACTGGCTTCTGGATTCTGTCTATATCCCACCGCTGCTACACCATGTCATAACCTTAGTCCCAGATTTGGACCTTAGCGTCCAAAATATGGGGGTTAGCATGAAAACCTCCAAGCTTAGTTACCAGCTTGGACCTGGTACTTGCTGCCACCACCCAAAAAATTAGAGTGTTTTGGGGCACTCTGGTCCCCCTGAAAAACCTTCCCTGGGGACCCCAAGACCCAAATCCCTTGAGTCTCACAACAAAGGGAAATAATCCTTTTTCCCTTCCCCCCTCCAGGTGCTCCTGGAGAGATACACAGACACAAGCTCTGTGAATCCAAACCGAGGGACTTGCCCTCTCCGTTTCCAATCCTGGAACAAAAGCACTTTCCTCTTCACCCAGAGGAAATGCAAAATCAGGCTAGCAATCCAACACACAGATCTCCCCTTGATTTCTTCCTCCCACCAATTCCCTGGTGAGTACAGACTTAATTTCCCTGAAGTAAAGAAAACTCCAACAGGTCTTAAAGAAAGCTTTATATAAAAAAGAAAGAAAAATACATACAAATGTTCTCTCTGTATTAAGATGATACAACACAGGGTCAATTGCTTAAAAGAATAGTGAATAAACAGCCTTATTCAAAAAGAATACAAATCAAAGCACTCCAGCACTTATATTCATGCAAATACCAAAGAAAAGAAACCATATAACTTACTATCTGATCTCTTTGTCCTTACACTTAGAAACAGAAGATTAGAAAATAGAACTACTTCTCCAAAGCTCAGAGACAGCAGGCAGACAGAAACAAAAGACTCAGACACCCAATTCCCTCCACCCAAAGTTGAAAAAATCCGGTTTCCTGATTGGTTCTCTGGTCAGGTGTTTCAGGTGAAAGAGACATTAACCCTTACCTATCTGTTTATGACACATCCTAAGGCCACTAAAGAGGCAGGTCTCATCAAATGAGGAGAGGTTTTATACAGGCGGGAGATGGTGGAGACTCTTAGGCTAAGTGAATCCTGACCTGCATCTAACAGCTGTATGTTATCCTTCCCTTGCAGTATTATGTCCTTCCTGACCCTTGGAAAAACAAGGACACAGATTCTCAAACTGTGATTCCTGGGCTATTTGTTGGTGGTCCATGGAGAGCTGATTGGTTCCTTTATGCTAATGATGTCTCCCTGCAACAGATGCTATACTGCATTAAGATGGCTAAAAATAAAACATTTTCTTATATTACTCTTTCTTGGAAGCAATTGCTGTAATTCTCTGAGTGCCTACCTGTGGATTAAAATCCACTTCCATGACTGACAGTTTTGTACCTAATGGGTACAGAATGGCCACGTCAAAATGAAAATACTCTATACTGACTAGTAAGTGTTTTAGTATTAGTACTAGTAAAGGTTCAGTACTGAATTATGCTAAAATATTTCAGGTTTTGTCTTGCAGCTGAAAGACTGGACTAAAGACTATACTATCCATATTTGCTTCTGGTAATGCTCCTTACAATCTCTGTCCCTCTTTTACTGATGAAATCTTTACAATTCCTTTTCTAATTTGGAAAATTGAACTTTGTGTCCATGCAGTTTAGTGCAGATAGCCTCCAGGGATCAGACATTGGGGAAGATATGATCTATTGCATACAGACATCTTGCATTTCTCCTGGGGCGGAATGGACCCACTGGCTAGAAAACAAATATTGAAGTTTGGTCATCTGGTATGGCCACTGGGCCACAGTAAAATTCAAACGGAGTGTGCCTATGTTCACTCATATTTTATATGAAAGGGGATGTTGTTTAAAAATTAATATAAGAGATATGCAGGTGAGAATCTTCTGTTCTCTCTTCTCATAACACAAGGACAAATGAAACTGGCCCACCATTAATATAATATAAAATCGAGGTTAACATTGGAACACTCAGGACTTTTTAATTTTCTGTGGTCCAGTAGCCATACTAGACTACTGAACCTCAACAATGTGCCCTTCAAAAAGGAACGCTCCATGCATGCAATTATATTTTGCATGTTAAAATCAGAAAAAAAATGTGGATTTATTATTTAATATATAGGAAGGTTACTAATTGCTAGTAAGTGAAATGTAGTACAAATCAATATCTAGTAGAGCAGTTTTATTTTAGCTGCTCTAATTTTTGGCATAATTGTAAGGTAGTAGAAACACATAGTGGAAGGTGAGCTTTGTAACTTTGTGCTTTTTATTACTCTGTGAAAATCATTGATTTGAGAGCTTAAACCTACAAGTTTCTGAAGAAAGGACTAAGCAGAAAATCCCATTTCAACTAGATATAAAATCTTTTAACACAGCATGACCAGGTTTATAAAGCAGGAAGATAAAATATTTAAGTTCTAGAGAACTGGCATACAGTTTAATTGAAGTTGCTGAATATTTAGTAAAGATGTGGTTCAGATGCTTTAGTGTGGCTTGGAGCTCCTGTCATTCAACTGAGGCATTTGACCAACTAGTTTTATTGCCAGTAGTCTTGTATAACAGCACTAATGTTACCAAAATGTCGGGTCTGCCTAGCTGAGAGCCAGTAACAGCCTGACAGGAATAAGGAAAAGATGCTTTATTCTGCAGAAAAAAGGAGCGCCTTGCACCTTGGTACAAAGACTCTGCCTCACACACATTTCACAAACTTTTTATACACTTTCAGACAAAGACCCTTGTCGTGTTAACACTTGATTGGTGGTTGTCAGACCCGGTACTTCTGTTATCTGGTCAGTGAAAAGTGGTTTGGAGCTAGCTTCTCTGCTTTAAGGCAGAAGAGAGAAGACAGTTCAAAAGTTCAGGGTATTGTGGACGTGAGGCTTCTGCTTCCACCTAATGGCTAAACCGTTAGTTGCTAACGGGGGTTACCAGTAACTTGCACACTAACCACAGGAAATCCCGGGCTATGCTGTTTTTAGTCTGTGAAGAAATTTTTTCTATGTCCCGTGCCCAGTCTGTTTTGTTTCCGCTTGTCCAGTTGCTGCTAGGCTGCCGCCTATATCTCATCTTGTCAAGCGTTCTTCATATAAATCATTCCCTATATGTTTCTTCTAAAGCTCCTAGGTGGTTTGCTTGATACTGATATGCAGGTGAGAATCTTCTGTTCTCTCTTCTCATAACACAAGGACAAGGGAAACTGGCCCACCATTAAATGTAATTGCCAATCTGAGTTCCCCACCTTTGTCTACTGTGTGAATCTGTTCTAGCTGCAGCAATTCCATGGAAGGTTCTCCTGGAGGTTTGGTTGTGCAGATGTGAGTTTTCTTCTGGGTGAAGGATGTTTTAAGAACATATATTTTTCCTCCTTGATAGGTTACTCTGATTTTCACTTTAAATAAGCTATGTCTCACTTAACTCTTTCCAGGACCCAAAAATCCTAATTGAGCCAGATGATAAATTATTCCCTCATGGTAGTCCTAGCAATTTAGTATAGTCAAACTCTTTCATGAGCATGAATTGTTTCCATCCCAGGAGCTGTCAATGGCTGGTAACTCAGAGCAAGTTTAAAATAAATGAGGCCATGTATAAAAGTAGGCTTGAAAGCCTCTGAAAATCTGCTTGCCTTGACAGTCAGAAGTCATTTTGGGTAGGGGGCAATTGCCTCTTCCTTGGTCACCTCTAAGCTGGTCAAGACACTTTCTAGGTCACTTCCTTTTCATCTGCTATACCTTGAACAAATGTGATGTGGCGTGTCCAACTTCCACTGAAGCAAACGTTAGTAGAAGGATTGAGGCAGCTCCAGTCCATGGATAGGTATGTTAAAAAGCCCCTTTACTGCTTTTCTATATGGAGTCAAAACACTACTTGTATATTGAAATACCAATCTCTAAAAGCACTAATAAATGGGGAGCATTTTATCTAGACACAATATTTAAAAGTCTGATAAAATGCTAATTGTTGCTAATCTGAAGTGCTAAATCCCATTTTTTTTTTTTTTTAAGACATGTGAAAGGGATGTTGTCAACTCTCAGGCAGGGACAGAGAATGACCCTATAGCCTGGTGGTGCACTCGCTTAGAATGTTGGAGAACCAAGTTCAGGTTCCTGCTCCAGTGACTATTTAAGCATTTATACACAGTGGAACAGCTTCAGTAGGTAAGACTGTTCCAGTATATCCCATAGCCCAGTCATTAGTGCATTCTCCTGTAAGGTAGGAAATACAAATTCAAATTTCTGCTCCACATCAGGCAGAGGGGGGAATTGAACCTACATCCCAGATAGAACCACTGGGCTAAAGATGATCACTTACACACTTTTAACTCTACTTTTATATAGTAAATGTTGGGTGTTGTGGAAAGTTTGACTTAGAAAGTGTTTGGGAAATACTGATTTAGAACATGAGTGTCACTTCTGGATCTTAGCTAGTTCCCGTCTAACCATTTTGCTAATGGTTCTAGTTTAAATGGTCAATGACATCATGCAGCAGTTCATGTTTGTAGGTAAAGACTATTTTGACTCCCTTGGAAAGCAGAATTTTTTGGTGGTCAGAGTAGGAGACTGAGCATCAGCATATCTGGGTTCTGTGCCAAATTTTACCACTGTTCAACTCTGTGATTAGGCAAATTATTTAACCTCTTTGGCCTCTTTTTCTAAATATAAAACGAGATCATCAGCTTTGTAAAGAGATTCAAGAGCTTTGGATGGAAGGTGCTGTTGAAGTGCTAAGTATTGGGTGTTTTATATAAATATTGTGGTTTGAATTTAAAGATTTTTTTCCCTTACACAAAGTGAAAACATAACTATAAAATGTTGCAGGGTTTCTGTGTGAAAGGGTAGATGTAATTTATAGTTTGTAGCTCTGTGTTGTACTTCAAAGTGATACATAATAGCACTGTATTATGGAATATCTCTTAAAATATCCATTGAATTGGTTCTAAAGTATTTTACTGTCTTTTAACAGGTGGTTTGCATTGGGTCAGTGGCAGAACTGGAAGAGCTGTCAGGAGTGAAAGTCACTGATCTCCACAGAGAGAGGTCAGTCACTGAGAACATGTACAAGCGTGAACTGCTCCTATAGTTAATTAGCAACTGTTAGGCAGTAGCACACAAAAATGTTAGTTATTATTGTCTTAATCCTGAATAACCATTTAGGTTTTAGGAGCATATGGAGGAAATTAGAATGGCTTTATGTATACTGTATTAAGTATACAAATGTTTCTTTCTTGGAAATTAATAGGCAGCAGGTTTAAAACAAACATAAGGAAGTGCTTCTTCACATTCACGCACAGTCAACTGTTGGAACTTGTAGCCAGGGGATATGATGAAGGCCAAAAGAATAACTGGATTCAAAAAAGTATTAGATAAATCAGTGGAGCTTAGGTCCATCAATGGTTATTAGCCAGGATGTCAAGGATGCAACCCCATGATCTGGCTGTCCCTAAACCTCTGACTGCTGGAATCTGGGACTGGATTACGGAATGGATAACTCGATAAATTGTCCTGTTCTGTTTATTCCCTCTGAAGCATCTGGCATCAGCTGTTGTCAGAAGATAGGATACTGGGATAGATGGACCATAGGTTTGGCCTAGTATGGTCATTGTTATGTTCTTTTAGAACATCAGTTTGAGATTGATACTAAATTTACAAAGCCATTTTAAACTCTAAAAAGTTTTGTATGAAATCTTGGCCTGTTGGAAATCACAGTGAAACTGGGTTTTTTTTGTTCCCTATCTAATGCGTAAGCATAATATGGATTAAGTTCTATTATATTCTATTATACCAAAGTTCTTAGTATTTTGATTAGTCTTTGTCCATCTTTTTCTCTTACAGCATTGATCATCTAACCATCCCTTCACGCTGTGGAAAAGGAACGTTGCACCGTGTTTCTGAAGTCTTCGATTGTTGGTTTGAGAGTGGGAGCATGCCTTACGCACAAGTTCATTATCCATTTGAGAACAGAAAAGAATTTGAAGATGCCTTTCCTGCTGACTTCATTGCTGAAGGCATTGACCAAACCAGAGGATGGTAAATACTCTGTTCCAGATTTTAGAGAGAGAGAGAGTGTATTTAACAACATATGAACCATCCCTAAGTGATGTGCAAACTGTAAGCATATAGCTTTCATTAAAATGCAGCTACATCTGTGGTGGGAGGGAATTAGTCAGCAAATACCAGGGCAATCTCTTATTCCTTCTGAGATTTTCATTGGATATTCTCATTGAGAAATTTGCTGCAGAGTTCAGTTCATTTACCATAAAAGGAGGAAAGACCGAGTTTACTGAGCGGAGACAAAAACTGTTCTGGTGATGATAGTTATTTCATTCCTGATGAGTAAGCCAGTAAACCCCATGCCCTAGATGCAATTTAACTTTTCTGTGTTAGTTTGGGAAAGGGCCAAAAGTATAACTGTCAGTCCTTGTGTGACTAGTGGAAGATGCACCTTTTCAAAAATATAAACTTCTAGACTTAAATTTCCTTCCACAATGTTGTGAACTGCTCCATTAACTATATTTCCTTGGCCAAACAAACGTTTTCTGTTGTAAAGCTAAATCTTTCTCTAATCTCAGGTTTGTCCCTGGTAATTCCTTATGTATAATATTTAGTTTTTCGTCTTTTTGGCCCGTTTAGGAATGTCTTTTATAATTGTGTCCTTGAAGTCTTAATTTTGAGGTTGACTATGCTTAGTTTAACAAGCCTTTCTTAACTAGACTTTCCTTCCATTGTCCCAGATTAGTGTAGTTCACTATATTGAAGTGGTACTTGCACAGTAAACAGAGCTGTTACGTGTCTAAGTCAATCAGGACTAAGTGAGCTAAATTCGGTATTTTGTATATAATAGACTTGCTTAGTCAATTCCATTCTATTGTATTGTTGCAAATCTCTGAGATTAGAGAAAATGATTTAGGTTTTGTTTCCGAAAGGCAGCGGAACAGGTATCTTTGAGGGTATGATATGAATACAGAAAAGTTGCATAGGCCTAATTTAACCTTGCAATACTTTATTTCTGATGGTGATGTGTGAGATGGAAAGAACCAAACTTGATTCCCAAAGTCCAGGTTGTGCTTTGAAGGCTGGCAATTAAAACAAACAAACAAAAAACAACATATTTTATTTGTCAATTGAGTATACTTAACATAAAATCACTGAGAAACCAGAACCTTCACAGAACTTTAGTTCCTTTGCAGAGTAGAACTGTACTTTTGAACTCTGTGGGACTTTACCCCACTTCCACCCAATTTGTGCATGAACATTTTACCAGCATTGGCTGTCTATTGACTGTTATGAAAGGCATGTTTTTAATTGGTTTATAGATGTGCATATCAAAAGCATCTTATAAATGTAAAACTTAAACCCACCAAGTACAGTCTATAAAGCAAATCAAACCACAGAAAGATCATGAATAGGAATATGTAGATGATATTTTGAAATGACTACAGTGGTTGTCATTAAAATCATAACATTTACTACTGCAAGTAATTAGTATTAGCGCTATATTCCCAACACTACACACCAGGCATGTTTCAATTAATTCCAGATACACTGTCCCGTATGATTGTGGGTATTCTTCTGTTCATCTTTTTAAGAAACTGAACTATCTAACTTAATGTCCCTGGAGAATTTTCTTCAGTCACTAAAAATATCTGCATGTGCCACCTCAGAGTGTGTAACCCTCATGTACCAGTCTCCTATTAAAAAGCAACAACAAAACACTGAAGCCCCTGCTAGTCAAAATCAGTTTTTGCTTTTAAAATAGAAATGCCTTTCAGGCCTGATCTACAGTGGGGTGGGGGGGGGGGGTTTGATCTAAGTTACGCAACTTCAACTACATACACCGCAGTAGGTCGGCTGCTGACACTCCCCTGTCGACTCCGCCTATGTTTCTCATTCTACTGGAGATCCGGAGTCGATGGGAGAGCTCTCAGCAGTCGATTTATCGCGTCTTCACTAGATGTGATAATTCCCCCTTTCCCTCTCCCCTCCCCCCCCAGGTTCGATCACTCCGGAGGTAAGTGTAGACATGCCCACAGTGTTGTCATCATTCCATGATAAGTGCTGTTGTTGGGATCAGTTTGTTGTTTGTTTTGCATGTGGATTTACATGCCATAACCCATGACTGTTTTGTCAGTTGGGTATTCATACTAGCTGAGGGAAGAATCAGCTAGTATGCAGTCTCTTTAGTTTTTATTTGTCTTGGTCATATGGGCAAAAGCTCAGGTTTGAGGTTTATTTTCTTTTGAAGACTAAAGATGAAGGAGGAAAAAGGAGTGGGAGTGGGAGTGGGATGTAATGGGGAGGGTAGAGAATTATGGACAAGGACTAAAGAATGGGAAAGTAGCTTAAAATGGCAAAGATTTTTATTCTACTTTTTGTGTATGTATGAATGTTTGATAAAGGTTTGTAAGTTACATTGTAATTTGCTTGGTTAAGAGGTTTTACAGCCCAGAGGGGTGTGCGCTCTGAGATGATAATGTGAGTTGAAAGCCTCTCTAGGGAATAAGAATCACAGCTTTCAATCTAAGCTGCTTTATAAATGCAATAGTGCATCCAAGCAATGTTTACCAAGTCTTGGATACTCAAGTTCCACAGATGTGTTTTCTATTCTATGCAGCTTTTTGAGATCCAGCTACTTCAGAGGATACAAATGAACCTTTCTTTCAGCAGAGAATTTCTTCTCTAAATCTTATGCTAATAAACAGTTTTGAAGTGTAACCTTCTGTGGCTTACTTAGTTTTCATAAAATCATCTTTCATTTAAAGGTTGTGTTAGCTTTAGCTCTATAGATTGCTGATTGTTTGATATTCTTCCTTAGCTAACAAGGCTGTGCCACACCCTCAACTTATTTAAAAGTAACAAGAGTTGCACAAGTCATGCCTCTGATAAGAATCCTATTTGTGGATTAGTGTGCTGTTCAGAGGTGTGTTGGAAATATTCCTTGAGTCAGAGATGTCAAAAGTAGGATTCCAGGTCACTGCAAAACTGTATAATGTTCGTGGGGGTGCAGGGGCAGAAGGAGAGGCCCCGAGATAGGACAGACTCTTCTGCCAGGCTAAGAGTATAGCTGGATAGATGAACAATATTGTTGGGTGAGTTAAGGGAACTGCTGTTGTGGCCCCTTGTGGCATGTAGTAGTTTAGATAGTTTAGTGTCCTTTTCCTTTGTTCTCATCCACAACTATTGCACATTTGGGGACAACATATAACTTCAAGTTAGCGGCACTACTATGGGTACCCACATGGCCCCACAGCATGCCAACATTTTTATGGCTGACTTAGAACAACACTTCCTCAGCTCTCGTCCCCTAAGGCCCCTGCTTTACTTGCGCTACATTGATGACATCATCATCTGGACCCATAGAAAAAAAGCCCTTGGGGAATTCCACCATGACTTCAACAATTTCCATCCCACCATCAACCTCAGCCTGGACTAATCTACACAAGAGATCCACTTCCTGGGCACTACAAATGATGGTCTAATAAGCAATGGTCACATAAACACCACCCTATACCAGAAACCTACTGACCGCTATACTTACCTACATGCCTCCAGCTTTCATCCAGACAACATCACACGATCCATTGTCTACAGCCAAGCTCTACGATATAGTCGCATTTGCTCCAACCCCTCAGACAGAGACAAACACCTACAAGATCTCTGTCAATCATTCTTAAAACTACAATACCCACCTGCTGAAGTGAAGAAACAGGTTGACAGACCCAGAAGAATACCCAGAAGTCACCTACTCCAGGACAGGCCCAACAAAGAAAGTAACAGAACGCCACTAGCCATCATCTTCAGCCCCCAACTAAAACATCTCCAGCGCATCATCAAGGATCTACAACCTATCCTGAAAGATGATCCCTCACTCTCACAGATCTTGGGAAACAGGCCAGTCCTCGCTTACAGACAGCCCCCAAACCTGAAGCAAATACTCACCAGCAACCACATACCACACAACAAAAACACTAACCCAGGAACCCTATCCTTGTAACAAAGCCCATTGCCAACTCTGTCCACATATCTGTTCAAGGGATACCATCATAGGACCTAATCACAACAGCTGCAGCATCAGAGGCTTGTTCACCTGCACATCTACCAATGTGATATATGCCATCATTTGCCAGCAATGGCCCTCTGCCATGTACATTGGCCAAAGTGGACAGTCTCTACACAAACGAATAAATGGATACAGATTTATAACATTCAATTATAACATTTATAACAATTATAACAAAAACCAGTCGGAGAACAATTCAGTCTCCTGGTCAATCGATTACAGACACAGGTCTCCAACAAAAAAACTTCAAAAACAGACTCCCAATGACAAACTGCAGAATTGGAATTAATTTGCAAACCAGACACCATTAAATTAGGCTTAAATAAAGACTGGAAGTGGATGGGTCATTACACAAAGTAATAACTATTTCCCCATGCTGATTCCCCCTCCCCTCCGGTTACTCTCACACCTTCTTGTCAACTGTTGGAAATGGGCCATTCTGATTATCACTACACAAGTTTTTTTTTCCTCCTGCTGATAATAGCTCATCTTAATTGATTAGTCTTGTTAGAGTTGGTATGGCAACACTCATTTTTTCATGTTCACTGTGTATATATCTTCCTACTGTATTTTCCCACTGCGTGAATCCAATGAAATGGGTTTAGCCCGCGAAAGCTTATGCTCAAATAAAATTTGTTAGTCTCCAAGGTGCCACAGGCACTCCTTGTTTTTTTTTATTATATTTTTTTGGTGGAGTTTAAAAATCTGTTAAAGGGGAAGTTCTCTATTGTCCTGTCTCCCAACCTTGCTAATTATTCCCAAAATATTTCACTGTCATTTATTAGTATTCTAGTACTTGTGTATAATATTTGGAGAAATAATAGTGTATATACTGCACAGCAAGAAAACAACTGTACAATAAGCTTATTTTAATGGATCTTTTCCAGTTATATGTCCGCTCAGATGTTAATTCTAATGTGCTAGAGTGAATAAACCCAGTTTAATTGAAATTTGATTTGTAATTGACAGCATGGTGCATTTAGCGTAATGTGCCTAGAATATGGTTTGAACTGTCTGATAACAAATTTACCACTTTTTTTGTTTCAGGTTTTATACTCTCCTGGTGCTGTCCACAGCGCTTTTTGGGAAGCCTCCTTTCAAGAATGTAATTGTAAATGGGCTGGTTCTTGCTAGGTTGGTATATTAATTTTCTTTACTGAACAGCTTTTTATTGTCACCTAGTTGTAATAGGTGCAGATATGTTACTTTAAATCACAAGTGAGACATTTTGGTAGCCTAGCAGTACATAGTGGTTATAGTTAGGTCAGTTTTGGCTACCAATGAGAGAGAAACTTGTCACAAAGTAGCAATGTTACAGAAGATGAATTTAACTGCCCATCAGAGGGGGGACATTTGTGTCTCCTATCTGGGAATTATACCTAGTTCTTCACAGGAATATTTGCCCTTACTTATCAGCCACAAAGCTAATTAAAACTGGATAGCATTGAGGAAAGAAATGATATGCCATTGTGCAGAAGGAAGGATACCCTGTTGTTTTAAAGCTACATGTTGATTTGGAGGTTTATATATTTTTTATAACAGTAAATATATTTTTCAGTGTCACAACTTGCCACCTCTTCAGGATGATGATACTGATCCAAAGCAAATGTTTTGTTTTTATCCTCTTGCACCTTATAATAATAGGAGATATACCTATCTCCTAGAACTGGAAGGGACCTTGAAGGGTCATCAAGTCCAGCCCCCTGCCTTCATTAGCAGGACCAAGTATTGATTTTTGCTCTAGATCCCTAAAGTGGCCCCCTCAAGGATTGAACTCACAACCCTGGGTTTAGCAGGCCAGTGCTCAAACCACTGAGCTATCCTTATGTACCTTAATTTCCTGGAGGAAGATTGACTCTTCTAATTGAGTCTGTAATTTAGGAGCCTATTGTTTGCAGATTTTCTCGGTGCTCTGGAATTGTCCATCATGCTGAAATAGTGTGATGAGTGCATGACAGTGGCTTGGGTAACTGAAAACATATTGTGACAATGACATTTGAGTTTTAATCAATTATTTGGAAAGGAAGCTGGATGTGAAGGGCTACTCAATTAGCAACTCTTGTGTTGTTAAAGTCCCAAGAACTCATTCCTCACACTTTTTTTTTTTTTTTTTAAGTGATGGCCAAAAAATGAGCAAACGCAAGAAGAACTATCCTGATCCAGTGACCATTGTAAATGGTTATGGAGCTGATGCACTAAGGTAGGAACTGGCAATTCTGTCCTTTTTTTTTTTAATGTAGATACCTAATACTTCAGATTCCTATGAATGATTATATCACACATGTATACCAGAAAGAGTGTAATGGGTTTTGACAGATAATAATAGGAAGGAACTTCAGTTTAGAGTATTTCAGAACTCCGTGGCAAGGAAATAGTTGCGGCAAGGGATGACGCAAGGGATTGGTAATGGGTTATGGAGCCTTGAACTTCTAAAACATTGGTTCCGATCCTAACAAGGCTGATAATGACTGAAGCTAATTGCTATCTGATGGCTTTTTGGTTAGCAAATGAGTTGTGTCCAGTTCTTATTATATAATATGTCAATTTAAGCTGACATTAATTGGTATTATTGCTGGTTTTATAAGCATAGGGGCCAAGTATTTGAATGGTCCTGAAAACTATGATCAACTCCTCCTCAGAGCTAGTTACTCTAGAATGGCATATCTGCGCACATGCTGTATGGTGGAGGGAAGCTTGTGCAGTCACTACCTGTGCTATATACTACCTACATTGAGAAAAGATTTAGTCTACATTGCTGTTTAATGCAGCATCTTTCATAAGCACAACGTTCAGTTAAAATTGAGACAAAAGTGAAGGGGCAGATCTGAATATATTCATGTACAAAAAGACCATCTAGGTCTTTGTGCAATTTAAGTTGTTTCATTAAAATAACATAAATGCTCGAGTATAAGAGGCATTTAATTTGCTGGGTGCAATAAAATCTCTTCATAACCTAAAGGTGGAATATGTACATTGAATATCTTAATTAATATCTTATTTATGGTTGTAAAGAGCCATTTGAATGTGTTATATTCAGGTTTTTATATGTCACCAGGCATCGTGATTGCATGCTGAGACTATGGTAGTACAAATAATAAGTATGTATGTTTGTTAAAAACTTTCCATTTGCCATAACTGAAACTTGCTGTAAAATTAACATTTATTTTAAGAAGACTAGTCTCATGTTTGACTATCTTGAAAAATGGAACAGAGGTCTCTACTTTGATACAACTTTAAAATTTAAGCTACTTCTCCTCCTCCCCCTTACATCCCCACCCACACACTTCAGAAACATTAAAGTCCCCTTTTGGTAAATACCTTATATGTTGTCAGTTCAGGAAGACATTGTCATAAAAAAAAACTAGATTTACTGTGAAGGCTTGAATAGAGTTCTTAAGTTGATCAACAAGATCAAACTCTTTTATAATAGTCTAACCATGGTCAGCAGAATATTAAGAAGCAGAGAATTGGTAGATGAAACAGCATGACTGCAGAGATTCCTAGTTGTTATCGAGGTTTTTAAACTCAGTTGTTTATTTCCTAATTTTTTTCTACCTTAAAAAAAGCAAAACCAAAATGCTAAAAGGTACAATTCCATTATTTCCTCATTTTTGTTTAATAAAAGGCTAATTCATTTTTCTGCCTGACATAGACTCTCTAATGTCATATTTATTTATACAGACACCCACACACAGAGTAGAAAGCAGTACAGACTAGATCCATTTAAGGAAAGACCTCTGTGATTCAGTTGTTTGTGCTTATCCACTGAAGCACTTCTTGTATACTGTTTATAGAATAAGCTGCTTTAGATTTTCTTGTCGTTTTGGCACTGCTTCTATGCAGAGTTACTTTAGCTTCTGTGAAGGAAGTTCTCCTTTCCCCCTCAGGAGAGTCTTTATGAACGATAGCTTTACATTAGTCTCAGCATAGCAGTATGTTAGTAAATACAGCATCAACAGCAGTTACACACATAAGCTGCTTAAATGTATAATAGGATGAGAACTCCCAGATGGAAGGAATAGCTAGGTAGCACAGAGAGTTTGCATACTGGTCTCTGACTTTTAGAGTCTTTAATTCCAGTGTTCTTTGAATCATATGTGAAACCATTCAGTGTCTGAGATTGTTTACACGATGCAGCAATGCACATCAGAAGAGGTGTACAGTTGTAGAGCACCTTAAAGTGTTGAGCCCTAACTGCTGTGTTGACCCAACTTATGCACTCTTAAAAGTATGTGTTAATGTTGTATTGTTTTCAAACAGGACTACGTTCATGCACACTAGGAACCTTTTAGAGCACATCAGTGGGGTCAACACAAAGCTATTAGAGTTCAACACTTCAAAGCCCTCTACAATTTTACACCTCTTCTGGTGTGCATTGTTGCACTATGTAGACAAGTCCTAAATGTTAAAGCTACCATCACACTTGGGCAGTCTTGGCAACCTTGACTTACATGGGCTGTAAGCCAAAGATGAAGTCATGCAGTGAGGGGGAAAAGTGTGGTGGTCTCTCTCTTTCTCCCCATTTAATTTCCCTTCACTTCCATGAGCTCCAGAGAAGGTCTTCATATTAAAGGGAATGTATTTGTGCTATACTCTCCAGTCTGCCTGCTTTGTATTTCCGAAAGCAGGGCAACAAAAACTGTGGCAGGGACTGCAGGAAAGGATGAGGTCATTGGGGGAGTTGGGAAATAGTTATTTCTATGGGCATCACATAATTTTTTGAACTAGTTTAACTGTTTTGGTTAGGAGTGTGATATTTCTGCCAAAAGCTATACCAGTACAGCTCCTAATGTTGACGTAGTTACATTGGTACAGCCTATTTCTCCTTCCCCTATCTTGGTATAGGCATCTTTATAGTAGATTAACTGTGCCCACACTAGGGGGACTGCACTGACTTAACTATAGCAGCATAGTTAATGCAGTACAATTTTTGTGTGTAGATGAGCATTCGAACTCGGCAGTTTTTTCTTGCTCAACACGCTAAAAACCTATCCTATGCGGACTTCTATGCTTCACTTGCTACAGTTAATATTTCTGCTATGCTGGTCTGGATTAAAAATTGCAACTTCAGTAAAAATAATTTCCAAATATCAGTTGGTGATTGAGTTTTCTCTGCACCTTTTTGGAAGGAATGAACATGTAGACTTTGCCCTTCTTGCCATGTCAATACATTTGTGATGGGGAATTGGCTGATGTAAAAACACCTGTACACAACGTTAAATACCAAATACATCTGAAGCAAGTCAAATAATGTTCTGCTTCAGTAAACACAGGCCACATTATGATTTTGAGGTAAAGCTATTATTGCAAGCTGAGCAGGCTCAGTATAAACTGCTTTAAAAAGACATTTGACCATAAGCAAATATCCTTTAAAATGACTGAAAATAAAAGAAACTCTTTTATTGTGCTAGTTTCTTTTCTTTACATTCAGAAGCATTTTATTCTGACTAGCTTTAAAAACAAATTTTATTTGAAGATACATTTAGTCTATAACAGTCCATGCTTCTGGTATTATACATTTATTTACAGTGTCTTGTAATTACACAGCTGCCAGTACACAAGGACACCAGATAAAACCAAGAGAAGTGCATGTTTTCTGAAGCCTGCAGACAGTAGTGTTTGTTACTTTCCTAAATTTATTTACAGGCCATTTGCTGTTGTGGTAACCTTGGAACACGGTCGGTAAAGATTTAAAATGACATTTATGTAAAATAAATTTGGAAAATTTAGAGACGACAGTATTATTGGTTTGCAGTGTCTGTGTTATACATTATTGCCAGCCCTGAAAGTTCAAAAATCTCCAGTCAGACACTTATAAATCACGTGAGACTGGCTCACAAATTGTGAGATTAAAAAATTATGTAGTGTTTTTGGTCTATTTGAAGATTTTCGTATTTCCCTTCCCCACCTCCAGTGTATGTGAGACAATTAGTGTTGTAAACTCTGCCCGATTTATTGAGTAAGGTGGCCTGGATCTTCCAGCTTATCCCCCATTCTAATTAATTAATTTTTGTGTTGTATCCCCTCTCCCCCCACCCCCGGTCCTCATATCAATTCTGCCAGGCCTGGGTGGGCAGCTGCATGAGGTCCTCTTTACTCCCTTCATAATGCTGGTCCCTGGGTACTCTGTGGATATGCATGTGCTCCATGCCCCTCAGACTGGAAACTTTTCAGTAGCAGTGTCTGTTGGTCCATGCCTGCTCCCTTTGCCGCCTTGTGCTCCAAACCAAGGATATAAGGGGCAGCACGACCAACCACCTTGCTCCAGTTCTGTCTCTAATGTGAATAGAAGAAGGTCAGAGCTACTCTTCCCCAGGAGGCAGGAAAGTGGGTGACTGGGCTGAAATTTGTGAGGGGGTTGGAGCTTCTGATATCATTTTGAGACTGGTTCCAGATCTAGCGAAAATCCTGTGACTTGAGAACAAATCTCAAGAGTCAGTGACAGCATGCAGAAAGGCTTGTACAATGAGATTTACTATACCAAAAAATAAATAAATAAAAAATTGGAGTCCAAATTGCTGTTTCATTTACATATTGTGATGGGGCAAGGCCAGATGGCTACAGTAAAGTACTGAGGAACAGGTGTGTTAGCCCCAGGCTAAACAAATCCCTAGTACCATGGTAACCAAATGGCAGTTGCTCCAGGTTAATCAAGGCACCTGGGGCCAATTAAGATCTTTCTAGAAGGCAGTGGAGATAGCTACATTGATTAGAACACCTGCAGCCAATCAAGGCAGGCTAGTCAGGGCACCTGGGTTTAAAAAGGAGCTCACTCCAGTCAGGTGGGGAGGAGCCAGAGGAGAGGAAGCGCGTGTGAGGAGCTGGGAGCAAGAGGCGCAAGGAGCTGAGACTGAGAGGGTGTGTACTGGAGGATTGAGGAATTATCAGACACCAGGAGGAAGGTCCTGTGGTGAGGATAAAGAAGGTGTTTGGAGGAGGCCATGGGGAAGTAGCCCAGGGAGTTGTAGCTGTCATGCAGCTGTTACAGGAGGCACTATAGACAGCTGCAATCCACAGGGCCCTGGACTGGAACCCGGAGTAGAGGATGGGCCTGGGTTCCCCCCAAACCTCACAACTCCTGATCAGACACAGGAGGAGTTAACCCAGACTGTGGGTTCCACCAGAGGGGAAGATCACTGAGGTGAGCAAATCCACCAATAAGCGCAGGACCCACGAAGGTAAAGGAGGAACTTTGTCACAATATTTATTTAGTAATTAGACATAATACTGAACTATTTTCATTGCCACATATTGGTCATCTAAATTCAAAAGAAAGTTTCTTCTATTTTTAAACATGTATTGAAGTCTAGCTTTTAGAGTTGAATGTTACATTTAAACTTTGAATTTACATTCCTGTAATGCTGACTTTCATGCTTTACCATCTATTTGCCCTAACAGCTGTATTTTATGTATTATGTTTATGTGAGAAGGTCTTTCAAGAAGAATTCATGGTCTAGTATTTTTGAATGTATTCTGTCAACCCAAGTTAGGGTTTTCAAGTGCCCTAAAGGAAATCTCTGCATAGATTCATTAGTTTAGAAATTTGTGTTCTAAACAGTTTATAAAACATGACAAATTGAATTCTGAAATAAATCTGTTACTGACAATGTTGAAATCTTAAAAGATTTTTGGCAAGATGAATCGAGTACTACATACATCTTTATTTTAAGTAATTGTATACGTTAAGTTAGCTAAGTGAGACACCAGTTCTGACCTACAGTAGTCAGTTATACTTTAGTAGAAACCAAGTTGTCTTTTTGTAGTTTAAAATACTAGCTTAGGGCAGTGCAGATATAAGGTTTTAAAAGAAAAACTTTTTGCAAACTGAAATGGATACATATTATGATACACTTGAAAAAAATAAGTGAATATGGTTCTCATTATTACTGCCAAAAATATATATATTTATGTGAACTACTCTTCTCCTTTGCAGCGGATTTACAGGCTACAGACTTTAAATCTCATTCTACGTTATTTCAGATTTCACTGCTTACTTGTTGACGTATAGTAATTTTTAACTAATACGGAGACATTATGCGTTATTCTAGGTACCGGTGTTTTTATTTGGTACTTCAAAACAAAATGTTGGCACACTGAATGCCTGGTGGAAGAAGTTGACTTGTTTTGTTCAGTAAGGACACCTTAAGTTTTGTATTGTTGGCTCTAGTGGGGTAACTGGTTAAGTGGAATAGTGGCTCAATTTGACTTCATGTGGCGATGGAAATGGGTACTCCAAAAACAAGCACCCACTATCCTGTCCTTAAAATGAGATAAGGCGGGGAGGGTGAGGGGGGAATGGCAGAAAGTGAAAATCCCTTGTCTAAGCCAATGTTAAAACCTCTTATTTGTTCTTCATGCAGTATGGGAAAATCTCAACTGGCAGCTCTTAAAGTTGTCTGTTCTGACTGTTAGAGTTGAGCAAATAGTGCAAAGATATTTTCCTATCAGTTATGTTCTCCTTAATGACTTTGCATCTCGTGAGCCTGCCCATGTGGGTCCTGAATCTTTTTGTGCAGTACTGGCATTTAGCATAACTTCCCTCAAGACCAATATTCTATTCAATCAGGTTGTAAATACCTGGGTTCCACCATGTCTCGATTCCTTTCTAACCACTAGCTAGTGCGGTCATGGCACGTTACTCCCTCTCCTTCTATGTGGGAAAGTTAGTTTTTTGTTAGAAACCTTTCAGTTTAGTTATAGGATTAGTAGAGGGAAAGTTGTTTAAAATTTTCTTTTTGTATTTTCTCTCCTTGTTATCTGACTAAGATATACTGGGGGCTTTGTCTATTGTGGTGGAGGCAGAGAAAAAGGCAGGGATCAGTTTCCCTTCCAGAACATCAGTTGGATGTTTGCATGGCTAATGGTTTTCAGTGCTTTTGGAAAGGGCTCTTCTCTAGGGGATATGCTGTTTGTGAAGTCATCTCTCCCAAGATATTTCTAATTCAGGAGAAACTGATCTGAGACAGTGCTTCCTGGACCAAGTAGATCCAATTTGAAACCTTCCTTGGTATTGAAGTTGGGATCCTTTGGACTCCATGCTGTTAGAGGAAGCCCTAAAAACAAACTGTCTATATAAGTAGTATCCATTGCTAAAGGATGTAAGACTTTCAGATTGTGCCAGAGAATAGCCTTGTCTTAACATGGATTCTTGAAACCTAGAACAGTCAAGAAACACTTTCTGAAGGATCCAGCAATTGACACTGGCCTCAAGGGAGCCAGCCTCCTTGGATTCCAGGTGCAAGCAGGAGTGATTCTGAGAAAGGAGTGGCCTTCCTTCTTGCTGAGCTGATCGGATCACTCCTCAGCATCAGAACAGCTTTTGTATAAATCACAACAGCAAGAGCACTTCCCCCTTATGGACTTTGAGGAGAGGATATATTAGTATTCTGATTCGTATTTGGTTCTTAGTCCTGACTGTTTTCCTTCTGAGTTTCACGATGTCAATACTGGTTGTATTCTAGCTGGAACAAGAATAGGACTAGGGTTCAAACCTTCATATCTTCAGCATGCTGTATCTACTTATGATTTTGTCTTTTTTATAGATTTTCTTTTCTGTGAATCCATCCCCTCTAGTGTTTTTCTATCACTGTGGCTCAATGTTTGGTATTTGCTATGGTTGTAAAACATTTTGATAAGTATTTGCAGGTAAGCTTTTAGAGAACGTAATTATTTTTTTTAAATGACAAGCTTTCTAATATGAGTAATAGAGACCATAGGGGAAATGCCATTAAACTTCTTCCTAGTTGACCCTATTGCAATGTTTCTCTGCAGGCTGTACCTCATCAATTCTCCTGTGGTAAGAGCAGAAAACTTGCGGTTTAAGGAGGAAGGAGTAAGAGATGTGCTGAAGGATGTCTTCCTGCCCTGGTACAATGCGTATCGCTTTCTCATTCAAAATATTGTGATCCTGCAACATAAGGTATGAAGTTTTGAGACACTGAGAAGGCAAAGGCTAGTTTGCACACCTAGTACTATTTCTTGGTGGATTATGTTGTTGTGTTAATAATATACCCTCTTGCCACAAACCTAACTCCACCCCGTTAGTCTCCTTTTGTTCTCAGTACCTTCTCTTGCTGAGCTCCTTAAACCTGGAGTATGGTTCTCTGACCCAGTCCACCATGCTTCCATCCTGTGCTCCAAGAGCATGATCCAAAGTCCACTGAAGTCAATACAAGTCATTTGCATTGACTTCAACTCGTTTTGGATCAGGCCCCAAATGCTACAAATGCTAGTCTTCCCTTCTAAGCTGTAATGAGTGCATGTATGTGTATATCAAGGAAAATAGAAGGTACAGAGGAGGGATAAGGATAAAAAATGAGGTTAACTCTCAAGTTGCATGCATCAGCAGCCAGAGTTAACTTACTACTGTAGCTCTTTAGTCCTGTTCTTCCCACTCCTTATGGCTTGGCTACATCTCTGTCATAAATTACATTGTAAACATCATTTTTAGTTGTCTGTAAAGCACTGTGTAGGTTTATGATATTATAGAAATAGCAGGAGGTGGAAGTTTACCGACGTCTGTAGTATGTTGGCTTTCTTGCTCTTACAAATATAATTTCCTTTCAAGATACAAACATTTCTTACAGTACAAAGGTGCTTTTACTTGGTTTTCAAATACACTGTATGCCATAGCAAGGTTATAGTGTTGGAACTGGAATAGAAAAATTGAGCTGTGGAGTAAACCTTGTGCAGTACATGCTCGTTTTAAGCCTGGCTTCAAATCAAATCAGTGTTGCTAGCATAACATTTTGACGAGGAGTAAGTTCACCAACCAAACACTAACTACTGAGGACACCAGAGTTAACACTTGTGAAAAAAGTTACGTGAGGTCTGTTGGTCCTTTTCAGAGCAGATTTGTTTTTCCTTCAGCTAACTTTTCTTCCCTTTCTTTCCTTGGAAGGAACTGGCTCACACTGCACCAAAACCAGAACTTCATAGCTCACAACTAGGTAATAGGAAAGGAGGGTTTGAAGCTTTGACTCTCTTGTCTTGATGACCTTTGACTTAAGTTTGGAGTGATAATTTCTCAGAGCTTCAAAAGCACTCTTGATAGCATACATACCAAAAAAATCAATGATGTCACCAATAAATAATAATTAAAAAAATTACAGAGAGTAGTCTAATCCAGAGAGGATTAGACTACTGTAAGAACTCTCAAACTGGGTCAGACCAAAGGTCAATCTAGCCCAGTATACTGTAAATCAGTAATACTGAATAAAGAAATTCATCATTCCTAAAAAATGTCACACGAGCCACCTACGATAACTGCATTCACTGTAGATTTGTGTAAAAATGTTTGTAGTCAAGAATACTTGATAGTAGACATTCATGTACATAAAATGTTATTACAAGGAGGAGGGAGAAAAATTGTTTTTCTTAATCTCCAAGAATAGGACAAGAACTAGTAGGTTTAAATTGCAGCAAGGGCAGTTTAGGTTGTACGTTAGGAGAAAATTCCTAACTGTCAGGGTGGTTAAGCGCTGGAATAAATTGCCTAGGGAGGTTGTGGAATCTCTGTCAATGAAGATTTTTTTAAGAGCAGATTAGACAAAGACCTGTCAAGGATGGTCTATATCAGTGGTCTCCAAACTTTTTTTGATCACACATCCCTATCAGTGTAAAATTTTTGAGCACGCACCTCCGATATATGTGTATTTATTTATGTATAAATTATATACATGTGCTACTATACTAATATATTATGTACATTATAAAACATACAAAAAGAAATTATAAAAGGATGAGAGATGAAATTAAAAAATATTTAATTTTTATAGTATTTCTTAACGGTACAAAACCCTTTTTGATCTCTCAAAAATATTATTAATTTTTAATGAGAGCAATGTGATTGAATATGCTTCATTAATTCTGAAAGTCTTGGTTTAACACTTTATGATACAGCAATTCAAAGGTCTGGATTAGAGTTAGGGTGTGGGAGGGGACTTAGGGTGGGATGTGGAGTCTGGGAGGCTCAGGGCTAGAGCAGGCAGGAGGTGCAGAGCACTTACCTGGGGAAGCTCCTGTTTGGTGCAGGGGGTGTGCAGGTGGCTCTGTGCAGCACCACTCCCATGGCCACAATTCTGGGAGGTGCAATTCTGGGAGCTGCCCCCCCCCTCCCCCTGCAGGGCCACCAGGACTGCAGGGGCTTTAGAGGCTGCAGGGCCCTGGGCTAAGGGGGCCCCAGGGCCCTGGCCTGCAGCTCTAAAGCCCCTTTTGGAATGCAGCCCTGTGAGCACGGCCCAGAGGACTCAGTGGGAGCAGGGGTGGCCACACAGCCAGTGGCTGGAGAGAAGCAGCCGCTTCTCTCCAGCTGGCTTTGAAAGGAAAAGCGCCGCTTCTTTCTGGTTGGCTGGCTGCCCCTGCTCCTCCGTGGGCCGGAGTTCGCAGGGCTGCATTCTGAAAAGGGCTTTAGAGCTGCAGGCCAGGGCCCCCTTATCCCAGGGCCCTAAAGCCCTTGCATTCCAGGTGGCCCTCCGAGGCGGTGGGGGAGAGGAGGGGAGAGCTTCCTCGCTCATTCCCACCCCCTCATACCCCACTCTGGCAGCGCTTCTCCTGCTGCGCCCCACAGTGGATCGCCTTGCCCACTGGTCTAGGTAATACTTAGTCCTGCCATAAGTATGGGGAACTGAAGTAAATGACCTCTCAAGATCCCTTTCAGTCCTATAATTCTATCAATCACCTTAGCAATAGCAAGAGGACAGCACCACATATAAGCTACATTGCATCTTTGTAAAATAGTTACTATTAGCAATAGGTCTTTGAATGTAACCAGTAAATGTCAAGAGCTAATGAAAGACACTGGAGTAAGTGATATGTGTGCTGAAGACTTCCTGTTAATCCACAAAAAAGATCAAAATGTCTTTCCTCAGCAACACTATTATTTTGCCAGATGTTGAAACTTTTACATATGTGGGATCCTTTGAAAACAAAATCTTCCTTTCAACAAAGTCATCCTATAACAAGTTACCACTTATTAGTGAAGACATTTCCGATAGGCTGGAAACTAAGCGGAAACTAAGCAAAGCTAAGCAAAAAGTTCAGACCTTGTAGTACTCTGGAAATTATGGTAACCATTTAATCACTTTGGAAGCCTGTCATTTGAAGTGATAGTGGCAGCAGACTTCAATAAATAGTTTTGCAAACTGTTTTATCTTTTTTAGTAGTAATCTTTTCAAAGAAAGTTTGATAACTACCTTATAATTAACAAGCTTTTTCTGAGGATACTCACAGCCTTGATAAGAAATTTCTCATGTTCGCTAAACACACTGTTTTCTCTTTTTTTTTTCACCTGTGACCATGGAATTAGCTGAAATGAGCTTTGCAGCCAACCATTTTGTGCTGTCATCCCATTAGATATTCCAAGATCAGCAGAGTTGGGGATAGGAGACGCATGTGGAAAACCTGGATCCTTCAGCAAATAATTTTTTGATTCAGCAAATGTAATTTTTCTTTATGAATCAGTAATGAAACAATGCCTCAGCATAGAAGTAGAAGATAATATGCTACTGAAGGTGTTGTTTTTTGAGTAAGACCTAATATAGAGGCTCTGGCCACTTGTTAGTTTCATTATACTGCTATAAGAGAGAAATAGCTAATCCCAGTGTCCTGGCTGAAATCTGGTAATTACATTCCGCCCCCTTAAAATTGCCGTTGTAGTTACAAATGGGTAAATTAATGTTCACTTTCCCTACCCTGAGTTGTTGTGTACCATTAAGCAGCTGGCACTTTGCACCACAGAGGTGGTTGCATGAATAGTGAACAAAGAGATCCATATGTAATTTCACTTGTCAAGGCAATCAGTGGAAGCCTAGTTCAAAGATGAGCTCCTCAACTGAGGGTATGCCTACACTACAGTTAGACACCTGCGGCTGGCCTGCACCATTGACTCGGGCTTGTGGGGCTTGGGCAAAGGAGCTATTTAATTGCAGTGTAGATGTTTGGACTCAGGATGGAGCCCGGGCTCTGGGGTCCCGGAGCCCGAACTTTTACACTGCAATTAATCAGCACCTTAGCCTGAGTCAGCTGGGACAGGCCAGCTGTGGGTTTTTAATTGCAATCATAGAATAGCAGGGTTGGAAGGGACCTCAGGAGGTCATCTAGTCCAACCCCATGCTCAAAGCAGGACCAATCCCCAGACAGATTTTTGCCCTGGCTCCCTAAATGGCCCCCTCAAGAATTGAACTCACAAGCCTGGGTTTAGCAGGTCAATGCTCAAATCAATGAGCTATCCTTCCCCCCTCTAATGTAGAGAGGCCTATGGCCAGATTTGGTGTACCGACTTCAATTCTAATGGCTTTTGCTTTCCAGCCTTTAACAGTCTTGACATGGTATAGGTTGAGACTGTGGCCACACAATATTGCTTTAAATTTGCAAGAGAGAAAAGGTGGGTGAGGTAATGTATTCAGCTGTAGCATTCTGACTACAAGGTGGAACAGATCATTAGTGTATGTAGCTAACACATTTCAAGGGACAGTGGCTCATTAAAATCCCAGCAGTCACAGAGGAAAAAGGGATGAGGGGAAAACCAGGAGCAGGGGATTAAGTGGGTTACAGATAGTTGTAATGAGGCATTCATCCAGTGACTCTATTCAGTCCATGATTTTTTGTGTCTAGCTAAGTTAGGGTACGTCTACACTACAGGTTTATTCTGATTTTACATAAACCGGTTTTGTAAAATAGATTGTATAAAATCGAGTGCACGCGGCCACACAAAGCACAGTAATTTGATGGTGAGTGTCCATGTACCGAGGCTAGCGTCGATTTCTGGAGCATTGCACTGTGTGTAGCTATCCCATAGTTCCCGCAGTCTCCCCCGCCCACTGGAATTCTGGGTTGAGATCCCAATGCATGATGGTGCAAAAACAGTGTCGCAGGTGATTCTGGGTAAATGTCGTCACTCATTCCTTCCTCCGGGAAAGCAACGGCAGACAATCATTTCGCGCCCTTTTTCCCTGGATTGCCCTGGCAGACGCCATAGCATGGCAACCATGGAGCCCGTTCAGCTTTTTTTTTTTTTTTTTTACAGTCACCGTATGTGTACTGGATGCTGCTGACAGAGGTGGTACTGCAGCACTACACAGCAGCATTCATTTGCCTTTGCAAGGTAGCAGAGACGATTACCAGTCGTTCTGTACCGTCTGCTGTGCCATTGTAAATTGGCGATGAGATGACAGTAATCAGTCGTTCTGTACCGTCTGCTGCTATCATGGGTGCTCCTGGCTGACCTTTGCTGAGGTCGGCCGAGGGTGCAAAGGCAAAAATGGGAATGACTCCCCGGGTCATTCCCTCCTTTGTTGTATCTAAAAATAGTCAGTCCTGCCTAGAATATGGGGCAAGTGTGTACTAGAGAACCAGTGTACCAGAGAGCACAGCCGCTCCCTGTCAGATCCCACAAAAATGATGAGCTGCATGCCATTCTAGGGGGTGCCCCGCAACAACCCCACTCATTGCTTCCCTCCTCCCCCAACCCTCCTGGGCTACCATTGCAGGATCCCCCCATTTGTGTGATGAAGTAATAAAGAATGCAGGAATAAGAAACACTGACTTGTTAGTGAGATAAAATGAGCGGGAGGCAGCCTCCAGCTGCTATGATAGTCCAGGCAGTACAGAATCTTTTCTTTAGACATGAAAGCGGGGGGGGGGGGGGCTGATGGAGCTCAGCCCCCAGTTGCTATGATGAGGATGGTTACCAGCTGTTCTGTACCATCGGCTGGGAATAATCGGGAGTCATTCCTATTTTTACCCAGGCGCTCCCGGCTGACCCCACCTGAGGCCAGCTAGTCCTTCTGCACTGTACCATCTGCCACCGGGGAGGGGAGAGGATGCTGCTGTTCAGTGCCGCAGCATCCTGTCTACCAGCAGCATGTAGTAGACATAGGGTGACATTGAAAAAAATCAAACGATTTTTTTCCCTTTTTTTTTTTTCACGGAGGGGCTGGGGAGTAAATTGACGAGCTATACCCTGAACCATCCCGGACAATGTGTTTGACCCTACAGACATTGGGAGCTCAGCCAAGAATGCAAATACTTTTCGGAGACTGCGGGGACTGTGGGATAGCTGGAGTCCTCAGTCCCCCCCTCCCTTCCTCCATGAGCATCCATTTGATTCTTTGGCTTTCCGTTACGCTTGTCACACAGCACTGTGCTGTGGACTCTGTATCATAGCCTGGAGATTTTTTTAAAATGCTTTGGCATTTTGTCTTCTGTAACGGAGCTCTGATAGAACAGATTTGTCTCCCCATACAGCAATCAGATCCAGTATCTCCCGTACGGTCCATGCTGGAGCTCTTTTTGGATTTGGGACTGCATCGCCACCCATGCTGATCAGAGCTCCACTCTGGGCAAACAGGAAATGCAATTCAAAAGTTCGCGGAGCTTTTCCTGTCTACCTGGCCAGTGCATCCGAGTTGAGATTGCTGTCCAGAGCGGTCACAGTGGTGCACTGTGGGATACCGCCCAGAGGCCAATACCGTCGATTTGCGGCCACACTAACCCTAATCCGACATGGCAATACCGATTTCAGCGCTACTCCTCTCATTGGGGAGGAGTGCAGAAACCAGTTTTAAGAGCCCTTTATATCGTTATAAAGAGCCTTGTTGTGTGGACGGATGCAGGGTTAAATCGGTTTAATGCTACTAAAATTGGTTTAACCGTGTAGTGTAGACTAGGCCTTATAAAATTAAGATCCCAAGCTTGTCTTGTGAAGATGTAGTACAGGATTTCTTTGTGGATGAGGACTGAGAAGTCAGACATAGAGTGACAGTTGTTCACCTACAGGTGATATGATGTTTTTATCTTATTTTTCTGTGAGTTCATTCGAGAGCATAGTGATTGTCTGGTTTCATCCACATAGTTATTATTGGGACATTTTGTGTACCTTGTCCAGCGCACCACATGCAGTGATAAGCATGTGTAGGATTTCTGGATCTTGAAAGGTATGTTATGGGGGTTGTTGATCATCAGCAGTGGAGAGATGCCTGCAGGTTTTGCATCTGTTCTGGCGGGGTCTGGTGTTGCTTTGAGTTGGTGTGCCCTGGTCTGTGGGGAGGGATAGCTCAGTGGTTTGAGCATTGGCCTGCTAAACCCAGTGTTGTGAGTTTAATCCTTGAGGGAGCCACTTAGAGATTTGGGGCAAAAATCTGTGTGAGGATTGGTCCTGCTTTGAGCAGGGGGTTGGACTAGATGACCTCCTAAGGTCCCTTCCAATCCTGATATTCTATGTTTTTATGCTTCTGATGATGAGGTTGCAGAGTTCTTTAAAGGCCAGAAGAGAACATTCAGGAAAGATTTCTTTCAGGGTGTGCTCCCTATCAAGTGTGAGTTGTAATTGTTTGTTTGATACCCAGCATGGGTTTCCAGTGTGGGGTGGTAAGTAACAGCTAGTGGTGATGGAGTTTTATTTCTGTATTGAAGCAGATTCTTTTGGACTATTTGTGTGGCCTGTTCCTTGATGCAATCTGCTTCTCTGGTGGAGTGTCCTTGTTTAGCGATGGTGCTTTTAAGCATGTTAAGATATACATCACAGACTTTCTTCTCAGAGCATATTCTATGGTATCTGAGTACCTGGCAGTAGCTAAGATTTCTTGGTGTGTTTGGGGTGATAACTGGATCTGTGAAGGTAGATGATATAATCCATATGTTTCATGTAGATAATTGTTTTAAGTTTGCAAAGCAGTTTGGGATCTTTTTGGATGGAAGATGCTATATGTGAGATACTATTTCTTTACTATACCATTACAAGAAACCTTGTGACAAAGGCAAGCCTCCTATATAGAAGAAATGTATTTCAGTGGCATTTGGAAAGAACAGTTCTTCTTCGAGTGATTGCTCATATCCATTCCAGTTAGGTGTACGCGCCGCGCGTGCACATTCGTCGGAAAACTTTTACCCTAGCAACTCAGTGGGCCGGCAGGTCGCCCCCTAGAGTGGCGCCACCATGGCGCTCCATATATACTCCTGCCAGCCCACCCGCTCCTCAGTTCCTTCTTACCGCCCGTGTCGGTCGTTGGAACAGTGGAGCGCGGCTTAGCTGACCTCCACTTCCCTAGCTACTCGTTTTCTCGTATATAATTATGCAGTTATAACACTTTTATATATACATTTGTATGGTTAGTTTAGTTAGCGGGGTTCAGGAAGTAGCCCCTTCCATGAGCCCAGTGCCGGAGCCATGCATGGCTCACCGGGTTTTAAAAAGGGGCCCGGCTTGCCAGAAGCCGCGGCCGAAGAGAGATCTACATGACTCCTGTCGCCGGCACCGATGTCGACTCGGCACCGCTCCCTTCTTCCGAGGTCGAGAGAGTCTACGATTCCTGCTGGTGCCTGGCGGCTCCCCGGCACGCGCCGTGGTTGAGCCCCCTGCTCCCGCTACTTCCGTGCCACCTGCATCGCAGCCAGAGAGCTCGCCTCAGTTGCGTTATCCGGCACCGTCACCTGCAGAGGCACCGATGACTTCGGCTCCGTCGATTCCAGTCCCCCAGGACCAGGGAATCCGCTGCCTGGCAGCTCCCCGGCTCGCGCCGTGGTAGAGCTTACTGCTCCTGCTGCTTCTGTGCCAGCTGCACCACAGCTAGACAGCTCGTCTAAGATGGCTCGCCCGGCACCGACGACGTCGGCACCGTCGATCCCGGTCCCACGAGGGCCGTAGAATCCGGTGCCTGACGGCTCCCCGGCACGCGCCGTGGTTGAGCGTATTGCTCCTGCTGCTTCCGTGCCAGCGGCACCGCAGCCAGAGAGCTCGTCTACTCGGATCGCCCGGCGCTGACACCTGCTACGACACCGATGACGTCGTCACCGTCGATCCCGGTCCCATAAGGGCCGTAGAATCCGGTGCCTGACGGCTCCCCGGCACGCGCCGTGGTTGAGCGTATTGCTCCTGCTGCTTCCGTGCCAGCGGCACCGCAGCCAGAGAGCTCGTCTAGTCGGATCGCCCGGCGCTGACACCTGCTACGGCACCGATGACGTCGTCACCGTCGATCCCGGTCCCACAAGGGCCGTAGAATCCGGTGCCTGACGGCTCCCCGGCACGCGCCGTGGTTGAGCGTATTGCTCCTGCTGCTTCCGTGCCAGCGGCACCGCAGCCAGAGGGCTCGTCTACGTCGGATCGCCCAGCACCGACACCTGCTGCGGCACCGATGGCGTCGGCACCGTCGATCCCGGTCCCACACGGGCCGTAGAATCCGGTGCCTGACGGCTCCCCGGCACGCGCTGTGGTTGAGCGTATTGCTCCTGCTGCTTCCGTGCCAGCGGCACCGCAGCCAGAGGGCTCGTCTACGTCGGATCGCCCGGCACCGACACCTGCTGCGGCACCGATGGCGTCGGCACCGTCGATCCCGGTCCCACACGGGCCGTAGAATCCGGTGCCTGACGGCTCCCCGGCACGCGCCGTGGTTGAGCGTATTGCTCCTGCTGCTTCCGTGCCAACGGCACCGCAGCCAGAGAGCTCGTCTACGTCGGATCGCCCGGCACCGACACCTGCTGCGGCACCGATGACGTCGGCACCGTCGATCCCGGTCCCTCAAGGGCCGTAGTATCCGGTGCCTGACGGCTCCCCGGCACGCGCCGTGGTCGAGCTAATGCTCCGGCTGCTTCCGTGCCAACGGCACCGCGGTCAGAGAGCTAGTCTAAGTCGGATCGCCCGGCACCGACACCTGCTGCGGCACCGATGACGTCGGCACCGTCGATCCCGGTCCCGCAAGGGCCGTAGAATCCGGTGCCTGACGGCTCCCAGGCACGCGCCGTGGTTGAGCTCCTGTTCCGGCTGCTTCTATCGGCACCGTCGATTCCAGTCCCACAAGGGCTATCGAATCCGGTGCCCGACGGCTCCCCGGCACGCGCCGTGGTTGAGCGTATTACTCCCGCTGCTTCAGTGCTGACGGCACCGCAGCCAGACAGCTTATCTAACTCGGTTCGCCCGGCACCGGCACCTACCGAAGCTCTAATGACCTCGGTACCGTGGATCCCGGCCCCACGAGGGCCGTCGAATCCGGTGCCTGACAGCTCCCCAGTACGCACTGTGGTTGAGCCTGCTGTTCCCTGCACGCCGGAGATGTTACCAACGGCGAGGGCTCTCAGTGCCATGACAGAGTCAGTGCTGCCTGACCCGGGCACCGCCGGTACGGGTAATACAGTCTCTTCAAGGGACTGTCCCCTGTCAGTACAGCAGAGCGGCACCGTCCATGATCACGGTCCCGCAGACACTCCAAGTCCTGTCGGCACGCCGGACACCACTGGCAGTCCCGGTACTGTTTTCCTCGGTACTGGTCACACTCGCTGCACCGGTCGGTATCCCGTTCGCCGACCCGCTATCGGCACCGTTCCGACATCTGGCACCGGGGCAGGTACCTTGACTCCTGTAGCTCTTCTCCGAGCCTCGAGATCTCGGTCGACCTCCCGACACCGTTCTGGTTGCGGGTCTGGATCTCGTTCCAGGTACCGATACGCCTCCCGATGCCGGTCCCCGGTGCCGAGTTGGGCAAGGTCCGAGTGAGTCAGAGACTCGGCCCGTGCCTTCTTTTAGTACCTCCATGGCCATCCGGACACGCATCCGTGTCATCCCATATGCGCAGATTTTATGCTCAGGACCACGATCCTGATATCATGGCCAGCGGGCGCCAGCCCCGAAGCAGAAAGAGCCTTGGCGAATGCAAGGTGTACTCTGCAGGGGCCCTGCGCCTCTGGGTAGCAAAGCAACAAGCCTTGCTTAGCTGCGATAATTATAGCACCTGGGTGGAGGAGTTTCTCCCTCGAACCTCCCACCTAGAGTTCGCTGCCGTCTTGGAGGACGGGGGAAAGAATTTACCCTTTGTTGGTAAAGGCATCTTCGCGGCAGAGACAGCCCCAGACTGCGAAGCCTGCTGGACAATAGGGTCCTAATGCGTCTCAGCGTGTATACGCTTGCGACCAAACGCAGGCCTTTATGGCCCCAGCCGCCATACTCTGTGCCTAGCCAGAGGCAGAACTCTGGAAAACGGCAAGGCCAAGGTGGTCGCAGACAAACGTCAGGCCCCCTAAAAAGCCAGAGTCGAGGTCCCTCGCAATTACCACTGGGACCAAAGACGGACCTTCCAAGGTTCGTCGGAGGGCGGTGTACCAGTCGCAGGACGGGGTCCTGATCCCGCTTTCTCCTGGCATGGCCCCAGTTACTTTTAGATCGCTGGGTCCTGCGCACGATGGAGCATAGGTACCACCTTTAAATTGCTCCAGCCCTGTCCCCCTTCAGCGGACGAAAGGGGCTAGGGGTTTTACTCCCGTTATGCCCTAGTTCCCCACTCGAACACAGGTCTCAGACCTCCCTGGTCCTGCATGGACTCAACCGGTTTGGGATAAGGTTAAAGTTCTGCATGGTATCCCTGGGAACCATTATTCCATCCTTGCCTCCTGGGGGCTACTATGCCGCCCTGGATAGGAAGGACGCGTACTTTCGCAATGCCATCTTCCCTCCGCACGGGAGATGCCTCCGCTTTATAGCCAGCGGTGAATACTCCCGGTTTACGGCCATAGTCGCCGCCTACCGTAGCTATGTCGGATATGCGTTTTTCCGTATTGGTACGATTCGCTTATCCGAGGAGACTCTGACGCACAACCCACTCAGCCGTGGGCATCGTCACGGTCTTATTCACAGATCAAGGCCTGATGATTACTATAGAGCAATCCACTCTGGTTCCCACGCAGAGGTTGGGCTTCCTAGGGGCTATCTTGGTCTCCTACCTAGCCGGAGCCTGCTTATCGCAACTGCGGTTTTAGGCGATGGCATCAATCATCTGAGGTCTGAAGGCTTTCCCAACGACCTCAGCTCGTTCTTGTCTCAGTCTCCTGGGTCCATGGTTGCCCGCAAGTTTGTAACCAAGCACGCCAAGCTCCGCCTCCGTCCTCTCCAAGTCCGGCCCACCTCGGCGTACCGCTTGGACAGGAAGCCAATGGTCATGGTAGTCACCGTTCCCTCGAACGCCTTAGGCTCCCTAGAGTGGTGGCTAACCCCCTCCTTGGTGTGGACAGGATGCGGTTTCATCCGCCCCAGCCCTCACTGCCCCTGACGGCGGACGCATCATCTCTCTGCTCGAGTGCTCATGGTCACCTCCGAGCTTAAGGCCTTCGGTCTTCTAGGGAGCTGGCATTCCTCATTAATGCCCCAAAAATCAGAGTAGTCCGCCTGGCATGCCAGGGGTTCCAGCGGCAGCTGCGAGGCCGTTGTATCTCGGTGTTTACAGCCAACACAATGGCCAGGTGCTTCATAAGCATTCAGGGGGGACATAGTCCTCCCCCCTTTTTTGTCAGGAGGCCATCCATTTCCGGGTCTTTTGCATGGCCCGCTCGATGGAGCTGGCGACGTCCTTTCTCCCAGGCGTTCGGAACGTCTTATCTCTTTGACTCAGCAGGTCTTTCCTGTCTTACGAGTCATCACTCTGCCCCATGTGAGGCGTCCCGCTTTCCGGAGGTGGAAATGGTTCCTCACACAGACCTGTTCGCTCACCGCGAGTGCAGGAAATGCCAGGTGTTCTGCTCCTTCCAAGGTCTCTCCTCGGAATCGATCTTGGACGCATTCCTGATACCGTGGAACGGCCAACTGCATTATGCCTTCCCGCTGTTCCCACTGGTTCGTTACGTCCTGCTCAAATTCCGCAGGGGCGGAGCGTGCGTCATCATGATCACTCCAGAGTGGTCCAGGCAGCACTGACATACCACGTTGCTCGGCCTGTCAGCCCAGACCTCATCACTCAGGGCAATGACAGGCTTCGTCACTCGGACCTGCAGCCTCTTCGCCTCACGGTGGCTCCTGCGTACCTGAGTTGGGGTGACAGGCAGCCTTCCACCTGGTCAACGTACCGAGCCAGGTGGAAGCGTTTCCTTTACAGCTGCAGTACGCTCGATCTTGCTCCTGCTGAGGTCTCGATCCCCTCTATTTGGCCTGCCTCTGGCCTTCAGCGGCAGGATCTGGCGGTATCATCGCTGAGGATACTCTCAGCAGCCGTCCCTACCTTCCAGCAGGCTAAGATGGACGTTCAGTGTCCCACGCTCTATGGGTTCGAGGTCCCTCAAGGGCTTGGAGCGCTTGCACCCTCGGGTGCGCCGCCCAGCCCCGCCCTGGGGCCTCAACCTAGTCTTGGCCAGACGGGTCTCTGAGATCAGAGCTCTTACGAAGGTTCCACAAAGACAAGGTGCAGTTGTGACCGCACCCGGCTTTCCTCCCTAAGGTGTTTTGGCCTTTCATGTTACCCACAGCTCAACGCAATGGGCATAACCGTTGCACTCCTTGGACATCTGTGGAGTGCTCGCATTATGTTGTGCTGACAGAATCATTTCCTAAGGTGCCCCAGCTCTGCCCCGGTAGCGGGCCAAAGGGAGGGCTTGCTTGTTTTCCTCTCAGAGGATCTCATCTTGGGTGATGGCGGACATCCCCACTTGTTCTGATTTGGCTCATATTTCCCCAAGCCACATCACCGTGCATTCTACCAGGGCTCAGGCTTCATCTGCCGCCTTGCTGGCTCGTGTTTCTACCCACGAGACCTGTCACGAAGCTCCATTGGTCCTCGGTCCTTACCTTTGCTTCGCAGTATGCCCTGGTTCAGCAGTCAAGAGAGGCTGTAGCCTCTGGCTCGGCAGTTTTATTCTGCCACATTTCACTCCGACCCCACCGCCTTTGTAAGGCTTGGGATTCACCTAACTGGAATGGATATGAGCAATCACTCGAAGAAGAAAAGACGGTTACTCACCTTTGTAACTGTTGTTCTTCGAGATGTGTTGCTCGTATCCATTCCGCACCCGCCCTCCTTCCCCACTGTCGGAGTAGCCGGCAAGAAGGAACTGAGGAGCGGGTGGGCTGGCAGGAGTATATATGGAGCGCCATGGTGGCGCCACTCTAGGGGGCGACCTGCCGGCCCACTGAGTTGCTAGGGTAAAAGTTTTCCGACGAATGTGCACGCGCGGCGCGTACACCTAACTGGAATGGATATGAGCAACACATCTCGAAGAACAACAGTTACAAAGGTGAGTAACCGTCTTTTCTTATTATTGGGAAGCCTATTGTAATTACTTTCAACAAATAACAGAAGACTTCCTGTTTCAAAACATATTTTCTAAACAAGATGCACTTGCTTAAAGATCACATAAAAACACGTCTTACCATATCTCCTGCTAATTCTATGGTTGGATAAGTGTGTCTGCAAATTACTGCAACACATTCTTGTCCATTTTTTCCTTGTCTTCAGACCTAACCCCTCTCAAACTATGATTTTTTTCTTTTTAAATTTAGATTTTTCAAGAATGAAAATCCCCACTACAGGGATAGCAAGCCTTTAGAGAGAACCTGTAGGGAGTGGTATAGGAGATTCATTAGGGATCTCCACTGGTCACTGTTTAAAAGCTGTGCAGTTAGAAGTCAATGTGATATTCTCCTTCCCTCCCTCCCTGAAAAAGCAACGGGAATGGATAGATTACCAATTTAGCACATATACTTCTAGCCTTTTCCCACCTTCTTTTTTACAGTGTATAATACATTGGAGTCCAGTATTCAGGGGCAGTGGACAGTGCTGCCTCTCATGAAATGCTAAATATGTACAGCAATGACGTAATGCCTGCGTAAAATTCCTCTGGCAGTTCCAGTTGGGTTTGCTATCCTTTTCATCTACCCTTAACAATTCTTTTGGGGTGCCATGTGCTGTTCAACAATTGCTGCAAAATGAAAGTTATTTATATACAGTACATGTCCTATATCTATCTATATAATTTTCACTTATATGTTTAACGCGCGTGCACACACCTCAGAATCAGTAAAATTTGTTAAATGCTTTGGATTCCAGCTGGATGAAGGGGATGTAAAATAGTATCATTAGCCTGTGTTTGTAAATTGTGATTAGACTACATGCAAAAGGTGTAAACATGGGATTATTGAATTCCCTTGTGTACCGTACTACTATTTCTGTGTTCTAGTAAATACAAAAAACTGGTCCCTTGTGTAGTTTACATTGTTGTGTAATGAAACAGGAATCAGTGCAAGTCAGTTTATCTTGGCTTTTTCTGTTAATGTCTCTCAAGAACAAATGTATATTTGACACTGAGTACTCTTACTAACCAATGTAATGGAGAAGAGCCTGGACAGGAGGCTTTTGTCGATGGATAACAAATGGGCTTTTAAGAGGAAGGATGGTCCAGTCGTTAGGGCACTAGTTTAGGACATGGGAGACTTGGATTCAGTTCCCTGCTTCACCACAGACTGATCTTGGGCAAGATACTAAGGCCTGGTCTACAGTGGGGGGCAGGGATCGATCGAAGTTACACAACTTCAGCTATGTGAATAATGTAGCTGAAGTCGATGTACTTAGATCGACTTACTGTGGTGTCTTCACCGCGGTAAGTCGACTGCTGCTGGTCCCCTGTTGACTCCGCCTGCGCCTCTCATGGCGGTGGAATACAGGTGTCGACGGAAGAGCACTCGAGGGTCGATTTATAGCAGCTAGACTAGACGCAATAAATCGACCTCTGCTGGATTGATCACTGCCTGCCTATCCGGTGGGTAGTGTAGACATACCCTTATTCTTTGTCTCAGTTCCCCATCTGTAAAATGAGGTTAAAATGTCAGTGACCTAACTCAGAGGTGTTGTGAGAAACACATTAAAAGATTGTCAAGTGCTTTGAGATCTGCTGCTGATGGATATTACTGTACAGGATTTAATGTGTTCAAGCATTGACATGCTATGCTACTATTCATTTTTCCAATTATGTTTATAGGAAGATGGAAAGGAATTCCTGTACAATGAGAACACGATGAAAGAGAGCAACAACATCATGGATAAGTGGATTCTTTCCTTCACGCAGTCACTCATTCAGTTCTTCAAGGC
The DNA here is from genome assembly GCF_007399415.2 of Gopherus evgoodei. Lineage (NCBI taxonomy): Eukaryota > Metazoa > Chordata > Testudines > Testudinidae > Gopherus > Gopherus evgoodei. The sequence continues at coordinate 89,435,885 of NC_044328.1, forward strand.
TGAAATGGCAGGTATGTGCATCTTTTGCTTTTTGTTTCCGTTCAGAAAAAGATTTCATTTGAGTAATTTTCACTGACTCGTGACTAGGGAAGGGCTTGCACAAAGGATGCATTTATCCAGGGATTTTCAGATTTCAGATCAGACTGCATGAAAGAAAGGGGCAAAAAAATCTTAAAACAATAACACAGGGAAATGTGCAGCTACAGAATGTTAATCTAATTGATGTACGTACCATTCTTGCTGTTATGAGAACTTAGTTATGGTGATACTGTGGCATTCGGCCTGGAGTAACTTCTCCCACAATGAAGCCTGTAAGATGACCACGTTTTTTGAAGTACTCACATTCATTTCACAGTGCTGTTGAACTCACCCGTCTGGGCTCAGTAATGAAGGTTTATTGAGTTTACTTGGTGCGTTAGAACCTTTCAGAGATTTAGGGCAATTAACAAACCTATTATGAAATAGTAATGAATCTGGAACTAGTAATTGAACAACGGTCTTAAACAAAAATGAGTTCCTCCTCCTCCCTCAAAAAATCGAGAGTTGTGAGGAAGATGAAATGGTAAAAAAAAAAAAATAATAATAATAATTTCAGCCAGACAAAATAATCTTGAGAAATAACCATTCTGGGTAAATTTCATCCCACACTGGGCAAATCCCTTGACGTTGTTTCTTAGGTCAATAACCCTCTTGGATATGTTGAAGAGAATGGATTTCTCTAGTTTCTTCTTAAATCACAGCACCATGAACACATTAAAAATATACTGTTTATCATTTTTATGGCTTATTTATATAAAATATCTGTTTTATGCTGTCAGATCTCTCCAGATGCTCATGTTGTATTGATGTGCCATTTAAATGTAGGAGGATGGTGCAGGAAGCCACTGAAGCAAGTAGTCTGGTGCAGTGAACTATATACCCATGAGTCAAAGCATATTTTAAAGGGCACTGGACACTTAGACTATGTCTACACTGCCCTGTAGTTGGGACTGCAGAGTTATGAATAGCAGTGCGCACCAATGTGCTGCGCTGTGGGCTCAGACTAAAAGGTTCCTAATTCCTATTAAATATAGTCCTGTTTGAAGAGGATTCCGTTAATGTGAACTAGGAATATTTCAGTTTGTGCCCACAGCATTCGCACACAGAAGTTACAGCATAGCGCTTTGTTGAATACTACTATTCGCAGCCCTTTAGTTCAAACTGTGTGTCAGTGTAGACAAGCCCTAAGAGATATCTGCAAAGGAGGTTGGCTTTCACCATCATAGCACTTGTTAAATCCCAAGAACTTTTTAGCTGGGAAAGCCTATGAATTCTTCAGTTGTCCAAGAAAGTAATGTAGAAATCCTACACTGAATTATTGAGGCTGCACTTATCAAACTGTTCACTGAATTAATTTGGGTTACGATAGCAGTAAAGATATTTAGGGTGTGGCACAAATTGCACTAAAGGGAATCTGGTACACAACTATTCCTTTTATTAGAAATCCACTGTAAAGCTCTGCAGAGGCTTTCCTGTGCTTTTATAGCTTCGTGAACTCCCTCAGGTGGAACCTTGACTGCCGCTAGGACAACTGTAATGAATTTGTTCCCTTTGCCACGGTAAAGCAATTCTTTCATCATTGCCATGATGAAAGAGATTTATTGGTTGAATACCAAGTTCTGAAATTGTGACCAGAATGGGAACAAGCCTCATGTTTCAGAGCTCTGAGTGTATGAATCAGGTTAAAAAAGAGGAAAGGCCCTCTAGGGCCATCCTTTCCTTGATATGTAGAGGAAAGAATGCAGATATCAAGGAGAAACATAGAAAAGTATGTTTTTTCTTTGTATGGTATCGTATTTGTGCACACATAGAGTACGAATTGGTTAGAGTTCTAAAGAGAAGAGTGTTGATAGAAAAAAGAAATGCGGGGGAAGAGATCTCTTATACATCAGATCTCTCCATTTTGGGTTCTTAATGGGGAAAAAATCTAGCAAAGAATGAGAGAAGTCTTATCGGCTGGCTTTATAAAAAAGAAAAGTGTGTATTTTGCTAAGAAGGAGAAAAACTTTCACTTAAAAGAAAAAGATAAGAAAAAGGAAGTCAAGAAACTGCTCTGCTGTAGCAATATATTGATGTTAGATGCTAATGTTTATTTTTAGGCTAGATGAAAGTACGTTACATTCCCCTAATGAGTATCACGTCCCCTGTTGAGGTGAACGATGATGAATGTAACATTTTTATTTATACTTCTGCATAAAACATCTGACTCTATTTAATTTACAAATATATTACTGGATATCACCAGTTTTACCTTGTCATAATCTGCTGTACTTTTCAAAAAATTAATATCAGCTTGTGTTTTTGATGAATTTTCACATTTATACTTTTATATAATAGATTAGATCAAAGAGGTGAGACTTCAAAATAATGAACGAATAGACATGGTAGCATTTATCGTTGAAGAGTGACTGGAACTAAACTTGGCAGTAAATGCCACGCGACTTCATAGTTCCTGTGCTAAAGATCTAACTACCTGGATAAGAATAACAGAACACAGAGAAACCAAAATCAAACCAATTACAATGGAATCCTTGTCAATACTTAAACTGTGTTGAACAACATAAAGAGGCTATTTTGTGTGTGTCTGAAACATTGTAAAAGGGCACGAAATACTGCACTGAATGAAAAGGTAATTCACTGCAGTTCAGCTTTATTTCTCTTTTGACAATTTCTGTATTCAGAGTGTAGCTAAATTTCATATCAGTTGTCCACCTATAGTACAGTATCTACTTGTAGTCGTAAAGCACCAGTTTGCCCCTTGATAAAAGCTGAATCTGTCCACATTTTTAACCAGCAGTTTAGGTAGCCAGCATCTAGGCTAAATTTGATTCAATGACGGTTGTCCCTATTTTGTGTCCTACTTAAATTAGCATTGGAGGAAAGGGAAGAGAATAAGAACGCTCCAACTTCCAGGTGATTGGGGAGCCTAGAAGGAGTTATGGAAAGTTTTATAGAATAAGAAGGAAGTTGACTGAAAGTCCCCTGATATGGAAGCACTCCTACAGACCTGTTTAGAAGTGGCGCAAACAAGTTCATTAAAATGTGGTGGTGTTTTTTTCAGTGACTTAGAGCAAACTTAAGTCACTGGAAATATTTGAAATAGCTTCAACTTTTTATTTTATTTTATTTTTTTAAGGGAGAAAATCATGCAAGTGCTCTGATCTTAAAGTCGATCAGTCTGGTTCCATCTTATTTTTGTGAACATGACACATTTTTAGAAAAAATGGGAATAACTTCTATAACTGCTAGTGCTTTAAAAACGAACTATTTCCAATGTTAGAGTGGGAGCCATTTTTACCACCTGCAGTAGTTGAACTTATTGTAGTATTTCCCAGTCTATACCTTGGTAAAAGAAATATTGTGGTGAATGTTTTATTGATTCCCAGTGAATACTCCCATTCCTAGTTGCTCACCAGGATATTGTGCTGAACCAAAACTTGGTTCCCACATGCTCTTGACTTCCTGGAGCTACACTGAGTTTAGGCACTGTCTCTCTGGCTCTGGGTGTCTAGGCACACACTCCATATCCAGACCCCATGTCTGGCACTCCTGATGGCAGTGGGGACCCTCCAATCCAAATGTCTAGGCCCTGAAACTAATCTCTCCCAAGTTTGTTGCATTTGCCTAGAGTTCCACAGCCAGGATCTGTAACACAGGTAACCAAACAGTATATATTGTTGTAGGTATAATATAGCTATCAGCGCTACATAATATTATTTGTTTTTAATGAACTTACAAATTTTAAACAGAGTAATACCAAACAACTGGCCACATTACTTAACAAATGCCAAATTAACAGATTTTTATGGCATCCTTTTAAAAGAATTTATTTCACACACACATTTTACATTAATCTTTCTACCTCCGTGACAGGTAGGTAAGATTACCAATGAGTGATTGTAGGTTTGGCAGGTTCTGGGAACTCTCCGATGGGTTACGAAATACATAGCTACAATGCCTTTGTGAGCAACTAAACTTTTTTGTTATCATTTGATAAATAGAGTTTCCTTCTTTTGGTCCTTTTGAGATGTACTCATTTGACCATTTGTTTGTATCATTATTTAATTTAGTCTCCTGGACTCTTAACACATTACTTTGGTGGAAGTGTCCCTTCCACAATTTCCCTGTTAAAAGCTTTCAACACACTTTCCTTAATCCTCCTACAGGGAGTATCTGTGGTTCTCTCCCTCACTGACCCTTTTTAACAGGGAGCACCTTACAGTGCCTCTCCCCACTTTGACCGGTTAACAACCTAAATGGAGGGCCAGCGACTAAGGGACTCCATACAATACCCTTGATCTTCCATCGGTGTCACAGTCCAGAGGAGTTTGGGGGATAATCAAGGTTAGCTCGTCTGAGCCTTTCAACCTACTAATGGGTTGAATTGTTTATTAGCTCCCTCTTACCATTTACATTGAGACCTCTGTTTCATAAGTGAGTGCATTTAATATGTAGTAGTATGCATTTAATAGCTAGCTGAAACATTTTTTGTTGAAGCATAGTTAATATAATCTGTTAAAATGTACTTAATCGTTTTACTGTCCAGTTGGATACTGGATGTACCACTGCCCTGTAGTTCATGCTCCATAATTTTAATTTACTGTAGCTAGCAAGCAAGCAGTGGGTCAGTAGCTAAAAATAAGTTGGTTTTAAAATCCAAAATGTGAATTTGCTGGTGTTCAGGTATAGCCTGGCAAGCCACAACAGCAACGTAAAAGTCACGGACAAGCATTGATGCTTGTGTCTGTCTTAAATAAGCTACAAAGCAAATAATAAAAAGAATTTACCCATCAAAGAGCACAATTTCAAATGCTGCTTCCATAGCTCAGCTCCTAATACCTAATCACTATATTGTAGAAAGGAATATTCCATTGGGTTCTCTCTGTTGCTCCTACAAACCACCCAGAGAATTGCTGAAAACTTTTCCAATCTGGCATAAGTAGGTACAGTATTATAGAAAATAAGTGGTTAGCATGACCTTACTTTGAAATACAGTAGCATATGCAGTAGAAAGAGAATTGGTTTCAGTTTTGTATTTACTGGATTTTGTTGATTGTGTCACAATCTAAACTCTTTTTTTAAGCATAGATTTTTTTCCCCCTTCTGTCTCTGCTCATTAGAGGTGCAGAACTTGAAAAATGGACGTGAATGGCCACTGTTTGAAAAACAAAACAAAAAAACCAACCAAACAAACCCAAAACTGTTAGTTCTGTGGGGGAAGTTTAAACAGGACCCCTTTGCTAGAGCTGACTTCCATTTATTAACACGAAATTGTAGCCACCAAAATAAAATATTAGCAGATAGACCTTAGCATCATTTATTTATCCTGTTAAGTCATAAGGTTTTAAAGGTGACAATCTTGGCTCAGATTTTCATATTCTTTTTCATTTGAGCACTTAGTACTTCAGTGAATGAAATATTTAAATATCTAGACTGTGACAGTTGATAAAGCCATTTAAGGTTGAAAGAAAAATTCTACTCGAAGTTGGAAATGTAGTAAGTAGTTCTTCGTGGGTTTAGTGAAGTGAAATTCCCTATCTAGAAACAGTAACTTCTACCGTAGTGCATTTGGTGTTTGAATAGTGCCTGTGTGCAATATACAAGAGGATAAATTACAAATTGTTGTTTCTCATGCTGGTTAAACTTGAGTGAATGGCCTAGTGCAGTGGTGTCCAAACTTCTCTGCCCCGGCTCTCCCCTGCATTTATGGAATCTGTCACATCTCCCCTCCATTACTGCCTTGGCTTGCTTCCTCAGCAGAGGTGTTGGGCTGAAGTTAGAGCTGGGGACAGAACCGGGGATGGGGAAGGAGCTGGGTTAGAGGCAGAGCTGGTATTGGGGTGGAGAGGGAATGAGGGTTGGACTGGGCTGGGGGTGGAGTGGAGTGGGGCTGGAGCTGGGCTAGGGGCAGAGCACGGGGCAGATTGGAGCTGGGGTCAGAGCAGGGCTGGGTGGTGCTCCCTCCCCATCCCCTCTGGGGACTGGCTCAGGCTCTGCCATGCACCCACCTCCGAATGTTTCTCTGCAGCCCCTAGGAGAGTACATCCCACAGTTTGGGAGCCACTGACTTAGTGTTTTTTCTTTTTTCTCTTCTGTCAGCTCAAAGTATAATATCATGGTACAGGTTATAACTGTAGATTCTAGGCTATTAAAAGTGAATGAAATGTAGTTTCAAAACAAACAAATATCTCAGTGTAAAATACATAAGTACATTGGCAAGCTTTTCTTGTTGTGCATTGTAGTTACTTTTCAAGCAGGGTTAGTAGTGGGATCTC